>NC_057345.1:201156043-201460825 GCF_016509475.1 Prionailurus bengalensis
TATAGGGTGTTCTATTGTGATTAAGTAGAATTAGGAACAAGGTTTCTCTAGCATATTGAAAATTAAGCTTAATTGTAGTTGGGTTAAATGGCAGGTAGTTGTGGGTTTTTTGTTTTGTTTTGTTTTGTTTTTTTGTTTTTAGTTTTTGCTATTATCCTACATATAACCTATTATATGATTTTGGCACCCATTCTTTTATTCATTCATTCAGCGATGTTTATTGAATACTTACCATGCTAGGCAATATGAACAGAAGTAATAGGGCCGTCAAGATCCTCACTTTTGCATTTCAGTGGGGGAAACAAACATTAAACACACAATTGAGGAAAATTAATGACAGAGACTCAGAAGGTGAGAAAGACTCAGAAGGTGAGAAAGGAAAAAATATTTTAAACAACCAGAAAAGACAGAGGCTGGTGTGACTGGAGTGAGGTAAAGAGGAGGGTACTGTAAAATACATAGGAGGGGCAGGGCCATGGGGAGTTTTGTAAAATCTGGGGGAAAGTTTGGATTTTACTCCAATACAATAGAATGCCATTGGAAGGTTTTTAATAAGAGAGTACCATGAGAAAAATCTCTGTTTAACAATGATATCTGACAGCTGTGTGGAGAATATATTTGAGAGGTACTTCAATTGAAGAAATAAAGGTACAGATTAGGGAACTATTTCAGTAATTCAGGTCAGAAATGTTGAACAAAAATGTGTTTTGTAGGTAGGACCATCAGTATTTGCTCAAGATGACCCCCAGACTCTGACTTTGGATGGAAAATGACTGTGCCATTTCCCAAGGTGGGGACCACTGGGTGAGGTCAGGTAGATGGGGGTGGCAGTGGGATTAGGAAAAGCATTGAGAATTCCATTTTGTATGAGTTCTCCAACTGCAATTGGGTGTTCAAGTCTGAGGCTGAGAATCAAAGTCTAGACTAGAGATATAAATTTGGGAATTTCCAGTATATAGAAGGTATTTAAATTAATGTGAATAGAATTTACTTTCACTCTAACTGAGCCTCTAATGAAGAAGAAAGAGGGACCAGAAAGGAGTTTTAATTATGCCCATATGTTTTGGTTGAGAGAAGGGGAGGAACCCATGAATTAAACCATGCAGGAGAGGCTGAAGAAAAGTGACACAGTGGGAATTGTGAAGAAGTAGATTTTAGGAAAGAGAGTACTCAATTAATATTAAACATGTTAGAAATTGTAGTGCAGCAGAGACACTTTGTAACAACTAGAAAAGATCAAAATTTTAACCTTTTCTTCCCACTTATCCATTATTTGTAGTCAATATTAATATTAAAAGCTTTCCCTGTACATATAGACTAATAAAGTACCTGTGTCATCATCATACTCACCCACATTCATATATATTCACACAGATTCTGGACCTTGCAATAATTTGAATTCCAAAATTCAAGTTCCCTGTTCTGTTCAAGTGTTCTACCCAGACAATCATGCCCCTCCCCCCACCCTCTACTCCAGAATTCTGAGCCCTAGCTCAGTGGGTTCCTTGGGAAGATAGCATGGCCATTTTTGCTGGCTGAATAGGCCTGAGGAGATGAAGAGAAGGTCAAGATTTGTGGCACAAAAGAGGGACCGGGGACACACAATTCAAATGGGCTTTATATTGCAGACATCATAACTCAGAGGGATCAGAGGAGAAAGACCGCAGTGAAGGAAAGGAGCTGACTGAATTCTCTCCAACTCTGTAAAGTAGGTTTTATTTTTGTGGGTTAGCTAAATCTAAATCTTAGTAAGAGAGTATAATACACTGTGAGTAAGAATCAATTAAACAGAATCTCCCTTGAGAAACAACAAACACAAGGGTTGCCAGAGAACAGCAGGAGAGACCATTTTAGGGAATATTTCAGCCGGGAAGTTGTATTCTCTCCACCATGGATTTGAGGAGTCTATAAAACTCCACCCAGCACAGCAGAAAAGATAAAGAAGGCATTCTCCCGGATTACAGTAATGTAAAGCCTTCAGCTTCAGCATGAATATGTGAAGTAGAAAATGGGTGGGGTGGGGGTTGGGCACTTACAGAAACACAGCTTATGAAAACTCTATGTTTATGTCTAAATTGTGAACAATTGGTTACAGACTGAGAATTCATGCCTGTAACATGTCCACTGTTTGGCAGGAAAGTGATCCCTTTCTCCATAGATTAGCATGTGACACAGAAGACACTGACAGGGGACCCAGAACTGGAGTGACCTTGGAAGAAGGTGACCTGAACAGGAACCAGTATAGCCACATTGCCTTGACCACACCCTCCCAAGGGTTATACAAGTGTCTCTGTGAGGAGGGACAAACATTGAACTCCAAAAATGGTGGGAAAGAGTTATAAAACAACAAGTCACGAGCTGTTATAAGTTATAAAACCATAAGGGAACCTACAGAATGTCAGAGGAGGAAGGAGAAACATAAAGGGGACCCTAAAGATGCAAATGACAAACTTCAGAACCAGCTTTTTATTTTGTATGTACATGCTGATGTGTACTTTGTTCTAGTTCCAAAAAGATAGGGAAGTATTTTTAAATTTTGGTTAATGCTCCCCACTTCTTTTTCCTCCCCCATATAATCATTCCTTAAATCTTCTAGGGTCAAGGAGACCTAGAGAAACTATGTGATCGAATATTGATTCAGGGAAAAATTAAACTTAGCAATACAGTTAGAAGTTTATAATTCAGGCAGCCATGATAATTACATTACTTGTTGATACTGACGACTTGGCTGAAGCTTCTCCTCTCCAACTTTTTGTAGCGGACAGAGAATTCATGACCCAGCTGGTTAGGGTATCTTGTTTGAGGGCTTTCACTCCAGCCTATCAGCTGATAGAATGCTGGAGATATTAGACCACCTCTGGGATTCTTTTTCAGCCTTGTTCCCTGAAACAAGAATCAAAAACACATATATAGGAGAATGAGGGACCCTAGGATCCAGGGCTAAAGTGTAATGTAATAACATGAGTGAATGACCCAAAGCATGAATCTTCTCATTATGTTTCTAGCTCCATAAAAAGTAAATGGCTACAATCCTACATTGGACACTAGATCATTGCAGGGCTGAAAACAATGTTTTATTGGCATAAGATTATGTATTTAACAAAAGAAAGGTCTTTTTGAGTAGAAAGTAGAGGGCGACATCGACTATTTGGATTATCTAGCTACATTGCTTCAAGATGAGCTTTTTCCCCCTACATCTTATCAAATCCTTTTGAGTTAATTTGTATTATATTAACAAATATTCTAATGATAAGCCACTTCAGTAAAACAATTAAGTTGTGCTATTAGGACAAATACAAACAAGTAAAATCATGCTGACCTTTTTTGTTAGCTACATAATTTGTTGACATTCCCCTTGGCTTTAGAAGTCTGTTTAGTAATTGATATCTTAAATGAAGTCTGCACTAAACAAGGGGAAAAAGAATGGAAAAATGTCTTTTGAAGTTAAGTACTGTTAATGGTCTGGATTTCAAGGCAGTTTCTTTAATTAATTGTGTGCCTGTACAATCTGATTACATTGATTACAAAACATTACTTGTTTTACTCCTTGTCCTGTGATATCTATCTATCTATCCATCTATCTACAAATATATATATATAGCTCTGTATCTCTTTCTTTCTCTCCTTCTCTCTCCTGAGTTGAATTCTGATGTTCTTTCTATATTTTCCAAAGGTATAAAAGAGAGAAATGCCCTAAAAGTATATATTTTTTGTACATAATTTTTTTCCTAATGGCTCAAAAAGTGTGTAGGTGGAGGATTTGGTTTTACCCTGAATGAATCATATCTTTAGAATCAACTAGTTCCTAGTGGAAATGATTGTGGGGGATTATTCTCATTTTTACATGCTGAATCTACTGTTATAGAAGCTCTGGGCTGATTCCCAACTTAGTCGCTGACTCATTAGCTGTTATTTTCCCCCACAGGATGTGAGGAGGTGGTATGTCTGGAAGCCATGAACATCCCTAAAGCATCACCCCACCTAACCCCAGGACATAGATTGAGTCTTCTGCAGTACATGGCAAGGACTGGCCCTGTATTTCGTCTATTCCTTCTGGAAGCTGAAATAATAAACCATTGTGAGGATGGGTGTAATCGCTTCCTCTTCAACACAGTTAGATAGTCTGTTGCTAAATATTCTATCCTCCTGCCTGTAGTTCATCTCATTTATTCACTCTTTTCTACAATTAGCATATTGATGAACTTTTGTATGTAGTGGAAAGCATGTCGGAATTATGTGCACGTATAGAGTAAGAAGCTTATAGTCCTTGGAACAGGTAGAAACCTGAACTGAAAAGAGTCTGTAAAAGATCTGTATTTTGACCTTGTGGAGTGATTGTAATGGGTGAATTGTGCCCGCCACCCCCCCCCCCCATTCATAGGTTCAAGTCCTAACTCCTGTATCATAGAATGTGACTGTTTGGAGACGGGGCCCTAAAAGAGGTAACTAATGTCATATGGGTGGGCACTAATCTAATCTGACTGGTGTCCTTATGAGGTGAGGAAATCTGATTATGGGGGTGCAGATATCTTTTCACGTTAACATTTTCACTTCCTTTCTATATATTCCCCAAAGTGGAATTGTTGGATATTAGAGTTCTACTTCTAATATTTTGAGAATGCTCCATACTGTTTTTTCATAGTGGCTGCATCAGTTTACAATCCCATCAACAGTGCACTGCACCCCTATGTTTAAAGCAGCATTATGTACAACAGCCAAGATATGGAAACAACCTAAATGTCCACTGATGGATGAATGGGTAAAAAGGTTGTGCTATACAACACACACACACACACACACACACACACACAGTGAAACATTATTCAGACATAAAAAAAAAAAATGAGGACAGCCTACATTTGCAACAACATGGACCTTGAAGGCATCAATGATAAATGAAATAAATCAGAGAGAGAAAGACAAATACTGTATGATCTCACCTTATGTGGAATCAAAACCAAACAAACAAACAAAAACAAACGAACTCCTAGAAAAAGAGATCAGACTTGTGATTATCGGAAGTGGAGAGAAGGAGGGGCACCTGGGTGGCTCAGTGGGTTAAATGTCCGACTCTTGATTTCAGCTGAGGTTGTGATCTCATGGTTTGTGAGATCAAGCCCTGAATCAAGGCCTGCATCGTGCTCTGAGCTGAGAGCACGGAGCTTGCTTGGGATTCTGTCTCTCCCTCTCTCTCTGCCCTTCTTCCGATCTCTTTCTCAAAATAAGTAAATAAACTTAAAAAAAAGAAAGAAGTGGAGAGAAGGAGGAGGGGGAATTGGTGGAAGGTGGTCAAAAGTTACAAATTTCCCCGGTTATAAGAAGTACTAAGGATGTAATGTACACCACAGAAACATAGAAACACAGAAAAGGGGTGAGGAGAGAAAGTCCCGTGAGTTCTCATCACAAGGATAATTTTTTTCTTTTTTTCTTCTCATCATATACACACGTCTGTATATGAGAAGATGGATGTTAGCTGAGCCTGTTGTAATCATCTCACAACATATTTAAATCAGACCACCATGCTGTACACCTTAAAATTATACAGTGATGCATGTCAACTATTTCTCAATAAAACTGGAAAAATTATCTATTATATTCTAAGTTTTTGGGAACAAGGAACCACGTGCTATTCAGTTTTGAATCCCCAATTCCCCTCCTATCGCTAATGCCGAGCACTGAGTGTGGTACACAGAAGAAATCAATAAATATGTATTGCACTGGAAAAAAAAAAAAGAAGAGGAAATTTGGACCCTCAGAGAGACATCAGGGATGTGCTCACAGGGAAGACCACAAGAATGCCGTGAGATAACAGCCATCTGTAAGCCAATGAGACAGGCCTCAGGAGAAACCAAAGCTGCCAGCACCGTAATCTTGGTTTTTAGGGTTCCAGAGCTTCCAGAAAGTTAATTGTGATCAAGTTAGTTTCTGTTGTTTAAGCCAGCTACTCTACGGTATTTTGTTACAGCAACCATAGCAAACTAATCCATTGGTGTAAGAGGAAAGGCTCAGCTTTGAAGCACTAAAATCTGAGTAGAGCTTGCAACCCTAGTGTCACGGGGGAAATTGTTTAAACTCTCTGAACACCAGATTGCTCATTTGTAAATTGAAGAAAATAATAACTCTCAAGGCTAGCTTGGGGTCAGATGAATGTAGGTAAAACATCAGACATGAAGCAGGTAGATAAAGTAATTATCTATTTATTAGAGGTAGGATATCCATTTTATCCCCCCTCTCTCCCTTCCTTTCGCTCTCATTTCTTATGCTCCTAAAACAAAAGTATCTTTCATGGAATCAAATACCCAGCTAGGAAAATGTATCATGCTTACCAGTTCAGCTCAGAAATATGCAAAAGGTGAAGTCTGTTTAGCGTCCCAGAACATTTTCCTTTTCCTCACTCCCAGATCTGTGAGTCACATTTTGTGTAAAAAGTTTTCAGAGTGAAATTATTCCTTGGCAAATCATGTTGTTGAACTCACTTCCCTATCACTCAGAGATGACCCTTATCTCTTTCTTGGCTGGAAGAATGTCTTGTGGAGGCACTTAATCTAGTCCAGAATGACTCTTTGTGCTTCTCGGGGATTGCCTACACTACACTGCTCTTAGCGTACCTACAGGTTGTGTAAATACTACTGCTCATTTTAAAGAAAAGGACTGTTGTTTATTTTCTTGGTTAGTTGACATTGGTAAATCCCCTCAGTGTGGTTTTATAAAGAGAGACCCAGACAAGCATGCCATTTCACCAGGGAGTATAAGCACAGAACATCGTAACATCTTTTGAATCCATTGAGAACATCAAAACCATCAGTCTGAGAACTTAATAGATTTCCCGATGGTATGAAATATGTTTTAAAAATATATGCTCATTATAAATATGCCCTGTTCCTGCCTACCCTTTCCCACCCACATCCTCCTTTCCCTACCCTCCAAAAAGCAATCACATTTTAAATGTGTACTTTAAATGTTTGCGTTGACAATCAATTTGACTTTAAGGTAAGAAAAGAGATTTTTAGTAGCCGCTGAGCTGGTGAAGTCACTCTTGTGCTTGCTCCAAGATTTAAGGTTTTATATTGTCATCGTGAACTAGTATAACATTGAGGGAATTTTATTGCCTTTTTAAGTACCGTTCTTATTCCATTTCTCTCCTGCTCTTCTAAATGTTGATGATAGTTTTGATTTTCATTTTGTCTGACTTATCCAGGAGATGTATTTCATAGTTGCTTTTCATGCTGTAGCATTTCGGCAACAAATCTCTGAAGAAACAATTTCATTTTCATGATGCTTCCAGATGACAGGAGGATAATGCAATTATCATAGGTGTCCATAACATCTGTTAACAATGCATCTAATTGACGTGTTTGGGCAAATCCGACCTGGGTGCCTCCAATGAGCTACGGTGACTAGTTGACGACTAAGTAACAAGCAGACGAGAGAGGGCACATAGTTTCATGTCCACATGCTCGCATGAGGAAGTGGCCGAAGGGTGGAGTGTGTATTTTGGTCAAGAAAATGTTTTAGTGATGTTTTCTTTTCCGTGTTGATTATATTTCAGCCATCCCAGAAATCTAAATATATTCAAGTTTGCAAGTATTGTTGGCTTTGAAAACCCTGATTTTTTCCCCTCATATACCTAATAAACAGTACCTGGGTCTTCTTTTCTGAGGAAAGAAAAAATAATCAAGCTTTATAATAAAAAGAGCCCTATTTGGGATGATTTATGTGTACTCAATATTAGGAAGAAAGGATTCATTTGTTTAGGTGTTAAAGTAATGTGGTATTTGGGGGAATTGGTTTTCAAAAAGCATAATTTTCTAAACATGTTGCCAGAAAATTCCAGGGGTGGATAACTGAGATGTCACTCATTATCATTGTATTTCCTACTTCTGTCAGTGGGAACAAAATTAATACAAAGACATCTATGGTAGTGCTTCAGAGTTTAGAGGCTATTGTTCCTCAAGAGGCTTTGCTTTTAGAATTTGCCCTGGGAATACCTCTGTCTCTTCACTGAAAATTTGCACCTACGTCCCACAGAATGTCCCTATATGAGTCGACCCACACCTCGTGGCTGATGATCATTCCCTCCAAGTCCACACTGCCTTTAAGATAGCAGTGAGATGTGCAGGTGCCTCCACGTCCCGTAGACCAATATGCAGAATTTTCAGGTGTGCACGGAAGGAAAAAATCACGCATTTTAGATACACTTAAGAGCATAGCCAACCCTGAGGTCACACACACTCTTTGGACACACTAACAGACGCTTTATTAAAAATGTATTAGGAAGATAATACATGTCCATAAATCCAAACACATCTGAAATCTGTAAAGTTAGAAGTTTTCAAAGGTAATAACTTCCAGAGTTTGGTATATTTTTCTAGCTGTTTTGTTTGGCCTGTGAAAGGAAAAGTATATATATTTGTATATTTTTTTACAAAAATGGAATAAAATTGCACACATTTTTGTAACCTACTTTTTACCATATTTAACAATGTATTATTGAAGTGTCATATCATAACACAGAGGCCTGCCTCATTCTTTTTCATGTCTTCATGGTCTTTCATTTTAACACATGCTCCAAAATACATGACTCATCCCTTCATGACAGATTTTTATTTATTTTTCTTTTATAATTTTTTTTAATGTTTATTTATTTTTGAGAGAGACAGAGAGAGACAGAGTACAAGGAGGGGAGGACCAGAGAGACAGGAAGACGCAGAATCTGAAGCAGGCTCCAGGCTCTGAGCTGTCGGCATGGAGCCTGATGTGGGGCTTGAACTCACAAACTGTGAGATCATGCCCTGAGTCAAAGTCAGATGCTTGACTGACTGAGTCACCCAGGTGTCCCTCATGACAGAGTTTTAAATAATGAACTGGTTAGTTTCTGTTTGCTTACCTCACGGAGGGTTCTCTGTTCTTACTGTAGCTCTCTATCTGCGGGAGGCTGACCCTTTGCTGCTGATTGTACTTAGCCAATGGGATTTGGGTGTGTGAAAAGAAATCGTGTCTTTTTTTTTCACTCCCTTCCTCTCTGAACTGCAGGTTCTGGAAGTGACTGAGCTCTTCCATAAAGATCATTCCTTATGGACGGCTCTTTTGCCGCGCCTCTGCTCCAGTGCTGGTAACATATTATCTTCCTCTGCCTAGAGGTGGCAATGGCTTCCTGCTGTTGCTAAACTGCTGCCCGACCATCTCTTTCTGTTCCCCTAACCAGTGGTGGGCTGCGAAATGTTTGGTGTTTGGCAATTTCTATGGGTGTATTACTTCCACAATGACTGATTTCAAGATACCTACTTGAAATTACTGAATGCAATATTGGGAAAAGTTGTGCACAGTCAGCTCTTGGGAGCCAGTGTGAACCAGCTACAGAATACCACCACCCTGTCCATCCTGGCACTTTGTAAGTTGCTCACTTTATGAACTTGAATGACCCGAGTTGATTCTGTTTCCTGCCATTTCTTTGCCATAAATAATTTTTTTTTCTATTACAAATATTTGCTGTGTAACAGCAAATGTCCATCCATATACACGTGAAATATATATGCCCAGATCTGAATATATATATTTAGGAACATGTGTAAGAATTGCTGAACATTGAATTCTGAGAATTGGGTCAAAGGTATGTCAATTCAACATTTTCATGGATTTCCCCCAATTGCTTACTGACTACAATGTTATATCAACTTACAGTTCCCCTGACAACTCTAAGAATGCCTCTTTCTACATAACCTCGTCCACACTAGGTAATTTTAATTTCTTAAATCTTTACTAATATATTAGTACAAATGATACTTTTTATGCATTCATTCACATGTTATTAATTATTTCTGGGGCTGAAAATCATTTTATAATTTCTCATTTATTGAATTTATCGTGTGAATTGGAAGACACAATAAGCAGGTATCTGAATCCACTTGGAAGTTTAGTGGAGGTTTGGTGACTGTGCCACTAGCAGGAGTAAAGGAGAGATGGCTATTAGTTTGTCTGGGAAATGCTGTGTGAGTGTTTCCCATTGCTATGGACAGACCTCTGTTCCCACCCCCAAATTCATATATTGAAGCCCCAACCCCTAATGTGACTACATCAGGAGATAAGGTCTTTAGGAGGTGATTATCTGATAAAGATTATGCTCTTATAAGCAGAGGAAGCGATCTCATCTCTCTCTTTCTCTGCTCTCTTCCAAGTGAGGACACAGCATGGAGGTGGCTGGTAAGTCAAGGAGATCTCACAGAACCCAACTGTGCTGGCACCCTCATCTCAGATGTCCATCCTCCAGAACTATGAGAAATAAAATTCTGTTGTTTATGTCACCCAGTCTGTGGTATTTTTGTGGCCTAATCTAAGATACACATGGATCAGAGGTGGGCAACTCTCAAGAAAGAACAGCATGGACATGTTTTAGATCCTGGTCAAAAGCACAACATGGATGTAGTGTCCTAGACTCCTTAGGGGCTATGGAAGAAGGAACTGACAACCCAGGGGGGGCAAAGTTCCCACTAATGAGGGCTCTTGAAGGAACTCACAGAAGTGACCAGGGAAGAGTCAGGGTCAAATATCTCTTAAGCCCAGAGAAGCACAAAGGCATCTTAAGATGTCTGGTCCATGTCTTCATCCACTGATGGGGAAGAACTACCCTCACCGGAAGTATTTTACAGGGACAGTGGAAGATGGTGATAAATTAGCTCTCTAATCATTCCCCACGAGTCCCAAGTGCTCATGGGAGTGACTTCCAAGCCCAGACCTTCTTGTGAACTCCAAATCCATGTTTCTGAATCCCAGGAACCTCATCTATCTGCTCACCGCTTAAGATGTGTTTGAAAATGCAAATGTGCAACATCAAAATTAACTCTTGCCATTCCTGCCATTATAGTTTCTGTCAAAGTTCAATAAAGAGACTTGCTCTTCGTGCTCTTGCTCATTTTATAAACTTGGGAGTCAGAGTCATCTTTGCTACTGTCTGCTCATTTACCTCATCTCCGTTCCCCAACTAAGCTATTGAATTGAAACTCCTAAATATATTTCACACCCGCTCCTCTTTATCGTCTTAGTCCTAGCCACCTTTATCTTCTTTGTAGAGATATTGAATTAACATAGTCACTGTATCTCTTTGGCTTCTCCTGGTTCATTGTCACACACAGCAGCCAGATCTTAAAATACTGATTGGGTCAGGTCTCCTCCTTAAAATTCTTCAATTGTTTCCACACAGTCTTGGAATAAAGAGCTACGTTCTGAACATGATCTGCGAAGTCCTGAGTAACCAGCACCTGCCTACATCCCCAACATTCACTTTTCCCATGCTCACCATCACCAATTATTCTTCACCCCCTACAGCCTCCTTTCAGTCCTCAGAAAGCCCAAGCTTATTTCTGACCAGACCTTGGAATGTGCTCTACCTGATACAATCTTCTCTTTCCTCTTTGGCTAACATCAAACTCCAACTGAAATGTAATTTCTTTCCTGATTCCCCAAACCAGAGTATATTCCCCTAGTATGCAATCTAGTAGTACTTTATTCCCCCCACCTTTATGATGCTTACTGTAATCTAACTAGATAGTTATGTAATTCTTTGTTTAATGTTAGTTTCTGATGCTAGATTATAAGCTCCGTGTTTAATGTTAGTTTCTGATACTAGATTATAGAGATGATATCTATTTTGTTCCCTGCTATATTACCAGCACCCAGTTCAGTGCATGACACACAGAAGGGACTCAAATATTTGCTGAGTAAATTACTGAAAAAAATTTGTATACTGGAATCATACTAGAGAAGGTCTAAGAGAGTGTATCCGTAAGTCAAAGATATATAATGATGCTCAGCTTCTGTCCTTCCTTCTGTCTCCTAGCAAAACAAACTTCACTTTGAGCCTATACATCTTCCTTGAGAGTTGGGACTCAGATACTAAGAGGGTACCCAACATAGACATAGAATTGCTTCCAACATTAACTTGATATAAGCAAAGATACACCCATCTTCATCTAAAGTCTCGTGCAGATCCTGGATCACCCTTACCAAGAACATCAATCAGAGGTGGCAGCAAAAGGAAGAAACATATTGATTTTTCACACCATTTTCAGAAAGTCCCGTTACTAACTATAACATCTGATTACCTTAAAATGAACTTGTTTATTTAATGTGTGCCATCCGTAACACGGTGATTTAACTTTGTATTGAGAAAAAAAATTGCTTCCACTTTACTTTTCATTCCAGAAGAACTACAACAATCCTTGCCCAAATATGGTGACATAGCACTTTAGGTTGAGGAAATTCGCTTGAACTTACAGTTTGAAATCCAGACTGGATATAACAAGACCCAGTGAGTCAATGTGTGTGATTGTTCCAGAAGTTTGGATTAAGGCCAATTGTTCATAGCTTCCCATTTCCAATGAGATTTCAAAACATGAATAATTTTAGGCTCATCATTAATAACAATTAAAAAAATCCAAAAATCAGGAACAAATTTCAATTACAGATGTAAAATATACAAATTGCTTAAAAGAATCAGAATTTAAACTATGTTCACCTAGATTATTTTTAATGGCAAAGTCCCCATATCATAAAACCTTACAAGACAGGAATTAAAGACAAGGTGTTAACTGTTCAAAATAGGATATAGAGTCACAGAAACTTGTCAACACGCTCAAAATTAGAATTTATATAGTCACCATTTATTTTTGGACTTTTTCTCGAATGCCAGGTCAATATTTATAGAACCTGGGCTGTGCTTCGTGGCAGCTAGTACCGTGTGGCATGTGGCTGCCTTAGATAGTGTTTCCAAGATGATCTCCACTTCAGCTCTGCCCTCCTAGCCCAAAGTCTCTTTCATACCTGCACAGGGCCTGGAATTTTACCATTAGATATGAATATCTTTACATTCCCTAGGGCTAGAGTATACTGCCTTCTATGAAAATCCAGACATTGTTAGCAAGGGCAGTTAACACATCAGCTTGTCGTCAATCACTGCCTAGTTATCTGGAAATAAAAGACCACACGGTCCATTATCACTAGTTTATTCTTCTTACTTCCTCAAATTAAATTTTTTTAAATAAAAAAATATTTTTTAAATAAAAAAATTATTTTTTTAAAAAATTTTTTTCAACGTTTTTTATTTATTTTTGGGACAGAGAGAGACAGAGCATGAACGGGGGAGGGGCAGAGAGAGAGGGAGACACAGAATCGGAAACAGGCTCCAGGCTCTGAGCCACCAGCCCAGAGCCCGACGCGGGGCTCGAACTCACGGACCGCGAGATCGTGACCTGGCTGAAGTCAGACGCTTAACCGACTGCGCCACCCAGGCGCCCCCAAAAAATTATTTTTTAAAAAATAAATAGCATCTGTTTTACTCTAGTTAATATTGAATGCTGTGGGTAATACAAAAGACCTTGTAAAGTGCCCTGCTGTTTGTAAAGCATTTTGACATACACTCTGTCTTGAGACACAGCACAGAAGTTTTGAGAATGAAAGGAGGGAGGCATGCCTGGAATAAACTGGCAGATGTGAGGAATGACAGCATGAGGACCCTGTGTAGCAGGTGGGTGGGGGCAAGAAAGTTATAAAGAGAAAAGGACAGGAACACACAAGAGCCTTGAAATGGTCTTTGACCACATTACAGTTTTTTTTCAAGAATGCTTCTGATGTTGGGTTTGCATATGCTTATCATGTGGGGGGAGATGGAATTAAAGTGATTTTGAAGAGTCAGAGGAACAATCTACAGTTAGGTCTATCCCTCTATATGATGCCACCGTAACCAATGGAACAGTGAAAAGTTTAGTAACCAATTAAAAGGTCTATACTCTCTGTAGAAAATAAGATAAAATAAAGTCCTTTTCCTGTTTTTTATGCTTGTATTGACAAAAGCTGTGGCTTGTTCTTCATCTAATATAATCATCTTTAATCAGAAAGCCTTGTGGGGCACCTGGGTGGCTCAGTCAGTTAAGCATCCAGCTTTAGTTCAGGTCATGATTTCACGGTTCATAGGTTCAAGCCCCGCATTGGCCTCTGTGCTGACAGCTCAGAGCCTGGAGCCTGGTTCCGACTCTGTGTCTCCCTCTCTCTCCGTTCCTCCCCCACTTACACTCTCTGTCTCTGTCTCTGTCTCTTTCAAAAATAAACATTAAAAAAATTTATAGAAAGTCGTGCTACCTAACTAGTTTTCAGGAGTTTGCATTGTTCAACAGAATATATGGAAATTTCACCAAGGCACATATTAGAGATGAAGCAGTTAGTCATCTTTCAGTAGGCTTACGCTCCCTTTAGCAGCAACTGGTGATGTTTTGACTTTGAATTATTCCTGTAGAAAAAAAAGTAATGCATCTATATTTTGATGGAGCAATAATTTCCCAAATTGAAAGTGAACAACTTAATCCTCTTGAGTTTCTGCTTATAAACTTTTAATGTGATATGTCTAAAGAAGCCCTATACAGTGAGGTCATGGTATACGTCTGGTTGAATAATGTCTTCTTACTGTGTTTTGATATGCCACACCATGTCTGGACAGCTCATTACAGTGGTAGATTTAAAGAAATTCACATCTTGAAGCAGGCTGACATGAGGCTTTTCTAGTAAACTCTAGAAAATTCTATCCATGGTAAGATAGTTGAATTATTAATGTGATGAACAAAAGTTTACGCTGTAAGTTGAAACATATCAAAGTCTAAATAGTAAAAATTTCCATTATTATGTAACCTCAAGCTTGTAACCTCAAGCAAACATAACAGTTGGCAAATGCAGTCATTCATTTTACCCATATTAGCACATATTATTTGTCCATAATAGTACATATTACTTGCAGCCATGTATTATACTTTTTCTTTTAAAAAAATTTCTTTCAAGTGTGGAGAGTTGAGTTAATCATGATGTCCTACTGTTGTCACTGGACTGGCAAGCGTCTTCTCTTTTTCATTGATATCGTTATATTTTTCCCCAGTCTCTACTCAGCAGGCCTCTACTTTAGTACATATCATTTATAAACCAGGATTTTTGTATATCTTTGAAAAATATACAGTGTTATTTGTATTATTGAATGTTTTAAATTCCACAAATACTATTAAATCACAGCAACACATTCTACCTTTGGCACTTTCTTTTTTTTTTTTTAATTTTTTTAACGTTTATTTATTTTTAAGGGTGGGGAAGGGGAAGAGAGAGGGAGACAGAGGATCTGAAACAGGTTCCATGCTGTGAGTGCAGAGCCCTATGTGGGGCTCGAACTCACAAACTATGACATCATGACCTGAGCAGAAATCAGAGTCAGCCCCTTAACCAACTTAGCCACCCAGGCGCCCCTAACTTTGGCACTTTCGATGGCACTTTTAGCACTGTGTTTTGAGACCTATCCACTTTGTTGTATGTAGTTGTAGTTTACGGCTTTTGATGCTGCACAGCCTCTTGTAGACAGCAAATAGATGGGTCTTGTTTTTTTATCCATTTTGATACCCTTTGTCTTTTGGTTGGCACGTTTAGTCCATTTATGTTCAGTGTTATTATAGAAAGATATGGGTTTAGAGTCATTGTGATGTATGTAGGTTTCGTGCTTGTAGCGATGTCTCTGGTACTTTGTCTCACAGGATCCCCCTTAGGATCACTTGTAGGGCTGGTTTAGTGGTGACGAATTCCTTCAGTTTTTGTTTGTTTGGGAAGACTTTTATCTCTCCTTCTATTCTAAATGACAGACTTGCTGGATAAAGGATTCTGGGCTGCATATTTTTTCTGTTCATCACATTGAAGATCTCCTGCCATTCCTTTCTGGCCTGCCAAGTTTCAGTAGAGAGATCAGTCACGAGTCTTATAGGTCTCCCATTATATGTTAGAGCGTTTTTATCCCTAGCTGCTTTCAGAATTTTCTCTTTATCCTTGTATTTTGCCAATTTCACTATGTTATGTTGTGCAGAAGATCAATTCAAGTTACGTCTGAAGGGAGTTCTCTGTGCCTCTTGGATTTCAATGCCTTTTTCCTTCCCCAGATCCGGGAAGTTCTCAGCTATTATTTCTTCAAGTACCCCTTCAGCACCTTTCCCTCTCTCTTCCTCCTCTGGAATACCAATTATGCGTATATTATTTCTCTTTAGTGCATCACTTAGTTCTCTAATTTTCCCCTCATACTCCTGGATTTTTTTATCTCTCTTTTTCTCAGCTTCTTCTTTTTCCATAATTTTATCTTCTAGTTCACCTATTCTCTCCTCTGCCTCTTCAATCCGAGCCGTAGTTGTCTCCATTTTATTTTGCAGCTTGTTGATAGCATTTTTTAGCTCCTCCTGGCTGTTCCTTAGTCCCTTGATCTCTGTAGCAAGAGATTCTCTGCTGTCCTTTATACTGTTTTCAAACCCAGCGATTAATTTTATGACTATTATTCTAAACTCACTTTCTGTTATATTGTTTAATTCATTTTTGATCAGTTTGTTAGCTGTTGTCATTTCCTGGAGATTCTTCTGAGGGGAATTCTTCCGTTTGGTCATTTTGGATAGTCCCTGGAGTGGTGCGGACCTGCAGGGCACTTCCCCTGTGCTGTGGTGTATAACTGGAGTTGGTGGGCGGGGCCGCACTCAGACCTGATGTCTGCCCCCAGCCCACCGCTGGGGCGACAGTCAGACTGGTGTGTGCCTTCTCTTCCCCTCTCCTAGGGGCGGGATTCACTGTGGGGTGGCGTGGTCCGTCTGGGCTACTTGCACCCTGCCAGGCTTGTGGTGCTGGGGATCTGGCGTATTAGCTGGGGTGGGTAAGCAAGGTGCACGGCGGCAGGAGGGGCAGGCTTAGCTCACTTCTCCTTAGGTGATCCACTTCAGGAGGGGCCCTGTGGCAGCGGGAGGGAGTCAGACCCGCTGCCAGAGGGGTGGCTCCACAGAAGCACAGCGTTGGGTGTTTGCGTGGTACAAGCAAGTTCCCTGGCAGGAACAGGTTCCCTTTGGGATTTTGGCTGGGGGATGGGCGAGGGAGATGGCGCTGGCGAGTGCCTTTGCTCTCCGCCAAGCTGCGCTCTGTCGTCCGGGGCTCAGCAACTCTCCGTCCCGTTGTCCTCCAGCCCTCCGTTCTCTGAGCAGAGCTGTTAACTTATAACCTTCCAGATGTCAAGTCACGCTTGCTGTCAGAACACACTCCGGCCGGCCCCTCCGCTTTTGCCAGCCAGACTCGGGGGCTCTGCTTGGCCGGCGGGCCACCCCTCCACCCCGGCTCCCTCCCGCCAGTCTGTGCAGCGCGCACAGCCTCGCCGCCCTTCCTACCCTCTTCTGTGGGCCTCTCTTCTGCTCTTGGCTCCGGAGACTCTGTTCTGCTAGTCTTCTGGCGGTTTCCTGGGTGATTTAGGCAGGTGTAGGTGGAATCTAAGTGATCAGCAGGACACGCGGTGAGCCCAGCCTCCTCCTGTGCCGCCATCTTCCACGCTGCACAGCCTCAAAAAGTAGTTCATGGTATGTGCGTGCCATATTTTACCTAGCCATGGCCATGTGAGTTTTCTCTAATTTTCAGGCCATCAGCTTGGGTAACCGAGTAGATAGGAATACCATTCTTCATACAGAAAGTCCTAAGAAGGAGCAGGTTTTATGGGGAAGACAGTGGTTTTAGCGTTGAGGTTGAGTTGCCAATGGAACATCTAAATGATATAGAGAGGAAGCATTGGGCTCAATGAGCAAGCCTTCAGGTTATAAAAGCCTGGATCTCCTGAGACTGGTTTATGCTAGTGATCGTGATTTTAGAGTCCTCAGCATAAAATGCGAAATGGATGAGATTACCTTGGACAAAGGCAGTGTGAGGTGTGAGAAGGCTCCACGACTGTTGATAGAGCTCAAGGCCACACCAATATGTAAGTGTGGGCAGAGGCAGGGACATTCAAGGCCGATGAGATGTGGTGGGCATGTAGAGATATGATGCACAAGACCGGGGGTGGGGGGTGGAGAGTGGCCAGCAAGTCACTCCCTATAGGCCACATCTGGCCAGCTTCCTGTTTTTTTGAAACATGTTTTATTGGAACACAGCCACACTCATCTGTTTTCATATTGTCTGTGACTGCTTTTGCGATAAAATGGCAGAGTTGCGTAGTATCGACAGAGACTGTATGATCTGCAAAACAGAAAATATTTACTATCTGCTTCTTTACTGAAAACACCTGCTGATCCCTGAACTAGACAGTGAAATTAAGGGCTAAGACAAGTGACTCTGGGATTCTTTATATTTCTTCTTTGTACTCAAAACAGGCCGTATCATTATGAGAGTTTCCTGTATGCTCAATAAGCATAAATTTCATACTTGTGTAAAATGCTTCATGTTCCTTCATTTCATTTGAACATATCAGTTTCTTAACATAAATCCACTGGAGTTAGATTTGTTCTTCTGGAGAAAATATGACTTTGCTTCTGTTTGCTTGTTCTTCCCTGCACAGTATGATTAAGTTTGAAGTTTCCACCTTTTATATATTTGAGCTCCTCTGGGCATGATTACCCATGATTTTATGTAGTGTAAATGCATCAGTAAGAATGAAAGCTCTTTTCCATTATATTTTGTAAAAAATGCGTCATAAAAGTGACTGAAGCCTAGAAATGCTGGAAAGTAGATATCTGTCAACTCTCAGATAAGCAGCTGTTGTGTTTTACTTCAAGTTTGAGATTCTATTCTCACATAGCTTACTGCTCCCTATTTTCTTTTACACTATTTGGAAGGAATGTATTCACATTGTAGCACTCAGCTTTCTGAGACGGTCCTTTGAAGCGAATCTGCATCAGAAACGATTTATAAATATGAGAGAACCCAAAATTTTGTTTTTATTAATGAGTTTTTATTTCCCCCCTTTTGGTACTCAACTTTACTTTTAAAAAAGCCGTATTTTCAGGACAGCATCATCGAGCTAAGGCATTGTCAACTTTTGTAGATATTGAATTCCAAGAAAAAAAAATGCTTATTTTCTTTGCCTGAACGAGTATATGGATTTTTAAAGTGTTGAATGGATTAAACAGTACTTGATACACAGGTGTGTGTATAACCAGATCCTGGATTGAATTTCCAAGTTTAATAAAGATGTTAAAATATGATGCATATATATTCTATAATATCATGGTTCTGAACCCTGACTGCACACTGAAATCAATTAAGAGCTCTAAAACAAAAAAACAAAAAAACAAAAAAAAACAACTTATGCCCAAATCCCACTCCCAGATATTTTGATTTAATTAGTCTGGAGTACATTCTAGGAATTGGGACTTTTTTTTTTTTTTTTAATTTTTTTTTCAATGTTTATTTATTTTTTTTGGGACAGAGAGAGACAGAGCATGAATGGGGGAGGGGCAGAGAGAGAGGGAGACACAGAATCGGAAACAGGCTCCAGGCTCCGAGCCATCAGCCCAGAGCCCGACGCGGGGCTCGTACTCACGGACCGCAAGATCGTGACCTGGCTGAAGTCGGACGCTTAACCGACTGCGCCACCCAGGCGCCCCGGGACTTTTCTTTAAAGCACCTCTGTGTGATTCCAATATGATGCTCAAATTGAGAACTAATGCTATAAATAAATACCTAATAAAATGAATGGCTGGGTCATGGGAGGAAAAATCTGAGATCATAATAGAAATGTCATTCTAAGAACTTGTTACTTGGGCACTATTGGAAAGAAATAGACAAAAATCTTAGTGAATTGGACAAGTGGAAATTACCATAGCAAGTTATAAAATATAGAAATATACATTTCTATAAAATATAGAAATATAGAAATGCAATCTATGAATTCAGGAAAGCATCTATGTGGCATCAAAATCTTGTGGAGGAATTAATAAAATGAGGAGGGAGATGTAGCAGAATGTTTACATATTGCAACCCTTAAGAATCCCAAAGTGGTTGGACTGTGAGCCCCTCTCTTAGTTACCTAAGTGGTAGACCAGCTCTCCCTTTGCTACCTCTACAATGAGAAATTCCTAAATGTAAATGCAGCAAATTGTAATTAAGGTGAGAGCAACATATGGCCTGACTATGTAGTTCTTAAATTTTAGTAAGCATCAGAATCATCTGGTGGGCTCCTTTAGACACAGTTTGCCAAGCCTTCCCCAGAGATGCTGGTTCAGTAGATCTGGGGAGGGACTTGAAATTTTATATTTCTTATAAGTTCCCAGGAGCTACTGATGCCACTGGTAGAGGGCTCATAGTTGGAGAGCCTGTCACGTAGCAAGTTGCCACCAGGGATGAAGGCCTGAGCAGGAAACTGGGAAAGGTCTTTTGGAGGTAAAGGGATAGTCTGCACTTTGTATTGGCTTCAGGTGACAAGACCATGCAATGTGTTGGTTCACATTGGGTTTGTGTGTGGCTGAAAAGTGCTAATTTGGTCTGTTATCTCAAAATTGTAAGGTCACGTCCTTACCTTTAAATCTAAAGTCATGAGAAAAAAAGTGCTAAATCATTTAGATGTTTGTGTGGATTTTTCTTATTTCATATCAGTGGCACAAATTCTAAGTACTATACTTTTCCCCTGGCGCTATTAAAAAAGAGGTGGCCACTTGACCCAATCATCTTATTCCCTCGAAACTGGATTAACTACCCACCTACAGACATCCCCTTGATTTTCAACAACTACCATCTGGTACTTGGTAATTTAGCTATGACAGCTGGTTTCCTTTAGCCTAGTCATACTGGAGAATGTGTTCATTCCAGTAAAGTTTCATGTGCCAGGTTTGACACCTGATTGGGAAGCAGAGACCTTTTAATATAACTAAGGCTCTGTTCACACTTTGGGGAACGCTTTATCTATGGCTGGCACCCATTCTATGCACAATGCCTCCAGGAAAAGGAGATTTCTCATTCCAAGTGTTCATGTGGCTGGAAAATGAGGCAGTCCATGGAGGATGTGTCTCCTACAAGGAAAACTCTTGCTAGAGTCTTCAGGATAGTTACCTGAAGGGAGACTTTCAGAAAATTCAAATAGACTTGACAGACAATGAACTATAAATTTTACAAAAACTTACACTGTTTTGTTAGCGCCAAGATGAATGGCAATGTCTAAACCTACCTTAAGTACAATAGACATTTGGATGGATTTGACTTTGAGGTTCATTTTTTGCCACCGCTTTTGAAACCTAAAACACAACATGTTACTCTAAGATAAAGAATCCATTAAAGTATAAAGAGTTCTCCATGCAATAGTAATCATTTGCTTCGTTTAAGATCTGAGAAGAAAAAATCAAAAATTATTTTGGTCTTTAAATAAGGGAGAACATGATGGATGAAAACAACCTTTTAAAAACACCAGACATGCTCTTGAAAAACAGGTAAATGAGAATAGAAGGCTGCATTAGATTTATTCTGTGAAGCCATCCTGCTGGAAACTCACTGCTAGCAAGTGGGAACAAGATGTTATTTGACTTGGTCTGGCTATTAACCAGAATTTTCGGGAGCACAAATTATAAGTGGTATGGTTATTTTTCTGTTTGGAAACACCCCCACCCTGCATAATTCAAATTCAACAAAGGAAACACTTTTCCCCTCTCTAGATGCCTAACAAAATGAGTCAACATTTTGCCCAATACAGCTCCCTGATTGTGAAGTGTCTAGTTCACAATCGGACAAAAATAAACAAATGAACCAAATTAGGAAAAGAAGCTCAGAGACAAAATTAGTAGGCCATTTATATGAATCCTATGTGCCTGGAAAACAGGTGAGAATGGGCCTTCAGTCATGAAGCAATTCTGGGGAAAGTGTTCCAGCTGGGAACAAGATGATTAATTAGAGGTGTGCTTTTCACATCAAACATACACACACTTGGCTCCGAACAATTTGTCCCAGGTGCTTCTTGAATGATGGGAAGAATTGCATGTCTGTCCCCAAAGACTGAGAATTCCAGAATCTCAAGCACAGCTTTTTGTTAGAACTCATGCTTTCTTAAAGTGAAACAGACAGCAGTAACATGTGGTGGAAGTGAGTCTACAGTGCAATCAATGTTGAGTGAAGCCTTGTCTTCCTCTGGTGGCATTTGCCTTCGATATATAGGCGCCAGATAAGATTTGGGCTCTGAATCACAGATTTAAAACGGAAATCTTCCCTATGAAGTGAGCTATGCCATCAAATAAAAGAACGAGGTACCAGTGAGTTTTCAAATTTTAGTACACCTGAGATTCCTCCTGGAGTAAGTGTTAAAAGAGCAAATTGCCAGGCCATAGCCCCTAGAGATTCTGATTCAGAGCCCAGGACGCTGCTTTCAGTGATCCCGATTCTGTTGGTTTAGAACTATGTTTGAAGCAAAGTTAAGAACTGCTTTCATGCTTCTTTAAGGCAACAGACCCTGTCTATTTACAAGTGTAGAGTTTTTCATTTTATCCATTCAACAATATTTAATGTGTACTTAAGCCCTATACTAGGCTATGAGGATACAGTGGTGAACTAAACAACAACCAATAATGACAGCTTAGAGTCAGGCAGCTGATAGTCTTGTCTAGTTCTCCAGCTAGACATACATCTCAGTATCGTATAGATAATTGTGAAATTACACCTTTGGCAAGTTCTATTAGAAGTGGTACACGGTGTTATGTGAGCAAACAAATCAATATGATAGGATGCATCTCATTAACTCCTCAAGGGTAAACAAAACTAGCTCTTAAGTTTAAACTCTGAAAGGTTTCATTTCATGTCTTGCTCCTAGGGAAGCTTATCTGTCAGCAAGCTATTCATGCCCCGCTGTGTTACAAGATGCTAGAAACGGCACTTATGTTCTACATGCCCATGCTGAGATAACATCTAGGGCTCTAAGCCACAGGCTGAAATCAGAAATTGTTTCTTTGAAATGAATCATGCAATCAAATAAAGAGTCCAGTGTTAGCATCTGTGAGGCATCCAGCAAAAACTCACATATCGTGATCTAGAAATGTAATCTTCGTGCAAAAATGGTGCACTCTGAAATAAGTGGATCGTGAAGACTTCAGAATCTATTGCTAAATCCTTCTATCTCCAAATGCCCAAAGTTGTTGGATAAGCTGATGAGGGACTGTGGCTGTAATACTCACCCATGTGTATTCACTAGGTTTGTCTTGAGATGTAAGTTGTGGAAACAGGTAGGTTGCAGACAAAAATGCTTTCAATCTAAACAGAGTTGTAACATTATTAAAAACTTGGCAAGCCACCATTCTGGACTATTCCATCAAAAAGTTATCACCTTAAAAATCGGCTGAAAAAATGGTTAAGAACTGAAAGGTCTTGTGGGCTAGATACTGTTGATGCAAGAACTCATTCATGAAGCATTTTCTTGGCACCTCTTCGATGTCAGGTCCTGGGCTAAGTACTGAGAATGCTGTGGAATGCAGAACAGCATGACGACCCTGCAAAATCTAGTACCGCTATGAATTACTTGTAACCATAATGAGTGACAAATGCTTTATTGAACATTTATCAGGTGCCAGGCACTCATAGGCTTTGGGGAGTGGAACATGTATTAACAAGTTCTCAGTCTAGGGGACCGTATCTCTCAGTGGGTATCTCAAGTTCTGTTCTCTTGTTCCTTGCCAGGCATGGTTTGTAAATCTTTCCAGTTCCTTATCATAGCTCTCATTCTCTCTGTTTTTAATGCAGATTTATTTAATTTGTTTTTTTTCTTTTTTTTTTTTCAACGTTTTTTTATTTATTTTTGGGACAGAGAGAGACAGAGCATGAACGGGGGAGGGGCAGAGAGAGAGGGAGGCACAGAGTCGGAAACAGGCTCCAGGCTCCGAGCCATCATCAGCCCAGAGCCTGACGCGGGGCTCGAACTCCCGGACCGCGAGATCGTGACCTGGCTGAAGTCGGACGCTTAACCGACTGCGCCACCCAGGCGCCCCAGATTTATTTAATTTGATCTGAGCTCCGCCAGGCTTACCTACCCACATCCCTCCTGTCCCATATTCTAGGATCCTTAAAAGAAAAAAGGAGGGATATAAATATGTAAATATTTATATATAAATAACAATGTTTCCTGTCCCAGAATGTTTAGAAATAATGCACACAAGATACCAGAGTGCATAGAAGATGTAGATAAATGGTCCAGAAATACTATTAGGGCTTTGATTGTCCCTCCTTGTTCTGATATTCTATAATAATAATAATCATGTATTTAGGAAACATTGTTTCATTTGAACAGTTCAAAGCAATTTGTAACCTTTATTATTTATTATATAGAATAGATTGCAGAAATAATTGTTTTATGGATGAAAAGATTGTAGCACAGAAATATCCAAATGCTCAAAGTCTAGTGATTAGTTAGCTCCAAGAAGAAGAATAAAGCACTGATTTGCTATCTGAAGGGGGTCATGCATAGGGGAATATATATTTCTAAGTGAAAAATAAAATTTGTATTTACTTTTTCAGGTGTTTATTCTACATGATGTTAAGTAGGCAGATTTTGACTTTCTGAATTCACAGACCAGATCTTTAAACAGTTATTAAAATGATTTAATATTATGAAGAGGTGAATTATCTTCTTACTACCTGAAAAATAAGTTTTTAGATTGATTACTACACAGCATCTATTTAACATTCTGTTTGTAAAAATGTCAGCAAATTACTTTTTATACCCTTGGTACATTCACCACCAAATCCACTTTGAAAATCTGATTGTAACTGTTCTTTCTGTAAAAAAAAAAAATCTATGATGAAAGAGAACAAATTTCTCCAATATCTTTTTTGATGTGATCTGAGTAGTTCAAAATGCATGTGCTTGGTAAAGCAGATGAAAAAAAAAAAAGTTGTTCAAATCGAACCTGCAATCCTGTGACTGGTTTTAAAGGCCCCTGATTAGCAACAAATTCTAGAATCTTCTTTAACAAAAATAAGTCCTCTTTGATTTGTCCTCCGGGACAGACTTTAAAATAATAAATATGCAGAGTGTGGTTTCTCTAATTTTATGAATCAGGGTCTTTCCCAACTGTATTTCTCAGAAGGTTGGTGTTATCCAATAGCTTCAGCCCCAAACAGCTTTTCCGTGGAAGTGCCTTTGCTAAAGTGACTGGTTTCATGAAATCTGGCTTTGAGAAACCAACTGTCCCCTAGAACGTGTGGAAGTGTAGTTTGAGGTCACATACTGTGTAAACAGACCCCCTGAGTTTGTTGGTAGCTACTGACAAACGCTGTCCTTAATTGCCTTTATTCCCCTTGACTCATTCCTTCTCTCTCCAACTTTCCAAGGGCTAGAACCCCAATAACCCACCTCGTACAAATTTTGCAACTTGTTTCAAATGATTTATATTATTGGGAAGGCCAGATGTAGAATATTAGATCATTACATACTACTTTAATTCATTACATTACTTTCAGTACATGTGAGGATAATTTGTAGTCTGTGTGTGAATAATTTCACATTCATGCAATAAGAAAATAATAACATAGTAAGATTCTTCATTAGAGCTCAAATATTAGACTGTTCATTCAATTATTTATATCAATTAACTTTGTACATATCGTGCTTACCACGTGCCAGAAGTGATTCTAAACACTAGCCACGGATTTGCTTGCTAATCCTCACCCCAACAAAAAAGACAGTGTTAGGATTCTCTCCATTTTACAGATAAAAAACTGGCGGCACAGAAACATTAAATCAGCAAATAAGTGGCAAGATTTGTCCCTAGGTGGTCTGCCTACAGGAGACCACACTCTCCTCTGTGGTTACTCGGCAATTTGTAGGAGAATGTAACTGGGGTTTAAGCTTAAAAGAATATGTCAAAGGAATACACATTAACAGGTGAGTCAGGCTCATTTTGCTTCTTGTTTCATAGTAGTAAGCTGCTCCCACCGTGTTAATCTTAGATTTTTCAGGGTAGACAAAGTCCTTAGACTTAACTTCAAGCCAGGAGAGTATAGTCCACAACATTTTACAGGTGGGCGAAGCACAGCAAAGCAACATTGCCTGGACGAAGTGCCTCCCAGCCAGCAACGCTTACTCTGTGCGCTGCCCGCTAACTCTCAGCATGAGCCGGAATATTGTCATGTCTCATGATCAGTGGAGAAGTATGAAAGCATTACAAGAGAGCTCTGGGTGAGATGTGTTATTAATAGCGACTTGAATTTCTTAGTTTCAGAATGTCTTTTTTATGCCAAAAACTCAGTTCTTGAAAAATGACCAAAACAAATGTCTGCATGGTTTTTATGAGAAATTTAGATAGATTGCCACTTCAGGGCTGAGTGAAGTAATCCCAAACTCATGCTCATGTTTAGATCATCTGTAGGGCAGTGTCACGATTCTGGTGTTTCAGTATAATATAGCTTGTGCTAAAACCAAATTAGGCTTTCAGCATGACTGAAAGGAAGTAATGTCTATGTACATGGGGAGGGTTCACATTTTTTCTTTGGTCTTTATTCTATAGTCTTCACAAGACTGGCTAAATTTTCAAATATATAAACCATGAATTCATTAAGGCACTGTGCTGAGAGACAGCCCTTGACACAGGCAGAGCCTGACAAAACAATGGCCCTGTATGTCTAATGCAGCATATATGCATAATATAATATAATTGGGTTATTGTATTAGGTGATATATATCATTATATAGTAAACTGAATATATATTATATTATATATAATATATATTATTACATGTATAACTATGCTATACTTTTAAAAATATACATAGATATATATATGATGCAATGGGGGCAGTATGCTGATAGCTTAACGGAACACCTCCAGAAACAGAGTCATCAGGACCAGAGTATTTCAAAGCAAGAGACAATAAGATGCAGTGAAAAGGGCACCGGCCTGATGTTGTGAATCGAAAGTGCAGCCTTGACCAAGTTCCATGTTTATGACCTTGGGCAAGTTTCTCATCTAGAGACAAGTCTCAGCTTCCTCACTTGTAGGATTAAACAGGTGGGACTGGATGGGCTCTCAGGTCCTTTCTGGTTCCAAGGAGGGATGAGTCTCAGGGCAGTTGGATGGATACAAGAAATACAGAGGTCCTGTCCCTACCTCGTGTGCAATTTTTCTACCATGTGACCTCTGGTTTGGACATATGCAGGAAAGTCTACATTTTAATCCAGTGTTTCTAAATTCTCTTAAATTATTGAATGAGAACAGTGTACACGGGGAGGGTTCACATTTTTTCTTTGGTCTTTATTCTACAGAATGCAGCTGCCATTGTTATATGTCACCAAAGCAAACCTTGTTCTTCCAGCATCATCATCACCTCGTCCTTCTTTAGGGAGATGCTTCGCTTGCCTTCCGAAACACCTACTTTGGCTAAGGCAGGGATCCAGGGTAGTGCGGCAAGGGGGAAGAGCCACAGTCTGATTTTGGTTTTGCCCGTATCACCCAAATGACCAGGATGTAGACATCACACTGGCACCCTGTGTGATCTATCTGAATGACTGTTGGACAAGGGATGAAGGTGGCCCAGAATGTCAGATCAACAACATCATCACTGAGCAGGTAAGTCCAAAGATCTGCCTTGTTTGTAATGTACTGAAAGGTGTCCCTCCAAAGTTCATATGTTAAAGACATAACCCCAAGTACCTCAGAGTATGATTATATTTGGAGATAGAGCCTTTAAATACGTAATTAAATGAGGTCATATGGGTGGACTCAAATCTTACACGACTGGTGTCCTTGTGTGAAGGGCAAGTTACGACACACACATAGAGCTAGAGGTGACCACATGAAGGACACAGAGACAAGGCAAATACAAGCCAAGAAAAGAGGCCTCAGAAGGAACCCATCTTGCTGACACCCTGATCCTGGACATCTGGCCAATAGAAGAACAGTGAGACAATAAATTTCTGTCCTCTAAGCCACCTGGCCTGCGGTATTTTGTTATGGCATCCCTAGCAAACTCATACAGTACCCAAAGTCATTCTCACCAATTCAAGCACAGTAATCTTTTTCTGTATCTATATCTATATCACCCATAGCATCTAGTTAATATCTTTAAGAGGTGTTTCTTATAAAAATATTTTATTTCTAGTCTAATGCCTTTAGGGAGGAAATGCAAAATATTGACATTTAACAGGATTACATTCTAACTGCATTGTGTTTTCAGGAGTCATGTTTCCTTTGAATCTTGGAAAAGTTGATGGAAAAAAATATACATAAATGAACTTGATGTTCCTGTCATTCGTGGAATATCACCTTGCGGATGTATTATTGTTTAAAACATCTGGATAGACTAATTTATTTTCTTTTATGAAGAGTGTGTGGATTTAAAGCAGATCTCTCCAACTTAGCAGCACAACATGGAGCCTCGAGCATCCAGCCTTTGTCCCACCAGCAGGGAGCACAGCACCAAGTGAGGAGATGTAGTTTAACAAGGGATTCCCCTCATGGCCTGGACAGGTTCCCAAGCGCAACAAAACTGGGGGGCCTAGATGGTTTTGTCAGAAGCAGTTAACTAGAGAAGAGGTGTGAGGGGCAAGCCACTGTTCTATTCCATTCAGTGCTCACCCGGCAACCTTTCTACGAGCTTTAAAATCATTTGAAGTGTTGAGTACAAATTCCATTTCTTTTTAATGTTTATTTATTTTTGAAAGAGAGACAGAGACAGAGACAGACCATGAACAAAGGCGGGACAGAGAGAGAGGGAGACACAGAATCTGAAGTAGGCTCCAGGGGGCTCGAACTCACAACCTGTAAGATCATGACCTGAGCTGAAGCCAGAAGCTCAACCAACTGAGCCACCCACGTGCCCCTAAAATTCCATTAAAAAAATTTTTTTTTAATTTTTTTTTTCAACGTTTATTTATTTTGGGGACAGAGAGAGACAGAGCATGAATGGGGGAGGGGCAGAGAGAGAGGGAGACACAGAATGGGAAACAGGCTCCAGGCTCTGAGCCATCAGCCCAGAGCCCGACGCGGGGCTCGAACTCACGGACCGCGAGATCGTGACCTGGCTGAAGTCCGACGCTTAACCGACTGCGCCACCCAGGCGCCCCTAAAAATTTTTTTTTAATGTGTATTTATTTGAGAGAGAGACAGACAGACAGACAGACAGAACGTGAGTGGGGGAGGGGCAGAGAGAGAGGAAGACACAGAATCCAAAGCAGGCTCTAGTCTCTGAGCTGTCAGTGTAGAGCCCGATGAGGCCCGAACTCACGAACCATGAGATCATGACCCGAGCCGAAGTCCGACGCTTAACTGACTGAGCCACCCTGGCGCCCCTCAAGTTCCATTTTTAATAGGAGTACCATGGCCAGGACTTGAGAGCAAGGACTGGGTCTAATTTACTTGTTTGTCTCCTCTCCGCTCAGAAGCATGAGGGAAACTTGCCTACAGCCAGTGCCCATGTGTCTGTTGAATTGAATCTATTATAAAAGGGGAAAATTTCCCATTGTCATAGGTGCCACAGGTAGCTGTGAATGTGTGTACATGTATAGTATGAGTATTCTAGGTATAGTATTTGGAAGTTCCCATAAATAATTTCTTAAGTATAAATTTTCTTCTTAGTGAAACAAGTATTACCATGATTATTTTGATCAAGGAAAAAAAAAAAAAAAAAAAAGAAGCAAACCAGTCTTCCAGAGCTCAGTAATGTGGTAAAGTGAACTCAGAATTTGGGAATGGTTGCTCTGAGGCCCTTACTTCAAGAGCCCACCAGGGACCCCTCCCTTCCAGAGCGGCTAAATGATGATGCATTTCCAACTAACTGCATTCAAGCGTCTGGAGAACTAGGACTAAATCATTGCCCTAGAATATAAATGAATGTTCTCTCACCAAAGGACACCATAAACAGATGTTATTCCTCCCCCTTCTTTAACTATAAAACACTTTTGTTGTTGTTTTTAAAAAGGATCTGTAGTCATATTTCAAGGGAACTTTCATTGCCTTAGGGGCACAGGGATTAATATTTATTATGTGGTACTACTTGCCATGAACCTGGCATATGTTATCTCATTTAATTCTCAGAGTAACCCTTTGAGGTAGGAACTAGTAGCTCTCATTTAAAGTTGAGGAAACAAAGGTTCAAGAGGATTGTAAGGCCACTGAGGGAACAGATACGCAGGCCAATTTTCAACCTGGATCCATAATCCTGCATAGGCCTTGCTCCTTTCTTCTCCGTTCACTGCTTCCCAAATTCCCTAAAGCTGATTGCTGGACTCTAAGCATAATCCACAAGAATTAAGTTACTTTTCTGTTTGCTTAACACATCATGAAAAACTGGCTAGAGAGGTTTTCACCAAATTTGGAGGCGATGTATGGGATGGTCTGACTTTAAAAATAGACCATGTGGCACTTATGAACGTCACTATAGGGGAAACTGAGGAACCCATGGGTAATGTCTTAGGGCAAGTGGAGAAACGGTTCTTTCAAGGACAAATAAGAGGAACATCCCATAAAAAGGCATTTGATGGTTGTCTAGAGGAGGGCTGCTTAATCAAGACTGATTGAGAAGGATGCTGTGCTAATCTGCTCCGTGGCCATAATAAGCACCACACACCAGGTGGCTTTAACAGCAGAAATTCATTTTCTCACAGTTCTGGAAGCTGGAAGTCCAAATCAAGGTGCTGGCAGGTTGGGTTTCTTCTGAGATCTCCTTCTCTCCTTGGCTTGCAGGTGGCCACCTTCTCTTGTGTCCTCATGTGTGTGCATGTCTGTGTCCTAATCTCTTACACTGACACTAGTCATATTAGATCAGGACCCACCCATATGACCCCATTTTCCCTTAATTTATGTCTTTAAAGACCCTTTCTTCAAATACAGTCCCATTTGAGGTACTAGGGGTTAGGATTTCAACAAAAGGATTTTGGGTGAGACACACATTAGCCTGGAACAGATGTCTAAAGAATATCTAAGTGCCAAAAAAGGGAGTCAAGACATTCTTCAGAGCACCTGAAAAGAAAATGGATGATACACCCAGGGCATGTCAGAGGGAGCCTGCTCTTTTCCAGAAAGAGAAACCAAAGCCCAGTAAGAGAAACATACTATATGCCTCAAATGTCACAAAGAGATTATTAAAAATGCAATTAGGGGCACCTGGGTGGCTCAGTTGGTTAAGCGTCCGACTTCATCCCGGGTCACGATCTCGCAGTCCATGAGTTCGAGCCCCGCGTCGGGCTCTGGGTTGATGGCTCAGAGCCTGGAGCCTGCTTCCAATTCTGTGTCTCCCTCTCTCTCTGCCCCTCCCCCATTCATGCTCTGTCTCTCTCTGTCTCAAAAATAAATAAACATTAAAAAAAATTAAAAAAAAAATGCAATTAGGGGGGCACCTGGATGGCTCAGTCGGTTGAATGCCCGACTTCAGCTCAGGTCATGATCTCGCGATCTGTGAGTTTGAGCCCCACATTGGGCTCTGTGTTGACAAGCTCGGAGCCTGGAGCCTGCTTGGGATTCTGTGTCTCCCTCTCTCTGGCCCTCCCCCTCTCATGCTCTGTCTCACTCTCTCTCTCTCAAAAATAAATAAACATTAAAAAAAATGCAATTGGGGCACCTGGGTGCTCAGTCAGTGAAGCATCTAACTTCAGCTCAGGTCATGATCTCATAGTTCATGAGTTCAAACCCTGTAAAGGCTCTCCTCTTCAAGGGAAAGTTCCTATTGGAGCCTCAAAGCCTCCATATTTCAACAAAATTGTCTCTGTAGTTCAGACACTATTAAAAATGTACTTTCAGGATTTACATCAGTGATTTCAATGTGGTGTGATAACAGGCAAGCAACATAGATCCCCTGGATAAGGGCAAATTTCCTTCAACTACTTTTTTTACCCTCAAATTCCTAACGTTTCCTACAAGTGTCTGTTTCACCAGGAGTAAACTACAAAGTTCAACATTCCAAAGTGCAGGTGTTCATTTCTGATCCATACATTTCAGAAATGAACAAAGGAGGATCCAGAATGAGTAGCAGCATACGTGCCTCAATGCAACTAAAAGTACCAGAGAGATATTTAGATAAACTTCATTACAAATGTGAAAAAAAATTGAGGTTCTATATTCACTCTGTCCAATAGAAATATAATGAGGATCGTATATGCCTAATTTAAAGTTTTCTAGTAGCCACATGGAAAAAAAAGTAAAAACAAAAGAAAAGAAAAGAAAAAGGTGAACTTAATTTTAGTAACATTTATTTAACCCGAGATATCTAAAATATTACCATTTCAACATGTCATCAACATAAAAGTAACGAGGTATTTTGTGTTCTCTTACTCTGTACTTTCGAAGTCTTTGAAATCCTGTGTGTGTTTCATACATACCACTTTTCACTGGAAATACTTGATCTTTGTTTAGATTTTATAAAATTTCTGCCACAAAAGTACATTCATATAACCACATTGTTTCAAACTTACTTTAAATCATTTTATTGAATTTATTATGAATTAAACTCATTTAATTATAATAATTTAATCAAGCATGAGTTTATAAATTTAAATTTAAATTTAAATTCAATAAAGGTAATTTTTAAAAATCTAGTTCCTCAGTCCTACCAGAGACATTTCAAGTGCACATTAGCCACATGTGGCTGGTGGCTACCATATTTTCCAGCACAGTTTTGAACAAAAGGACTACAATTTCATAAATAAATAACTACAATTAAGGAAAATTATTAGGTTCCCCAGTATTCTTTCGTGTTCCTGTTATGCTTTAATGAGGGTTAATAACTTTTCTGACCTAAGGAAGTCATAGTAAGAAGGCAGGGTGATCTAGTAAAATCACACAGGAGGTTGGATGACAGCCCTGTCCTTGTCCCAACTCACTGCAGTGGCCTTGAGCAAATCACCTCACTCCTCATGCCCTGGCTTTCTCCTCTGGCAAAAGAGAGAGTTGGTCTAAAATCTCTTCCAGCTGTGATTTTTTATAACCTTAAATTCGCTGAGGAATTGAAGTTGGCTTGTATGAGAGTAATTCTATTAGGAGAAAAAGATTTTGTTTACGTTAGAGAAAATCTATCTTCCTCTATTTACTCATTACATTCCCAGCACACCGGACAATACTGAAGGACTATGCTAAATTTTGTCAAGCTATCAGTGGTTAAGCAACTGAAGGCCAAATCATCCGGAAACTTCACATCCCCTGAGTCAGTCAGAGAGCACGTGAGAGATGTCTTCTTCCAGGGGAAACCAGTTGAGTGCTAGACTCTCCCGTGTCCCTTTATGTAACAGCCAACTCGAGACTTTCTGGGGGCCTGTCCTGCATCAGGCAAGGCTTTCCAAGTTTTGAGATTCATTGCCCATAAGAGATGAACAATGCTTTTCAATCAGATGCCTTGTTAAATGATAGCAGCTTTTATAGTAAAAGGCATTGATTAAATAAGTGACAGTTTATTCTTTCTTTCTTTTTATGACCTTGAGTTTTTAATTTGTTAACATTTTAAAAATCCTGTATTTTTCTGACTAAAATAGAAACATTGTATGGATTTACTTAAATTTTTGAGGCAGGCAGGATGATACAAGAAACAATAAAATCTTCCATAATCTTCCTACTACACAGAAATAAACATTTTCAGGTATTTTTCTTTGCCCTTTTTTTTCTACATCTGCTTTTGTTTTTACATTCATTTCTTACAAAACTGGGGTCAATTGTATATAGGTGATGTGATGGTTTTTTGATGTGTCAGCTTGGCTAAGCTACGGTCTCCACTGAGCCAATCAAGCGCTAAGAAGTGCTCTAAGTGGAGATGAAGGTCTCTAATTAATCTTAAGGACAGGAGATCACTCTGGATTATCTGTGTGGCCTGATTCCATCAGTTGAAAGGCCTTACAAGTAGGCTTTCAATTTTTTGTTAATGTTTTTTCATTTTTGAGAGACGGAGCGCGAGCAGGGGAGGGGCAGAGAGGGGAGACACAGAATCCGAAGCAGGCTCCAGGCTCTGAGCTGTCAGCATAGAGCCTGATGCAGGCTCCAACTCACGAACCATGAGGTCGTGACCTGAGCCAAAGTCAGACACTTAACTGACTGAGCCACCCAGTCGCCCTACAAGTAGGCTTTCAAAAGAGAGAGAGAGACTGGAGGGAGACCCTGCCTGTGAACACCAGCATCAGTCCATGGGCTACAGTGTGCCTGTAATTACCCCTTCCTGACAGCCTACTCTATGGACTTGAGACTCAGAATCAGGTCAGCCAATTCCTTGCAATAAATCTCTTCGTATATGTACCTGCTACTGGTTCTGCTTGTCTGGTCCAATCCTGGTTGAAACAATATATACCTTTATAGTCCACTCACTGAGCGTTATATCTGGAGCGCTTTCTCCCACCACTAAATTTCCTTCAAGACTATTTTACTATCTTCATAAGAGTTCACTATGAGGATAAAGCCATATCCTTATTATTTGACATTTAAGTGACTTGTAAATTTTCTCCATTATAAATAACACCGAACTGCAAATACCTGTACACAAATCTTTGTGTACATTAGAGATTCTTAGAAGGAAGATCCTGGGACTTTTTGAGGATAAATCGCTTTTTCGAAAGGCTGCATCAATTTACATTCTCAGTTAACCGTCATATAGGATCTATCTCATAGTACTCTCAATAACATGGAGTATTATTATAATTCTTCAAACACGCTTATTGTTTTAGGCAAAAAAGGTATCTCATATTGTTATGTACTATGTGTGTGTATGCATGTACGTATACATCTATGAAATATGTATACACACATACATGCGTACATATAAAAATGACAGTACCAACTGTCCTTTAAAACATTGGGGGCGAAAATTTCCATAGTGGGCAATCAGTCAGGGTTCTATCACAGAAACGGAACCAATAGGAAGGACTGACTGATGACAAGGAATTAGACTATCTATGATTGTGGAGGCTGGCCAGGCAAGTGCCCCAACCACAGGACAGCCATCGGGGAGGGCAGGTGGGATCTCTCAAGTCTGAGCTGAAGCCGCACTTCTCTCCACAAGTGGAATTTCTTCTTCAGGGGGAGCCACAGCTCCACTCTTAAGCCCTTGCATCTGATTGAATCATGCCCACCTAGATTACTGAAGGTAAACTCCTTTACTTAAACGTGAATTGATTAGAGACATTAATGACATCTGTGAAATAGTCACAGCAGCACCAAGATTAGTGCTGGATTGAGTTATTGATTGAATAACAGCCTAGCCAAGTTGAGGCAAATGAGTAACAGTGGGTTATGTGAAAGAAGTTTCCTGCTTCCCACACAGCGTGTTACCTTCTCCATGGTAGTTTTCGGTTACCATAACATTTTATTCTTCCAAATCCCAACTACCAAAAAGTACTTACCTCAGCAGGTAAATATGAAAACCTTGTAGATGCAGAGCACCAGGCTGGCAGCAATATTGTACTTGCAACCTTCCCTCCACCAAAATGTGAGGAGCACCTACTTTGTGAAAATCACCATACCGGCAGACTTTGTGGGAGACATCAGAACGAATCAGCCATAAAGGTCAGGTACAGTTATGATGCAAGAGGGAACGAAGTGAGAAGTACTTTTAGTGAAACAGCAAGTGTATGGGCTATTCTAAAAGAAAGGTGGGTATTTTTGATGGTGGGATAAGGTCAGTCTTCATGAAAAAGGGGGAATTTCACAAATAAATGCATAAGGTATTGAGAGCTGGGCATTTCCGATGAAGGAGGAAATATTAGTGATGACCACAGAGCTAGAAACTTATTAAAAAAAAACAGGAACACATGGTATTGGAAGAGAAACAGTGAGGAAAAGTTAGAAAAGGTATGTGGGGGGGCCAGATGTCAGAGTTTTAGATAGTGCTAGGCTAAAGGATGTGGGCTTCATTCCATACCCACAGGCTGGGGGAGGGGGCAGGTCTGTAGCCTGAGATCTATAGCATGGGCCTCATGCTTAAGTCTGTAGTGATGGCCCTTGGACCTGGGTCCACAGGGGCCAGGCAGGTGCAGGGGACCAATGGGGTGAGCCTGGCACCTAAATCCTCGAGAGCCAATCTGATGTTAGGACCTGCTCAGAACCTGGTATTACAGGCACCAGTCTGACTGGTTTCACACAAGGGCAGGCCTGGAGCCTGGGGTGTGACGAGAGTCTGCTTATAACCTGGATCTCAGGGTGGTCTGGTACTGGGGTGTGTCAGGGGCCTGTGGCTGGAGTAAGTCAAAAGTGTGGATCCTTAGTAGTTGGTCTGAAACTAGGCCCAGCCAGGAGCTTGGGTTTGCAGGTTCCTGCCCGGCAGTTTAGAATTTCTGAGGTCTCCATGGCATAACCAAAGTATAAGAGTTCCAGTAGAATATGGAGGAAATCTTGTCTGTCGGCCTTCCTTAGAAGAGAGCTTTATTGCAGTCCAGGTGCTTTTGTGGACAAGATCATCCAAGGGAGGTTATACTCTCTAGAACTATGGCTCTCCACCTGACAGGGCCTACATGGGGCCTGATTCAGTTGGTGCATGCATCAGATACACCACTAGAAGAAAAACTCCTCCCTTAGTATCAGCCTAGTCCTGAGGTAGAAACCTGTTCCAAAATAGAATGCCATAATAGGTTTCCTGGGTCCAGCTTATGGAAGGGCCCTACCTTGAAACAGCTTTGGAAACTCATTACCGCTGATGTGGAATCACAGGAGTGTGGCTTGAGGTCTGGGAGTATTTAGTCTGGGGCTTTTTACACATACCTGTCTGGGAAAAAGAACAAAGTAGACTTGTGCTTGGACACTCTGGGGTACTTTGAGTTCATATTCTTATTCTTTGTATCGTTAAGATTTTGGGTATATCTTTTTATGTTTTGGGGATATGTTTTCCTGAATGCTTGCCTTCTAGGACTGAAGAGCAGTTTTTCTTTAAGCATGCTAGAAATTCATTGTTCACAGATGAAATAAGCTGTAGGCTAGACACAAAAGTACAGTAGCAGAGTCGATATAAAAGATTAAGAACTTCAGAACTCAGAGACATAGGTAAAACCTGATTAATTAAATATGCCAGCAATATGTAAGTGCCTAGTTTTTGGAGCATAATAGCTTCTTAGAGGAATGGAAGGTATATCTTACATTGTAAACTATTGTGATCTTTTTGAAACCAGTAGAAGCATATAATTGCTTTTGCCCTAAAATAGGGTATTCCAATCTCAACACAATTGACCTTGGGGACCAGATAGTTCTTTGTCATGGGGACTATCCCGTGCACTGTAGGATATTTAGCAACTCTGTAGCCTTTACCCACTAGATGCCAGCAGCATGCCCATACCTGTCATGGAAACAAAAAATGCCTCCAGACATAGTCTAATATCTTTTGAGGGGAAAAGTCACCCCTGATCTAGACTATGTCCTTTCAAACTGTGGTCACCTGTTTGGGTTACTTAGCAGTGTCCACACTGAGGAAACTGGGGTAGCTCATCAGGTATATGCTGTGTGCTATTTTCTAAATTTCATTTGGTTAAAAAATTAATATCAAGACTTCCAGCTGTCTGTGAGACTATGGGCAGACTTTGGGCTATGCAAACAGTCAGATATTGTGTGCAACACAGAGTACACAAGCAAATGTACATCCTTCTTCCTTCCATACACCCAACAGAGAATTGACAATTTCATCCGACTTTCACAGGGTTTCGAGACCCAAACAAAATCTAGAATCTCTGCTTTGGTGAATCAAACAAGCTAGGAGAGTCTCAGAAGAAAAAGAGAAAGCCAGGACTAGCAGAGGTGGAGTGTCAAGTTCATAATGACATTTTACTTTAAATAATTGACTCTGTATATTTTAAAGATTATTTTGACAGTTGGTGGACATGCAGAAAGAATTGATGGCTAAATAGCACCTCGTGTATAAGTTCTTTTCATCTTTGCATAGAATCCTACTCTCCTTTTTAGAAGTGGCATATAATAATACAATTTAATCACATAATACAATTTTTGTGTAAGACATCATTCTGGTATTGAAGGGTATTATAAAGGTATCTATTTATATCTATCACACAGCTTTTCTTTTTTTTTCTGATAAAATAGTTATAAGCTTATTTGTTCTCCTCTTCATCCTCACCTTCCCCTGTTCTTCTGTGTCTTGCAGGGAGATACATTTCTTAGGCTCCCTCATCAACTGGTTTCCAGGTAGATTTGGCTAATGGAAGGCATTGAAGACCTGGTCAAGGGGAGAAGAACTGGATGTAACTGGGTGGGAATTCTGGCTGCTGCTGTATCACCCTGTTGCTACAGATCCTGGAAGACAGTTACACTCCCTGTGATGCCGGCCATGCATTTGACCAGATGTCTCTGAACTGTGGCAGTACACTTTCTCCCACCTTCTGTCATTATCTCTCCAGCCTTAAGTGCACAACGGGCCTTCTGCTATTGCTTATCCCTGGCTTGCCTCGTAAACCTATTTGTTTGGTTAACTCTTTTGTCACCTACCTAATAAATCCCCTCTATTAAACTCCCTCTATTGGAAATTCTGGAGTGGTTTGGTTTTCCTTAGCAAATACTGAATTATACAATAGGATAAAATAAGTATGTAAATTATTTGAATAAGGGGCACCGGGGCGGCTCAGTTGGTTGAGCGTTTGACTTCAGCTCAGGTCATGATCCTGTGGTTTGTGAATTTGAGCCCCACATCAGGCTCACTGCTGTCAGCCTGTCAGTGCAGAGCCGGCTTTGGATCCTCTGTCCCCCTCTCTCTGCCCTTCTGCTGCTTGCACACTCTCAGAATTAAATAAATATTTAAAAAAATTATTTGAATAAAAGACAGACTAAAGGAGACACAGTGAGAGACAACGTGCCTTAGGTTTTTAAGAGCAGGAGTGAGTATATCTAGATGTGGTGAGAAGCTCCTTGGAAAGACTCCCTGAAAGAGCGGGTCTTTGAGCTGGTCCTGAAAGGGTAGAAAGAATATTGGTGTAGAAGTGGGGAGGGTGACGAGTGCAAGACAAAAAGCCCAACTCCATGCTGAGGGAACAAAATAAGAGAAGGTACCCAAACAGACACCTGAAACCATTTTGTGGGAGGAGATTCAGGAATACTATAGGTTGACTAGAGTAAAAAAAAAACAAAACAAAAAAAACCCAAAACAAACATGAAATGGGACCATGCTGAGGAGGGTCTAAATACCAGGGTAAAAAGAATGCACTTTCTTAGTTCAATAAGCCCTGGATGTTGGATAAAAAATGAAATCTTTGGGGCATCTGGGTGGCTCATTCAGGTAAGCATCAACTTCGGCTCACGTCATAATCTCACAGTTCCTGAGTTCAAGTCCCGCATCAGGCTCTGTGCTGACAGCTCAGAGCCTGGAGCCTGCCTCAGATTCTGTGTCTCACCTCTCTCTCTGTGACTCCCCTGCTCATGCTCTGTCTTTCTCTCTCAAAAATAAATAAACATTAACAATTTTTTTGAAAGATGAAATCTTTAAAATTATGTCAATATTTCTTAGTCAACATTTGTTTTCTCATTCTTTCAATGACTATTTGTTGAGTGCCCAGGTTCTGGAGCCTGCAGTGAGAAAAAGAAAACAGCTTTAAAAAATCCCTTACAGAACCTGTATTCTAGTGAATTTGTTTCATATCTATGAATAATTTTGATCACCCATAGTTTTGATTTAAACATAGGTTAGAAATGGTATTAGGAGATATTGGATGGATGCTGGCTGGGTGAAAGCCAGGCAGAGTAGGAGCATTTACCATAGAGGCATCCCTCTTTCTGGGACCCACTCAGAAGTAATTACTAGCCCAAACTAGACCACTTTATTTTAAATTACAGATGTTGCCTCCTGAAATATTCAAGGCCTCTTGCAAAAGAAAGGTTCTGACAGGAGTCAGATCAAAGACAAGACTGAAATAAATCAAAAAGTTTTTCAATCAAAATAAATGCCGCTTTCTTTAATCAAAAATGTTGGCTGCAATTTTTGTCAAGATAGCAAGTTCCTCTTTTAGGAGGGCAGTTAATAACAGTGCCAACTTCAGCCAAAGCTGAAAAGGAGGCAAGTTTTATTCTTAACACCCAACTTCCAATTGTTGGGGATTTGCTTGCAGGTGGTATTTATTTCCTTACCGTCTCACGTCTATTCAGTGTCCCCACACTCGTTTATGTCAGAGAAAAATCAAGCCTTTCTGACCGTACTGGGATGGAATTTTATGCACCTAGACTAAGCCAGGATCATCCCTCACTGAGACTTCTCAGTGGTCTTCTCACTGATATTCCATATCTAAATAACTTCATCCCCCTTATCTGTATTTTCCCTTGCTCTGTGATATATATATGAGATCTATAAATCTCATATATATATATCTAATATGTATATCTCATATCTAATATATATATTCTATAATATGTATTTATATATTAATGTATACACACATATGTATGTATATATTTAAACCCTTAAATCCTTTCTATGGCTCCCCACATCCCCTTCCTATGTATCTGGCATCATCCTGCACACCACCCTCCCCCCTCTCCCCCCAACCTCTCTCTTTCTCAACACTTTCCCCTGATTAATTCGAACTTCAGTCCTCACTTAGGGCTCTTTACTCAAGGGAGTCCTTGAGAATATTTGCTATTTTAGGTCTCCTAGCCCATTGCACTGTCTCATAGGCCCTGTATGTCTCCATCATGACATATAACATGCTAATAGTTAATTAGTTATTGTATGTCCTCTCCCATTGAACCTTAAGGTCTGTGACAGCTGTGACTGTGTTTGATTCAAATCTATATTTTAAATGCCTAGTAAAGTGGATGACACATGGTAATTTCCCAGTAAAAGTAGATTTACTTGATAATTACTACTTATTAATGAAAGGAATGAATTTTGTCTTTGGAATGGGGCTTGTGGGCTCCTTCCCCATATCTTGTATATTTCAGGTATTAGGCTAGGTTACAAAATAAGTTCAGGGAATAAAGATGAGAGCCTCAAACCACTAGCTGAGAATTCTGTGTCTCTGAGAATGTTTCCAAGCTGATTTAGGATTCCAAATTTTCAGAGGAGATTATACAAATAATGTACAGTATTTTGAAAAATGAATATGTTTCATATTCCAAACAGATTTCTTTTAGACCAAACACTAATGAATTTTTCTATAATTTTTTCTTTAAATGGCTGCATGGGAGCCAAATAAAAGATATTGTTTGATTAGCAAGCTAGCAATGTCAGCAGGTGCTCGTTAGCAAGACATTTCTGCTGTGTTATCATAATCTAAATTAGTGCAGGTATGCTATAAAGGCTTTCTGTGTCTGAGAATTTCTCCCACCTCCCCTAAAGTATCTGGAAGTTACCATCATAGGCAACATAACAACAGTGGGTATTGCCCTTTATAACTCAGCATTCTTATGGCCTGCTTTCTCTAAGGATGCCTAAATTTTAGTTTACCTCACAAAAAAGCAGACCAGATGTTTTGGTAAATCGAGACTAAAATAGGTAATAATAAGGCTCTTTCTTTGAATCACATGGCATCCAGGTACTGGAATCAGAAGAAAATATTCCAGGATAGAAGCCACTTCCATAACATGTAAACTGGATCTGTACAATGTAAACTGTTAATAATATCTTTCTTCAGGGATGGGGCTGGCCAATTAGTTGTGGCAATCAAAATTGTTTAAGAATCTCCTTCCTTCACATATCCTAAGATGCTATCCTGTCACAGAAGGACTTTATACTCTGCAAGGCACTCACAAGTGAAGACATTATTCTGCGTTGTGAAATCTTGCACAGAGGAAATTTACAGGTTGAATGTGGTCAGAGGTAGAGTTTGGGATTAAAACCCCAGGAATTTCTTTGGTTTTGGTGCCAGGCAGCGCTCTTCCCTTCCCTCTGAGGCAATCGGCTTTAGGAAAACCTAACAAGAAGGCCAGTGTGGCATCTCACTGTGGCTTTTAGAAGGATCTTCTTAAGTGGCATTTACAAAAGTGACATTCATGTAAAGGTTACATCCTCAAGTGAATAGATCTGCATTCAGTGATTTAACAGTGAATGGAAGCTTTGGACGTTGGTCAAAGCTTTGGACTTTGGTCAAAGCAGAGTTTGAGCTGATTAGAACACTCTCCCAGCTGATCAAAATCAAACTGTGTTATTTGTGATTTTCTACTATTTTCACAGAGGAACGTTCACACTAAAAATATTCTAGAGGTTGAATTTCACAGCCATTGTTTTAATTATGGGTCCACTGTCCCCACTGAGGTTTTTTGGAATTCACATCAAAGGAATATAAAAATGGCACATTGCAAATGTTTTGACTGAGAAGTGGATAGTTTTAAATTGTAATGTAGTAAGTTTACTCTTTTGTTCGCTCTTATTTCCTAAATGACTCAAATGTTCAACCAAAAATATTGAATACTTAAATTCAGACCAAAAATTGATCTTTCACCCTCTGTCCCTGCTTCTAATACATTTTTAATACAAGGCTTCCCCCCCCCCAGTACCTTTACATATTTAAGTTACTTTATTATAATTTTAGTGCCCAGAGAATATAAAGGTATAATTAAATCAACCCTAAGAATGGGATTCGATCACATCACAGAAATATTAACATCAGAATGAAAGCAACAAAGCCTCTAAAACTAATTGTATTAGTTTTTCATTTTTCTACATGATTTAAGATGCGTGTTTTAGAGAACGAGGTAGTCCATAGCATCTGGCAAGCTTAAAAATATAACTACTGTGATACAAATATAACAACCATTATTGAATCTCACGATTTCTTTTATAATATTGGTTTATAATATAATATTGGTTAAAACATGAGCTTCAAAGTTGCATATTTAATATACTAAATGTAGCTGGGTATTTCTTTAGGGTACATATACTAACATTTTTAATGTGTTCAGCTTTGAGATCTGACTTCAAAATTGAAGGGGAGCAAAAAGATACTCTAATTTGAATATTGCCAGACCTAAAATTTTGTTTTAAAAATTCTCTATGCAGTTTCATGAACTTCTCAAGCCTGGAGAAGCACTTTATGGATTCATTGAGCATCAGCACAAACTAAAGAGTAATGAGCTCATTTTCATAGAATGAAGTTTATTATAATTCCAGCTGTTGAAAACTTGCACAGCTGGATACTGGCTGCAATACAGAGCTCTCATCTGCTAGTGAAAAAAAAGTTCCAATTTAAACTTGTAACAAAGGGCTCTTTCTATAACTTTGAGGAAACCGTTTTTCACCAAAATCCATGCGTGTGACTTAATATAAAACTAAAACATGACCAGCCCTTTCAAAAATGCATGTGTACCCATTTATTTTAAGAAAATTAAGGTTAAAAACAGCTTGACAACACAGCTTATTCTGGTTAAATAGAGGGCACTCCAAAAGGAAATAATATTTTGGGCCAAATCCTAGATATGGCAAATTGGAGTAAATCATCCCAGATTCTGCACAAGGCAGTGGGAGGGGGGTTTGGGAGGCTGCCGTTACAAGGATCAGAAGATATATGAGGTTCAGGAAATTTGAGGCAGAGAAAAGTGGGTGCTATGGCTACTATAAGAGACAGATTCATTCATTCATTCATTCATTCATTCAATAGTGTGAGGCATAGCCTTACAGTCAGGTAGAGATGACAACCAGCAGGTAGCTCTCCTTGATTCATTTACCTGGTGGTCATTGAGTATCCGTTAGCATAAGTAATGTCTCACGTGTTGCTTTCACACTGCTTTCTGTGTTTTTATCATAGCCTTATCCACTCTTGAGGTCATCCTTGATTCCTCTTTTTCTTCCACACTCCGTATCCAGCACATCATCAAATCCTGTCAATTAGCTCTTCCTATAACTCCCACCACTATACCCTTGTCCAAGCTACCAGTTTCAATGTGCCATCTGCAATACGGCAGTCACCCTAACTGTCTCCCTATCCACCTTGCCTGTAGCTAATTGTCTACATAGCAGGACAGTGATGCTTCTAAAAACTTAAGGACAAACATCTCAATCCATTGCTCCAAACCCTCCATGGCTTCCTCAAACACATAGAAGTAAAATTCAAAATTCTTACGGAGGTTTCTATGGTCCTGCATACTTCAGCCCTGGCCATTCAATCTCCCTGTCCCTAGGTCCTGCCAAGCTCCCTTTCATCCTCAATGACCCAGTCACACTGGATTCCTGAATGTTCTTCCAATACATCAGGCACGTTTCTACCCCAAAGCTATTCCTTCTTCCTGGGATGTTCTTTCTCCATATCCCCTACTTCTCATGGCCCTTCTCCTTGTTATCTCTTAAACTCTTGACTTAGCTGATGTCCTTTTGTGATACCTTCTTCTTCTCTTTGTTGCCTCTTTGCCATCCAACCCATCCTCTGCCTACTGCCACCAGAGTGACCTGTCTACAGCACAAATCTGACCAGGCCCTTTCCCTGCTAAGTCTTTCAGTGGCTACCACTGCCTATGTGAGGAATTATACTCTCCAGACTTAAGAACTCTTCCTTTGGCCTGCTCTGCTCCCATTTCTCATCTTCTACTTCGTAATCCAGCCACACCAGCCCATTCCTTCCCCTTACCTACCACACACTTCTACCTCTTTGTCTCGTTTTACAAGTATATCCCACCTGCCATGCTTTCACTTTCTCCCAGGTAAGTTCTACACCAGTAATTCACAGTAAGAATATGAATGTGGACGGTATTTATGGAAGAAGAAAGGCAAGCCAGGTGTCAAAGGAGAAGACCTTGGATAAGTAAGAGGGAAAAAGGGGGAGCCTTCCAGACAGGGCGACCCTTGACAGGTCAGAAAAGTTGCAGGACAGCTCCTACAGGCATCGCTCCCAGAGATTTGCTGAGGCAACTGGAGAATGTAAGATGGAGACAGATGTGAAAATCAGAACAGGGAAGCAGCATGGCTGAGGTCCAATTATGGAAGCCAGGCAGAGACAAGGGACAGGGCTTGTACTGAAAAGCGCTCTTCAGAATTATAGGAATTAAAATGTTTACATGAAGTCTCTAGGACAGTATTGGGCATATAAGTTTCCTTCAACTTGCGAAAGTTGTAATTAGCAATGAAGATTGTTAAGTCTGTGATCAAGGTAACAATGAAAGGAGAGTTTTCCTGCTGGAGCAGGTAGGAAGTATCTGTCTCAAGATAACCACTTCCAAACCCAAATCCAAGGCATGTTTATGGATTTGATGAAATTACTTCTGAAATCTATATACTTTAATATATATATATATCTATATATCTATATATCTATATATATATATACATATCTGGTTCTAGTTTTAATCAAACTAATACACTTTTAGGATAGTCTTACAGATTTTCTTCTTTCTGTAATAGTTTTAGGTTTGCAAACATATCATGCAAATGATGATATTAAATATGATTTATAATTTGCTTGAAATGACACAGCGAGTGAGTTTAACTATGCCATGTGCCCTTTTGCTACAGTCCAAAATAGATTAATCCAGCCTTGTGACAGAAGACTAAAGATGTATATTTAACTCCAAACTACTGCAGTGTAAATGTCTTTAAGATTTAAATGTATGAAGTGGTAATATTCCTTCAGCGATAAAAACTTAAGTATAAACAACTCAAGTCATGGCAAATGGTATGTTTTAATGTATTGAAGGACATTTTCTGTGAACCATGTAGCATACAGGAAGTATAATACAAGTGCTGGCCATGTGTCTGGAGTGTCTACAATAGAGTCCCACTATAGCCTTCAGACTTTAGAGACTTGTAAATCCCCAGTATGTGACTTTCATTTTTTTAAAGAAGCTGACTTTACACATCCCTTGAGTACTATGATTTCTGCATTACAAAGACTGACCTACCAAGTGAAATTAAAATCTTTTAAAATGTTTGGTGGGGTGGGCGAGCAGTTCTGGAGAGCTGCAAAAATAAAACTTGCCCTGCTGCATTCCTGGGACTTTGGAATTCAATTATGATTTTTGCCAAGCCACAAAGATGACAGATCAAAGCACAGTGATAGCTCAAGTCCGTAGATAAAGGTGTTTGAGGGGACAAGGAAAATCTAAAGAAATAAGACAGGTTGATATTATTTTGAGCTTTTTGAAGTATATAGGCTTTATTGAATTCCTCCTAACCTGTCTTCTGTGTGTTGGACAGTCGGTCATTCATATGACATCCTTCTCTTGCTGACTCAACTTTTATGGAAGCTGTGTGCAGCAGGACTGGCTACATAATTTTCAGGGTCCAGTATAATAAAACAATGCAGGTCTCCTTGTTCATAAGTAAGGAATTTCAGCAGGGTGACAGCGGAGCATGACACGGAGCGTAGGGTCGCTCTAAGTACAGGGTTTTGTGAAGCACACAGGTTGCATGCCCAGGAAGCTGGCTCTGATCTTTAGTCAAACAGCAGTAAGAGAGGACCCCGCCTCACCGGTTCACACATGAACTGCCAGAGCATATTCAATAGTTTAATTAAGCTATACAGTAGCCCTTAACACCACTTTCTGAATTCCTTAAACTGCATTCTAATTTCTTCCAGCCAATCGGCACTGTTTCTTTCTAATTACAAGAATTAATTAAATCCTTTTTTTATATAATATAATGTATTGTCAAATTGGTTTCCATGCAACACCCAGGGCTCATCCCAACAAGTGCCCTCCTTAGTGCCCATCATCCACTTTCCCCTCTCCCCCACCCCCCACCAACCCTCAGTTTGTTCTCAGCATCCAAGGGTCTCTCTTATGGTTTGCCTCCCTCCCTCTCTGTAACTAAGAATTAATTAAATCCTATTTTGGGGACAGATGTACTATTTTGCTCTTTATTACTTCTGTGCAAGGGAGGACTGCCATAAATGTTTTGTATTTATGGAGAGCTGTTCTAGATGCTGTGACAAAGCAGTGAACAAAGTAAAGCCTTTGCTCTTATTAGCACATATTCTAATGGGGATGTTTCCTACTTCAGCAAAGACCTCTGAAATTTTTCTTTTGAACAGTCTGTAACTAGAATGGCTTTTTCTTGAAATAATTGTGCTTTTAGTTTTGATGAGCTTAATTTTGGTTAGAGGAAAATAAAAATTTTTTGGAGTAAAAAAGTGATGATTTGAGACAGTATGGCTTAGTAAATGCCCTTTAATTAATTTATATCATTGAATATGTTTTATTATAAGAAAAGCAGGAAATTGTTGATCAGAAAATGCATGAGGACCTTGGAAACTCATTACCATTTCCATTTAATTGGTGACTTCTTTCTTATATCATCTGCTGGGGGTCTTCTTTTTGTGATTTATGTCCAAGTGTTGGGTAATTTTTCCTATTTTTCATTATATCCATCTTCCAGAGTGACCATATACAAAGAAACAAAAATAAGACAACAAAGGAATAAATGTCTAAAAGTTTTTTTTATGACAATATCAAATTTTTCTTCTCTTTTCTCTTCATTATTTCTTCCTTTTTATAAAATTTGCCTCACTGTTTCATTTGCTATCTGATTTGGGAATAGGCCCACCCATAATTTCACATTTAAGATGCTCGATATGTACATAATTCTCATAATTCTCGTGAATCACAATGACTTTTTAAGTATTGTATTAGAGAGAGAGAGGCTCTTTTGAGGTCAAGTGGATTTCTTTTCCTCTGTTTGCGGCACTCCTATTGAGTTCAGTCAACAGAAAAGTACTGAACCCGTCAAACTAATCATTTTTATTTCAGATGCACTTGAACTTCTCTGTCTTAGAAGTATTGTATCTTTTTTGTCATTATCAAACTGTATATTCTGTTTTGATAAAAAGATGAATGAGTGTTACTGAATATCAAGAACTGACAGAGATTTTAGTTTTATTTTTGACTCCTAAAAGTGGTTTGAAGATTTTAGGTCTGTAAAAGCAAAGAAATACCTATCTGGCTATACACTCACTTCAGTAAACAATTTGTTCTTGGAATTTGCAGCATTTCTGATCAGGAGATGTCACAAACAACCTCAATTTCTATAGCATTTGACTTCAAAACTGACCATGTGGTTTATGGCCATCTTGTTTCCTGCAAGGATAGCCCAGGAATTCATTTTTAATAAAGAACCTATTTAACTTTCCATTAAAGAACTACAAACAGTCCCCCAAAAGCATGCTGACCACAGTCTGAAAATATGAAATGTTCTTTGGACAGTTTTGGGTGTGGATGAGAGACACATTTTCATATTATTCAGTATGTCATCATCAAGTAATGTTTACAAAACCCAACACCCTGGGGATGTGTGCAAGGTTTAGCAAGCAGATATTAGCAGTCAAGGAAAAATTATGACTGCTGCCTGAAAATATTCCTTCTGCTTCTCAGTTACATACAAAATTGTCAAGACATCTTCTTTTTTGTTGAGTGTAATTTGCCTGGTTTATAGGATAGTTAATCCAAAGACAAATTTGAAAATTGCTGACAGAAATCCTTTATAACTGACCATGCAAGAATCTTGTGTCCATTTTTATGAGTGAGTTTTGTTCTACTGAGAAGAATCTAGCTGTGGGCACTCTAAGAATACTATTTAAAATGATTCCTTATATTTGATTTAACATAATATTGTTGTGTTCCTTTCATCCAGATTCTCCATTCTACCTCTCCACTTCTCTGCATATGAAGTTATTGAAAATGCTGATTGAATCACATAGCAACTCCGAAAATATATTAACTTCAAATTCTTAGAACTGACAAATCCTTTAAGTTGAAATAGATGAAATAAAGTGAATCTTTTGTCTTGATGTTTGATATTTAGAGAGCAAATCCTCCCCCTCTAGAAAAAGTATAAAGGTTTTCAAGGCTGGTTGAGGTGGTCTTTCCAGAAAGACTATAGAGCTATTGGACCAGTTTTAAGTGGGCAAACAAAAATTTAAAAATAACTAGTGATAGTGATGTCTTAACAGAAGATCAGACTCATACAGAAATACTTATATAAGACTCCTATAAAAATAAATGGAAAAGTGCCAATGGGCACTTTTACTTCTGAAAGAGTTTTGTTGTAAAGAGTAATGTTGATTGGATCTTCATAATTTATTTTCTTGGGTTCTTACTAAAAAAGAAAAATTTAAGGATACCATAACTTAGCAACAGATCTAAGGTTTTAAATGAGGATCGTTCCATTCTGAAAAATCACCATTGCTTTCAGTAACAAAATTTGTTTTGATGGAACGATTATTTAGCATGTGGATGGTAATGACGTCTTTTTTCCTCTATACGTTTACCTTAAGAAATTGTGAATCTTTGGCTCTTTTAACAGAAAAGGAAGTTAGAGAAGAGAGAAACCAAACTCAAAGTAGTTGGATATAACAATAGAACAGGATAGAAAATCTAGAAACATATTTGACAGCATGTGGTAATTTAGTGTTTCATATGAGACTAAATTAGTTATTGTTGTTAATCTCTTACTATGCCTCATTTACAAGTTAAACTTTATCATGGGTATGCATGTAGAGGAAACAACATAGTGTCTATGTTGTTTGGTACTACTCATGCTTGCTCAACGAAAATCTTTTCTGATGTTATTGAACTATCTGCTAAGACTTCTGTTTTTCCTGGTATCATTACTAGGTGTATGTGCGTGGTGGCACAGCTGAGAATGTGGGAAGGGAATGTGCTTTTAATAAAAAAAAAAAAAGTCTGCTGAACCAGAAAAGGAAGTATGAGGTTTGTGGAATTGAATTCCTTCTGAAGTAAACCTTGAAGTGTTTATATCAGTTTACCATTGGTACAACTTCGTTTAAGCCTAACAAACTCTCAAGAGTAAATGTTTCTTTGATGTTGTGAGCCTCATAACATCTGTTCTGATGCATTCAGAGCAATGAATCTGAATGAATGCAGAAAAGGTAAATCCCAAGTACTCATTAAATGCACTATTTATAAGTAAATGATTAGTGGTTAGAGAAAATGTTTTCCCTTTTAGGTGCTTGGAGTAAAAAAAAAATTGTGTGAATGTAGGTTATTGCATTTTGCGGGGGAGGGAGTTCATGGAATCCAAAACATTTTCAGATCACAGAAAGTTAATTCGATCCAAAATAACTGGGTTTCAAAGGTGAAGTGATTCCGGTGCAAGCGTAAACATTCCAGGGAATGTGGTCATGTGCCTGTCAATGCCCAAACTCTGACATTAACTTCCTCTTGATACCAAGGGGATAGTAGATTTTTCAATAATGAAAAGCTTCCCTATGGCTTGCCAAGAGGACTCTGTATTTCTGACTTGTTCAAAGCCATAGTTATCTGAGACTTGCCAACCCCCGGGGTCAGCACAGCTGGCCTACGACCAGAAGTCTCAACTGTTTGGTGAGCTGGTGGCAGGGCTAAGGCTACAACTCGCTGTCCATTCAATAAAACACCTAGGCGCAAACTCTTGCTCTGGCTTGTGAATAGGAGGTGCGATTCAGGCTCTTAAAAGCCATGCAGGCCTGCTTCATGAGCAATGGTCTTGTTCCTTATCCCTATTCATTTATGTCCATCTGCTAGTGAGAGGGATGAAGAAAAAATGGGACTGGGTTGGCCACCAGATATTTTTAGTAACCTGAATGCAGAAAGCTTTCCTTTCATCATAAAATAGGAAATGGGGGGGGGCAGAATTGGAGGAGAACTATGATTGGGTGTGAATTAGGACATGGATCTTATACATGTGGTCATGAGATCAGCATGGGTCCCAGATAGCCAGGTTCAGAAGTCACTGGGGTGAAAGCAGAAGTCTCAGTAAACTCTCGTTTCTTTGATTCTGTCCTGTTTGTCTTTCCCTTTGCTATGATTAGAAGGGCTTTATTAATGGGCTCAAACTTACTTTTTCCTTTGCCTGACATGCAGGTGGAAATCCAATTAATAAAAATTAGTTTGATGGCGGGGGTGATGTTTTCATGCCTAAAAATGGAAAATAAATGTAAACGTAAGGAAAGCAGCTTATTAAAAAAACGATTTTAGCTCTGTTGCAATGCACATTGGAAAATATGATGAGCTGGATTATTTGAGGAAAAACCTCCAAGCCAATTATTTAAATGTGGACAGTGGTTGAGAAGATTGATTTCTGGTTAATAATGTCAGAGGTTATTCCCACGACTCATGGATAAACTGAATATAATCTTTAAAAAAATCATTAAAATGTCAGATTGACACAACAGGCATTTTGACAACCAACACCAAGTTGCTCTTTCCTTGAAAGAACAGATGTAATTGCCATATCCTTTGGGTAGGATAAGGAGGCCTCTGGTCTCTTTCAATTCAATATGATGAAAAGGTTACCTGAATCACTTTAGTCAGAAAGTTCCAAGGCCAGTCTTAGGAGTAGACACAATCGGTGATTCAGAGTGTCATGTAATCCTAGGATTGTTCAAAAGGATTCCATTTGCCATTGCCTCTTCCTGCCCAATGCCTGACACCTGAAATCTTATCACCTAAGCTTCATCCAATTTGCTTAAAGCTTTGATTTTTGCCAAAATCAGATAACCGTTGAAAGAGTAACATTAGAGCTGTAATCAAGCATGTCTACTGGTGTTTTTCAGAGGTCTGCAGACCCAAGGAAATTCTCACATAACTGTATTTCTGCAGCCATTAGTATTTTTGAGTTATGAAGTCAAAACTTTTGCGCTGGTGATTGATAACCATTTCTTTGGTAGGAAGTGAGAATTTTTTCTTTTAGAAAGAGTTTTTATGTTTTTCAAGTTTAGAGACATAGGGCTGCGTGCCAGTGTCACGGGATGGTCTGACTATAGATTTTGCTGAGAGGCAGAAGAAGGTGTCTGGGAAAAAAGCAGTGTGTAAGGATGAAAAGGAAGTGAAGACATATGTCCCTCCTTCGGTGCTATGCACGGGATGGCCTTTGAGGTAGAGTTGTGTTCTCTGACTGCTGCAGATAGTGGGCTGAGGGCAAACGGAAAGCGAAGCTGGTGGTGAAACCAGGAATACATGTAGGACAAAGGGTGGGAACAGAAGGTAGGAAAGGAGCCATCATGGAAGGCCTGGAAGTGGATCCTTGGCATTGTCTTTCCTTTAAAAAAAAAAATCATCAATGCTGTCTCTCTTTCAGCAAGCTGTTTATCTTGAGACTTCTGCACAGCCAGCTGAATGGAACATGGGGCCAAGAGAGTGGAGAGGCTGAATCACCAAAGATTGTGTCACTTGTCCAAGATCACACAGGAAGGTAACGTAATGCCAGAGTCAACAGACCACAGAGTTGTCCTGGCTTCTTGCTCACAGCTTTGGCCCTCAGATGCTTCACAGTCCTTAGTTCCATCTCAAGCGGGATGTGCCCCAGGATTATCTGATCAGATCGACAGGAAAAAGTTTCACACTTTCAGATGGTCTTACTATATTTCTCCCTTCCCCTCACTTCCTTGCAGATTTAGATTCTTACTCTTCTCATTTCATTGTGAGGGTGTTTTTTTTCCTTTTTAAGTGTGGAAATATTGTATAAATCATCTTTGTCTTCAAACTTTATATAGAGATCATAACCAAACAGGTGTATCAAGACCCTCCTCTTTTTCCCATCTAACACACAGGAAGGACCCATTGCCCTATAACTCTTCACTCTGCCTACAGTGCTTCTTAACCTGAAAGCCTAGGCCATCTAATGGAGCCTATGGACTCTTTCTCTGGATAATGTTTCTTTTTTTTTTTTTTTAAGTTTATTTTTATTTATTTTTGAGAGAGAGAGACAGAGACAGAGACAGAGACAGAGAGAATGAGCCGGGCAGCGGCAGAGAAAGAGGCAGGGAGAGACACAGAATCTGAAGCAGGCTCCAGGCTCCAAGCTGTCAGCACAGAGCCTGACATGGGGCTTGAACCCACAAACTGTGGGATCATGACCTGAACCAAAGTTGGATGCTTAACTGACTGAGCCACCCAGGCTCCCCTTTCTCTGGATAATGTTTCAAAATGCTTAAAATAAAACACAAAGAATGACATAGTTTCACACGGGAAGCAAATTGTATTGAAGTATAGTTTTCAAGCCGTTAAAACACCAACTTTTTGATATAGCCATATATGTGCAGAGTCTGCATCTATACTCAAGTCACAGGACATAGCAAGTTGGGCCATTATCGTAATTTGAAAATGGCGTGAGAGTAAGTGGTATGTGAAGATATCTGTAGCTGCTGCAATGTGACATAAAAGTATCTGTGATTTCTGTTCCTGGTGAACAATAGTAATGTGGTTTGTTGCATACACTCATAATTGAAGGCAACGATAAATTCCAATTTGCGGTTAGTGAAAATAAAGTTGTCTATCTTTTTGTAAAAATTTTTGAAAACTTTTACATGTTATTATTTTATTTTTGGGAGAGAGCGAGCGCTAGCATAGGGAAAGGCAGAGACAGAATCCCAGGCAGGCTTCATACTGTCAGCACAGAGCCTGACACGGGGTTTAATCTCACAAACTGTGAGATCATGACCTGAGCCAAAACCAAGAGTTGAAGGCTCAACCAACTGAGCCACCCAGGCGCCCCAAGAGGTCTATCTTTTTTTTTTAATTCAAGTTCACAGACTCTGAATTCTATCCAAGGACCCCAGATTGAGAACCCCTGGCCTGGAAGACGTGATGAAATATTGGGCCTGCTGAATTTTCTTTTTTGGGCTAATTATGAGGACAGGTTTGTGTATGGAAGATTCAACTAAATTTTTAAATCCTTGCTCCCAAATTCTTCCCCCCAAATTTTAATTTTTCATTTACAAAGTTATACCTAAGCAGCCTTTGATATTATGCCAGGAAAGTGGCAAGATTGATTCCAGTCATAACCTTTTTTCCCTCCATTCTCTTGATGTGTTAAACATCAGAGAGGCTGAAATTGGTGTTGCTGCCTTAGCCAAGGTAACTAAATGGCCTCTGTCTTGGGGGCTCAATTCCCTACTTCCTCTGGCAACTCTTTAAGCAAGAGAGTGTATATAGCACGCCGTTCCCACATGTTTATGTAGTTTTTCTTCAAAGGACTTCTTAAAACAGATGTTGCCTTTCCATAAGAGAAGCCTCTGGATGTGTCCATAGAAAGCAGATCATGCCATTTCTGACTGTATTTTGAGGAACAAAATCCAATTCGACTGATGCTGGTTTTTCCATCGGAATTCTTGGCTACAGTGTAACATAGGTATAAGCACATGCCCACCTAATTTCATTTTCAGCCTTCCCAAGAACCTATTTTGAGTATATTTACTTTACATTTCTATTCTAACCTTTCCTACTAATCCAAACGTTGTTCCACTTACTTATTATTATTGCTTTATAAGAAAAGGTCTCTTATTGGAGGATATTGTCCTTAATGCCACGCTTGCCACTGTGTGAGTCAGAGGCAAAGGACAAAACTCCAAAGGGTATGGGCACATGGATTCTTGAATTTTATCATTAGGCAAAATTGTTCCTAAGAAATCGATAAATTTAGAACATTTAACAAATATAATGGTTCCTATAATCGTAGGTTAAAAAATAAGCCATTTCACCAAAATATATACCTTGCTTACAAATTGGATGTTATGGTTTAACTAAAAGTACCACTACATTTTCTTTCAACCTTCCCTCTAAGTCCGTGTTCTTCACCATGGAGGTGGGTGTTGCTTCCTGTTGTGTGTATTACCACAGCTCTCTTGTGTCTTTGTGCTATGACTTGCATGTTGTTGACATCCAGAGACAATACATCCTGTTGTTCCTCACTACTTTAGTGGGACAGCACTGAGTGGCTTGCCAGGCCTATGCTGGTAAGTGTTTAACAACAGGCTCTCCAGGGGAAATAAAGGCCAGATTTGTAGCATTTGCCAATTTTTGTGGTGTATCCTCCCACCATGGATGATTTCAGGCTGCTAAAATGACTTAAGTGAACACAGAGCTGGGAAAAGATGAGCACAGACACAAGTGAGCCAGGGCAAACCAGTTCCAGCACCTCGTTCTAGATTCCCTATTCCCTGTGGCTAAGAGCTGTATTTGTCTATATCTTCCCCCCCACCCCACCTACTGCTCACTTTTTGTTTACACTCAATCCATACAACAATATTAGAGAGAAGTGGGGGTGGGGGGTGGGTGGGAGAAAGATATTGAGACACATACACACACACACAGAGACAGAGACAGAGACATAGAGAGAAAGACGGCGGTGGTGAGGGATGCTTTCTCTCTTGAAGCTTCTTTCTGGCACTGCAGTTTTGGTAAGAGTCAGTATTATATGGTCCCCTCATAGGCAAATTTATGTTCTGTTTTAATGTTGTTCATTACTGCTAATGTCACCTACTAAATGACTCCAGAAGCTAAATGTGACATCTGTTGGAGATGCAAGTCTTACACCAACATCGATCCAAGTCTCACACCAGCCTTTTGTAGCCCACACATGTTCCAGTTAACTAGGGAAGGCATAAAAATTTTCTTCTGATGAAGCAGGATCCATGGGTCTTTTTTGGTGTTCATTAAAGTATTATCTAGAAGGAGATATCTTCAAGCATCTTTCAACTTCATCTTTAAAATACTTTCAATATAGTAGAATCCTATTAGGTGAAATCAGGGTGCATTATGTCTACCGAACTTTCCCAACCTACCAAATCTGTTGAAAGGAAAATTATGCTGACAGAGCATAGACCTACATTGGCTCTTAATGGTCACCACCTTCTTTCCTAAATGTTTGTAAACTCTCTGTTCTAAACTTATAAAAAGGATGCTGGCCAATGCCGTTTTTCTATTCCTTCTTTGGAAACTGAGATTGTCAGGGACTCTGTGGTTGTTACCCAATCATCCTGTTTTTTTTTTTTTTTTCATTGACAAAACACTGCCCAAGATTCTAAACTCTAATTATATATTGTATATTAAGACACAATTCACATACCATACAATTCACCTATTTAGAGTGTGCAGTTCAGTGCTTTTTAATATATGCACAGAATTGGGCAACCATCAGCACCAAAAATTTTACAATTTTTAATCACCCCTACAAGAAACCCTGTACCTGTTAGCTGTCATTTCCCATTCTCCCCTCCCCACAGGCCCAGAAAATTACCAATTTACTTCTGTGTCTCTACACATTTGACTATTCTGGACATATCATGTAAATGGAATAATATAATGTGTGGTCTTCTGTGACTTTTTTTTCTTAGCATAATATTTTCAAAGTTCATCCAAGTAGTACCGTGTATCAGAATTCCTTTTCACAAAATGATTTACAAAATTTTTATCCCATTCTGTAGGTTGCCTTTCATCTTCCTTGATGGTGTCCTTTGCAGAACAAAATTTTTTAATTTTGATGAAATCCAATTAAAAAATACATTTTCTTTTGTTGCTTGTGCTTTGTGTCATTTCTAAAAATCCATGACCTAATCCAAGGTCATGAAGACTTATGCCTGTGTTTTCTTTTGACAGCTTTATAGATGTAGCTCTTACATCTAGGTCTCTGATTCACTTTGTATTATTATTTTTTTTACATAGTGTGAGGGTGGTCAACTTCATTCGTTTCTGTGTAGATGTCCAATTGTCCCAGCACCCTTGGTGAAAAGACTAGTCTTTCTTCATTAAATTGTCTTGGCACTCTTGTTGGAAACCAAGTGACCGTTGGGTCAAATCTTGATTTAACTAAGTGAGACTTAAGAAACTCTGGGTCAATAATCAGGGGACTAACAAGTCAACTTTATTGCCAGTTCTCCAGATATCAGTGAGGTTAATTTGAATCTATATGCCACAAAGGGAGGGTATATGGGTGTGTACCCATGTTAGCCAGAAAGAAAGCTCTAATGGAGTGCTCCAGGGTGTTGTCATGGACTTTGTTCTGTTTAGCATTTCGTTGATGACTCGGATGGGGAGACATGTTTATTAAACATTCAAAGAACTCAAAGCTTGAAAGAGAGTTATTCAATACCACATGTAATGGAATTAAAATTCAAAGTACTTTTCATAGTCCAGACAACTAGATTGAAATGAACAAAATGAAGGCAACCTGAGATAAATAGGAGCACTTAGTTTCAAAAATTAACTATATAGGGGTGTCTGAGTGGCTCAGTCAGTTAATCATCTAACTTCGGCTCAGGTCATGATCTCATAGCTCATGAGTTCAAGCCCCACATCAGGCTCTGTGCTGACAGCTCAGAGCTTGGAGCCAGCTTCAGATTCTGTGTCTCTGTCTCTCTGCCCCTTCCCTGCTTGCACTCTCTCTCTCAAAAAGAAACATTAATTTTTTTTTTTAAATTAATTATATAGGTATTGGGTTTTGGAGAACTGCCTGGAGGTTTTAGTTAATAGGATTATAGGTCCTAGATTTGGGAGTTGACAGTCCCACTGTAGTCTGTATTAATTCCTCCATATGTTCAGGGAGACCCTTACATGGGTCCTAAAATCCCCTTGATATCACCATGTAAAAACTTGGCAAGATGCTTATATAGCTAATAGGCTTTTAACTATTAATTCTGGGCAAGGTACATCAAGGCCTAAGTTCTTCTAATAATAAACAGGATATATATGTGTATACATGCACATATATATCTATATACACACATAAACATACATACATATACACTATATACACACATGCACACATATGCATCCATATACCTATGTAAATAGATAAATAGATGAATTATACAGTTTCCAAAAATGCTTTGTTCAATGATTTCTTTTTGTACAATAACTATATGTCTAAAAGTTTTTGGTGAATAATAGTTTTTCTGTGTATATATCATTTGCTTCCTTTATAGATGTGTGTATTTTCTATATACAGATTAGGGACATTAACCCATATCAAGTTGAAAAAAAGTAAAGTGAAAACTTTTGCTAGGAGTTAACATGAGCCCTAAATTTCTACTCTAAATAAGACTATAAAAATAAACAAAGCATTCTTTTCATCTCTACCCAATACCCCACCATCCCAGGATAGCTGTGTGGTGTTTCTTTAGCCTGGAATGAGATCATGGGCACCCCCATTCTGTCTTGTGGCTCTTCAATAATCTCAGGGACCTGAAACTTTGATAGTTAATAACCCTATACCAGATTGAGTGTAGCTAATTCTAACTTTATCCCTAATAGGGCTTGAAGGGAAAACGAAGTCATGAATATCCCTGCCTCTTGTATCCTTCAACTTAACTAGAATATATTGTTCAATTCTAAGTGCAAAGACACCAGAATAATACTAACAACCTAGGGAACACTTGAGGAAAGGCAAAAGAGACTGTTAGAGATATCGAAGCATGTCAGATGAGGAATGTCAGAAAAAAAAAAAAAGAAATGGTATACTCTGGAGAAGAAAAGATTTAAAAACATATGATGGTTATATTCAAATATTAAAGCAACTATCATGTTTTATAGAGGAATATGTAAACCTTTTATTTCTGACTCTGGACATCAATACTAGCTGGGGACAGTGGATTTGTATTATATTTTCAGACTAATGAAGCCTATTCTAACAACTGCAATTGTATGGCCAAAGAAAGGTCTACCTTATAAGGGATGAACACCAACTCTGAGCACTCTAAAGCAAAAACTTGGAAGCCCACCAACTGGGGAATGTATAAAGGAGATGAGGGAAATGATAGGTCAAGATCCCTTTCAAATATGAATGTCTACAATTCTCCCTATTACTGCCATAAAGCTATAAGCACTTGGCTCTAAACACAGGTTTTCTTGTTCTCAACAACTCGAGGAACTCAATGGTAGGGTTACACTCTGCTGTGCTCTAGGATATAGAGCTGGGCATCTCTTTTCTCATTTAGCCACAATCCATATCATCATATGTCACTTCTCTCCACAATGGTGTCAAAAAGGTTTTTCATCTTCCCCTACCCCATGTTTTAAAATTAACAGAACATCTGGTCTTTGGTTTTACATTACACTTATTGGAGAAGCCTATTCCATTTTTTAAAATTGAATCATACTTTCAGGTTTTCCACCGCTGCTCCTTCTTCAAAGATACAGCTGAGCCTGTGCATGTGAATATGGATTCCTAAGAGCATCCATTTGCTGGCAGATAGTAAAGGTTGGGTGGGCCAAATACCTGCTTCTTCTTGGAAGATGTTACTGCATGACAGCAAAATGCCACTATAGAACACCTTTTTTTTTTTTTTTGGAATTATATCCCAGGTAGTCTAGACTAACAATGCCAAATATAGTAGCAGTGCTTGTGTCAAAATATTCATATTCTGATATGACCAGTCTCATGTATATCCTGATTGTGAATGGAGTATAAAGAAGAATATACCCATTCTTTCTGATCCCTGGGCTTATTTCAATTTTAAACAAGGAAATGTGTGATCCTAAGGGTTAGAGCATACGTGGTAGATATAGACACATATACATGCACACACACATTTGGCAATTCAGTAACCGTGTGGCTTTTTTGTTATTGTTTCTAAAATTTGAGATACCAGCCTTCATAGACTAATATAGTGCAAGGTAACAATTCTTATCTTTGCCTTTTTTAATTCACCCTAACCCTTCTCTCTTAAACATGCTACACAGAATGCTAGTTACAGATTAACAGCAGGAAAGAGGAAACTCTACTTATTTATCAATGCTGTCATCATGAAAATATAACAAAATGTGTTGTATTTCTGATGGCAGAATCACTATTGGTACCTGTCCTTCAAATGATTCGGTTGAAAAGGGAGCGTCACTTTGTCACCTTTTCCTATCACACACACAAAAGGAAAAGACATTTTTACATCTTTCAGCCAATGAAAGGAGGAGAGTTGGTGTGTCCTAGGCCATTATTCTCAAAGGATGGGTGAAAGTTTAGATAAAAGGTCCAAGTGATTCCTTCCTTCAGTCTGAAAGCAGCTTCGGCAGAAATATTTATAATCCACAGGGCATGAACCAGAGAGGAGATTATGCTTTGAAATATGGGAATATAAATACACATTATCAGTTTATTGGTGACTCTTAAAAAAAGAAAACATTTTTGAAAACTCTTGGGAAAGGAGCAGGGTGAGATACAAAACTTGAATTCTCTGATGTGGAACATGTTACTTAATCTCACCCAGTCTTAGTTTTTTAAACTGGAAAACAGACATTCTAAATGTTACAGAGTAGGATTATTAAGAAGATTTTATAAGTTAATATCTATAAAGTATTTGGCATAATTTTAGATTCTGTAGCTGTTCACCTATCTTCAGCTAATATAAATCTTTGATTTAAAAAATAAATTGGGAGGTGCCTGGGAGGCTCAGTCAGTTGAGCGTCCGACCTCTGCTCAGGTCATGATCTCGCGGTCCGTGAGTTTGAGCCCCACATTGGGCTCTGGGCTGACAGCTCAGAGCCTGGAGCCTGTTTCGGATTCTGTGTTTCCCTCTCTCTCTGCCCCTCCCCCACTCATGCTCTGTCTGTCTGTCTGTCTGTCTCTGTCAATAACAAATAAACATTAAAAATAATAAAACAAAAATTAAAAATAAATTGGAATTCATTATCTTGTTTTTTTGACTTTCTTATGGTTGAATACGTCATTTTTAAAGGTAGCACATGCAATCTGAGGTTCAAAATAAAAATAATATTGGATGGTTTTGAGGGGGTATGCATTTACAAGTATATATGCATATTAATAAACACACATATAATTCATTTAATAGACAGAAAAATAGCACTCAATAACCATCAAAGCCCTTCCCATGAATGTCTTCTTTTGGTATTGAAATATAATTGACATACAATGTTACATAAGTTTCAAGTGTACAACATAGTGATTCAACAATTCTATGCATTATGCTGTGTTCACCATAAGTGTAGTTACCATCTGTCATCATACACTATTACAATATTATTGACTGTATTCCCTATGCTGTACTTTTCATCCTCATGACTTATTTATTTTATAACTGGAATTTTGTACCTCTTAATCCCCTTCACCATTTATCCCATCTCCCCAACCCCCCCTCCTCTCTGGCAAACACTAGCACGAATGTCTTTTAATATCCCCCAAATTATCACATCACAAACTCGATGAGTTTGGACTGTGAAGTGCAAAATTTCATACCATAAACTCTACAGTCCCACTGGAGGCACAGAAAAAGCTCACATCCTGCTCCATATGGTAGACAGCCTTCCCAGGCAGCTCACTTGGAAAGGGTAACTTTGGCACTTCTGCAAAGTGGCCATTAGGAAGCTTTTGTTTTGCTGACAGTGAGTGCATCTGGGTGAGTTTCAGCTTTAAGTGATCCCAAACTAGCCCAGACAGTCTAAAAAGCTGGTGAACATTCAGCAGGATAAATGGGTATAGAGCTTTGTAGAAAGAATGGTAGAATCAGACGGAGCTGGCTCAGGAGAATGGAGGTCTTGCTGGTTGTTCAGTCTTGAGGGGATTGCTTAATTTCTCGGAATTTCCATCCTTTTTATCTATCAATAAATGCCAGGCTATTTGCCTAAAATGAAAAAGATATCTTATATTTTAGCACTTCCTTCTTTGCACAAACTTCACATTAAGCCAGAAAGGGCTCTTCCCATCAGTGATTCTGGCTTCCTGTTGGATCAGCTTAAATATCACCTCTTCAGAGAGGCCTTCCCTGACCTGTCCTGTTATTTTCTGTCTCATACCACTTGTCATAATTTAAAATTACTTAATTTATTTGGCTTAATTGTCATTTGCTCAGCTATCTGACTGAAATATAAGTTCATTTAGGGACTGTAGCTATCTTGCTCACTATCAGACTCTGAGTGCCCAGTAAAGTGTCTGATAGGGTTCATTTACAGGTGTGGCACAGATAAATTCGCCTTTGTAGGATTGTTGTACAACTTCAGTAAGATAATTTATGACATAGTCCCAATTCCTGATAAAGTCAATACTTTTAAAAATTATTTTTAGGGGCAGAATTGGCATGAGATACATCTAGTTCAATACAGCAAATTAGCTATCCTTGGGTGGTAAAAGGAAAGTATACACAGGACACTATCCTTATGGAGTCAAAGTCATTGCTGACCCACTGAGGGGCCAAGTTATGGAGGAAAAATCCCCTCAAACAGACAAGACACTTTCTATTTAAAGATATTTCAAGCTTTAGAAGCACCAGCAGACATTTTTGAAGTTTTCAAAACTTCAAGATTTGCTCAAAGATAGCATTTTCTGGCCCCACTTACAGTATGGCAAAGTTGTCATTACAAATCTCATTATGCCTCCCTTACACAAGTTTAAGATAGGGGGGATTTTCCTTTCACTTTTTCTTGGGGCAAAGAAAGTTGCTTCAATTAGCCTAATCTGTATTTTCAATAAAAACTACTATAATTTAAAACCCACTGGAAAAGGGTAGTTAAGCTGTTGAAGGAAGCTTCTACTCTATTTTTCCAATGATGACTCCATTCCAGGTCTCTTTAAATAAATCCAGGCAGATTATGGGAGAAAGGAAGGTTCTGCAGATGTCTTCTTAAAATAGGAAAAAAGCCAGTAAAAACTAATGATCTAACAACAAACAGCTGCCAATTCTGTGTCACTGAGTCATCTTCTATTGGGAAGTGTTTGGATTTCCTTAGGCTTTTAAGTGCCGCGGGCTGATTTATTATTTTCATTTTTTATTTTCTTAGTGAGTTGTCATGAAACTTCACATCATTAATATGAAGAATCAAGTGCCAAATAAGCTATAATTTCCTATATGAGTACAGTAATGATGATGATAATAATCACCGAAGGCTCTCACATTTATTTATATCAACTGAACTGAAAGATGGTACGGAAATCATCCTTCAGAATATTTAATCACTTTCTTACTTCATCTTCCAATCTTTGCTCTCATTCTGATCTTTTGTAGCTTTGTTTCCTTTTGATACTCAACCTACATCCAAATTCTAGGCTCAGCCTTCTTCCTAACATTATTCAAATCATCACATTCCTTTTCATTTTTTTGATGGGAGTTTTCTGGGCAGTATTTACTGTGCCATCTCTAAGGATACCATCATGAAAATCACAGCTAACTTTTGACAAAGGATTAAACAAAGTTACGTGGAGAAAATGCTTATTTCAGGACACTGGTCAAATGGAAAGTTTTAAGTATTACTCGAGTTTTTGTACGTTTTCTCTAATTAGGAAAGTTATTCTCTCCTATTTGTCTTCAGTTAATATGCACTACTAGCTCTCCAAATGGTCAGGCATTTATGTTCATACATGTCTACTTTCTCAGCGATGAAAGATGCTATTAAAGTAAATTGTTTCATGGTTTTAGGGAAATCCTCTCTAAAGTCCTTTTATCCACAAGGAAAGACCCCAAAGAGAAATGTGTTATGCCCAGTAATCTAAACAGCATGATTAACTACTATCTCATGTCTCAGGAGTTGAAATACTTAGATTATGGTTGTTGTTATTTTTTTTTCATTTTTGTTTTTGGTATGCAACAATATAAATATGGGATAGATAACTTCAGAGAATATTGAAACAAATGGAGATTTCAACCCTTCATCAGCAAGAGCAATATGATTCGGGGGAATGTTTAGGCCAAGCGTTTTTTGAAACTATGACTTGAAGTAAGAAATCGATATAGACTTCAATACGTACAAGGGCACACATCATGGCTAAAACTAAGGTTTCATGAAATCATACCCTCATTGGATATGAGAGGTGAGTGTGCTTGTCAGGTTTAAGGTATAATAAAGAGTGTGGTTGAAGCAGAGTGAAGGAAGGTGGTAGGAGATGAGCTCTGAGGCATGAAGGAACCCAGGCGACAGAGGGTCTTGTAGGTCGCTATAAGGCTTTCAGCTCCTATTCTGAGTGTGTGATGAAGTCTTCTGAGAGATTTTTAGCTGAAGAGGGACATAGTGAGACTTGGTTTCAACAGGATCTTCTCGACAGCTGTGTCATGAATAGGCTGTAAGGGACCAAATATGGAAGCAGGGAAACCAACTAGGAGGCTCTTCTGATATTGTGGATGAGGAATGATGGTGGATGGACCAGGGCAGTGGTGGTGAAATGGGTAAAAACAAAACAGTCTGTCTCTGCATATATTGTGAAGGTAGAGCCACCTTGAGAGATTGGACGTGCCATATGAGAAAAAGGCATATGAGTCAAGGAGGACTGCCAGGCTTAATCTGAGCAATTTGACAGATGGGGTGCTACTTACTGAGACTGGAAAGATAAAAGGAGAACATATTTAAGGGAAGAAAACAGTTCAGTTTACATTTGAGCTGCTTATTGGATATTGACTAAAAATATCTCGGAGGCTAGAAATACTCGTCTCAGATTCATGAGAGAGGACCTGCCTGGGTGTACATATTTGGGAGTTGTCAAAAAATGTTGATGTTTAAAGAACTGGTAGTAGAAATCTCCAATCACCAAATGAGTCAACATTAACTAAGAAAGAAAAGGTCATAGTTTGATTTCTCCTGAAAACAACCCTATGACAAGGACTGGAGTGAATACAATGTAACTGAAAGGTGGGACCCCAGAAAACACAGGTAAGGAAGTGGGGAAAGGGAAACAAAGAGCTAAACCAATTAAAGGAATCATAGGAGTGTTTACATCACAGGATTTAGCACCATTAATTGGAGTGGGCCAGGATGAAAACCTAATAGGTTTAGACTCAAGAGAAAAGAGAAGCTGGAAAAAACTAGTTTGGAAAACTTGCTGGAGGAGTGTTGTTGTAAAGAGGAGCAGAGGAAGGAGAAGGAGGCTTGAGAAGCTGCAGGATATTCTTGCTGTGAAATATACACTAGGAGGGAATGAAAAGGAGACAGCTGATAGACGTTGCGATTTCTGGCACAACGAAGAGGCAAGTATCCATTGGCATGGCAATGCCAATAATGAAGGAGTCTATATCTGGCTCTACGGTTACAGGCCTTACGTGCATTTTGCTGATAACCCTCTCTCCTCCTAATCCTAGAGGATGAAAATGATCAAAATCATATTTAAGACTACTACTAGATATTTTGTTTTTTTTAAAAATGCCATTTTAATGTGTAATAACCCCAGAGTTTGAATAGCAGTCATTGTGCTTACAAATTAACCCAGCAGAGATAAAGATTACCCTTATCCTTAGCAAAGGATATATTAAAAGCACATAGAGCATTTCATATGAACTTAAGAATAAAACCACCATGGTGTGTGCACATGGGTTATATGTGTATACATTTGTGTGTGCATGAAACAATTTCAAATACAGTTAAATAAATTCTAAAAGACATACAGTATTATTAACCTTCTTCTCTCCCTCATGTTATTCATTGTCTGTATGCTTCTTGTGTCTGTCAATTGATTTTACAAATTAACTGCCTCTGATGACTTTGGAGTCGCTTAACAACAATTTAACTTATCAGAAAAAAAATTCTGCTCATGAGCCCTTGATGATAAGGTAGCATTGACATGTGGGTGTTTATGTTGTAGAACAAATGGAAAGTAGTGACATTACAAATCTTACAGATTGGAACAAAATTGTTATGAGCTTGTACAAAACATAAAAGGAGAAAAAGCTGCTTAGAAAAAAAAGCAAAGCCAGGATATTCTCCATCCAAAAGCTTTATTCCATGTAGTTTTTCCTTAAAATGGCAACTTTCTTTTATAGTATATCCAAATGAGGAACTTTATCATACATTTACTTCATAAATATGTAGGTTTTTATGACAGACAATACTCTCAAGTGCCATTCATAGAGAATTTTCAGATATACACAGAGGTAATGTTCAACACCAGCATGTCTAATATTGATCTGACAAGGTGATTCGAGTTCATCTTTAGAAAACAGAGTCACAGAAGATGAGTCAATTCAGTTTGGAACTTAATGGAACTAGTTATGCAGAAAAGATACAAAAACAAAATTGAAGTGGTGCTCACACCACAGATGAGTGCCTTTCAGTATAATGTTTATATTGAAAAATTAAACATTAGCCAGCATGCGGATGTTAGACATCAACACTGTGTGTGTGTGTGTGTGTGTGTGTGTGTGCCTGTGTAAAACTAGTTGGAATGGTATACAATAAATAATAGCTATTTCCAGATAATAAATTACCACATGAAGTTATAAGAAATAATGTATTAAAATCCAATTGCATTTTTTTAATGTTTATTTTTGAGAGGGAGAGAGGGAGAGAGAGAGAGTATGAGCAGGGGAGGGGCAGAGAGAGAGGGAGACAGAGGATCCCAAGCAGGCTCCATGTGGTTAGCACAGAGCCTGATGCAGGGTTCGAAATCATGAACCATGAGCCCATGACCTGACCTGAATGCTTAACTGACTAAGCCACCCAGGTGCCCTTCCATTTTTCTTTAAAAATATTTGAGTAGTATTGAAGGTGTCTTTTTTCCTCTAGGAGGAAAATAATCCCCTACTAGAAGTCTGTCTTACATTTACCATTTGCCTAGTTGCAGATGGCCCAAGGACCAAGCAGTTGACGTGGGTGCACAAGGTCAGTGGACAGGATCATGTCAAGGAGACAGTCACTGCCTAGCTCCGGGTGACTTCTTCCAAGAAGGAATGAACACAATTTCCCAACTTTTAAAGAGAAACCCCCTTCCCCCTCTCCAAATTTGGGTTTTCATGTGAAATACCTTAATTTTAAATTATGGTTACATTTTTGGAAGACATTTTTTAGTCAGTCCACAGAAACCATGTCCGAAGAGCGGATTTCACCCACAGGCAGCCAGTTTGCAAACTCTGCTCTACGCAGACCACACAAAGGCAAAACAGCAAGCCTGATTTTACCTTTTACATGTCTTGCGAACTACCATAGATTCTCAAACATGCAGAAGGCATTCTTTGCCAGTAGGTTTCAGAAAAATAATTTAATGGTTAATTAAAAGTCATACATGTACAGGCCTGGGAAAGGACACAAGGGCAATCTTCTGAGGTGCTGGAAATGTTCTAGATCTTGGTGACCTGGGCCATGACACAAGCATTTCCATATATAAAAACTCATGGAGCTGCACACTTAAGATTCATGTACTTCAGGGGCACCTGGGTGGTTCAGTCAGTTAAGCCTCCAAATTCAGCTCAGGCGATGATCTCATGGTTCGTGAGTTCGAGTTCCGCATCGGGCTCTGTGCTGATAGCTCAGAGCCTATCCTGCTTCAGATTCTGTGTCTCCCTCTCTTTCTGCCCCTCTCTGCTCATGCTCTCTCTCTCTCTTAAAAATAAATAAACATTAAAACATTAAAAAAAAAGATTCATGCACTTCACACACTCTTCTGTATGTGTGTGTGTGTGTGTGTGTGTATCTCCAACCCCACCAACAAACTAACAACTTTGAAACTTTAAAATAATCAGATGGCAATTTAAATGCAGGAGTAGACAGGGCAATGTCTTCTTCCTTGCGGTGTGCCTCTGAGACAAAGACAGTCTGAGCAACATGTGAGTTGTTATGTTTAGTGGGAAAGAAAACTTCACAAAACAGAAATATGAGAGCTAGTCCTATCTCAATCCCCCCAGTATATTCCCTTTGTTCAGTGGCCAGTAGGCTCCTCCTTTCAATTTGAGTGGAAGCTCATTTCAGGTACCTCATTAACATTTCTCATGAGTCACAATGGACCAGGGATTTGACTGAATGAAAGTGAACTCAGGCACAGGTACAAATTCCTTTAATGCTGGTAAAGGGTACATGTGATTCCACATATATGTCTACAAGAACTGAGTGCCATGAGCTTCCTAGGACACTGAGGGGGCTGAGTGTCCTTGTAAAACATCCTGCTGTGGATGTTTCAGCCCCATCTGGATGAGCATCCCATCTAGTACATTAAAAAACTTCATTGTGGTCCTCTTGCAGAGTAGGGTGAGGTAGGGAATGGGTGAATGCTCTGATTGCATGCCTGTCTCCTCACCAGGTACAAGGAACTGGTATTGCCCCAGCACATTCCCAAGTGTGTATCTCAAGACAAGGAGGAAATCTGCAAAGTCCCAATTCCAGGCATGTCATTGCTTTCACTGGCCCAAGCTTCAGGTCTCCTGGGGTCTATGATTGCAACATCAATTTTGCCAACATTCATGAGTCCCTGTGGGGCACACAAAAATGTGCGAGCCATAATCCTTGCTGTATTCATTTGCCAGAACTTCAAAAACCAAGTTTCATAAACTGGATAGCTTAGAACAACAGAATTTTATTGTCTCGCAGTTCTGAAACTCAGAAGTCTGATATCAAGGTGTCAGCAGAGCCAGCCTCTCTCAGAAGGCACCAGGGAAGGATCTGTTCCAGGCTTTTCTCCCAGTTTTTGGTAGTTCCTTGGTTTGAGACAGCCTAATGTTAATCTTCACATGGTGTCTTCCTTAAATGCATGTCTATGTTCAGATTTCTCCCTTCCCTTTTTTTTTTTTTTGGAAAGTTTAATTATTTATTTGAGAGAGATAGGGAGAGAGAGAGAGAGAGAACACAAGCAGAGGAGTAGAGAGAGAGGAGAAGGAGAGAATTCCAAGCATGCTCTGTTAACATAGAGGAAGCTGTCATGGGGCTCGATCCCACAATCCATGAGATCATGACCTGAGTCAAGATCAAGAGTCAGATGCACAACTGAGTGAACCACCCAGGTGCCCCAGATTTCTCCCTTTTTAAGGACACTTGTCGTATTGGATTAGAGGTCCACCCTAACCCAGTATGACCTCATCTTAACTAATTATACCTGCAATGACCCTATTTCCAAATAAGGTCACATTTTGAGGCACTGGGGCTTAGGATTTTAATATACGAATTTGGGTAAGTGACACAATTCAACCCATACTAGTCCTCCAAAGGGTTTATGATTCAGCTAGGAAGAGAGGCACATACGTCGCTGGAGTTTGTTATAAATCACCAGTTACTAGGATGAAATCACACGGGAATTTTTTCCCATAGCAAGGATTTTTCTAACAATATCTACCTACCAACTGTTTGTTTCACAATTTGTCTACATGGTAATAAAGAAAACTGCTTTACAGACACATCAGTATATTACCAATCCCCCAACCACATCAAAAGTGATATTGATGAAAGCATTGTAGTTCAGTTTATCGCAGCCAAGGGGGAAAAGCCTTTAACAACTCAACCTATGTCTACATGACAGGGCAGGATGGGCTTCGGTGATGATCTGTTGGTATAATTAGCTTGGACATCCATTTGGATGATTCAAACTTCAAGGGACCAGGGTAGATGTTTGAAAAACTTATTTAGAACATTAATCTAAATTTAGGGTTCAAGAAAGGGGACCTAGAAATTAGAAGTCAGTGAAGATGGTTTTGACACTTTCCTCCTGGATTTTTCAGGCTGATGATGATCATCACAGAAATGTAGATATCTATATCTATATATCTATATCTATATCTATATCTATATCTATATCTATATCTATATCTATATGATGGACTATTACTCAGTGATCAAAAAGAATGAAATCTTGCCATTTGCAGATGGAACTAGAATGTATTAGGCTAAGCAAAATAAATCAATCGGAGAAAGATAAATATCATGATTTTATTCATACGTGGAATTTAAGAAACAAAATGAAACCATAGGGAAAGGGAAGGAAAAAAAGATAAAAACAGATAAGGAGAGGCAAATCATAAGAGACTCTTAAAATGCAGAGAACAAACTGCGGATTGTCAGAGGGATGCTGAGTGTGGGGATGGGCTAAATGGGTGATGGTCATTAAGGAGGGCGTTTGTTGGGATGAGCACTGGGTATTATATGTAAGTGATGAATCACTAAATTCTAGTGTGAAACCATTATTACACTGTATATTAACTAAGTTGGATTTAAATAAAATTTAAAAACTAAAACAAAAAGAAATGTAGATTAAAAAACAAAAGACTTAGGTAAGGTTAACATGTAAAATAGAGTATTCCAGGTGTGGTGAAGTCTTAGCATAGGGACAATGAAGTGAACCCTGCATCTGTAGCTGTGAATGTTAGGCTCATTATTTAACTTGCTCCTATTATTGATGGCTTTCTACTAAGATGGAATCAGGTAGTACATCAACCCAATGCCGCTTCATGTTCTTTGGTCACAGCCTATTTCCTTGGGTATAACTTGTTGCCCACTTTCTTGCCACTCGTGCTCCAACACCGGTGACATAAAAACTATGTCTGCTGGGAGGGATGCTAGCTCAGGTTTTTCACCCTACACAAGAATCTCAAAGCAAAGTTGTTTTTCAAACCATTTCCATACTGTTATGTCCTCTTATACGTGCTGCTTTAAAACAAACAGCCAATGTGATGATGACAGTCCCTTGCTTCAGTGGCTTCCTATTGCCCTTGAAGCCAAGTACAAACTCTGAAATGTTCTCTGCAAAGTCCCACAGGATCTGGCCCCAGTTCACTTGTCTAGTCGCAGGGAATGTTTTGTCTTTCAGTTCCCCAAATAGTCAAAGCTTTCTTTCGCCTCTGAGCACTTGTTCCCCTGTTCCCTGTGCTTCTGTATTTTTTTCCTTTATCTTCCTGTATTTTTTTCCTGTCTTGTTAGCCACTACTGTTCCCCAAGTCCGCATTCCACACCCTTCTTTGTGGCATCCAGCACTTCCTCAGGGGTAGCATGACCATACTGCACTGTCGTTACCTGCTTACTTGTATGTATCCTTCCATTTGCTCTAACATTTCCCAAGGGATGACACTGATTCTTTCTTGTTCAATTTTGTATGCTCAATGCCAGAGCATACAAATTGACAGAGTTGGTACTAGACAGTGTTTCAAACAAATGAATAAATAAATAAATGAAGGAAATAAAGAAATATACTATCTGCAACATTTCTGGGAGATGAGTAATTACTCATATTTATGTGAAATATTTCAAATACCTTTTCTGTTCAAACAAGTAAAACTAATGTATGTACTGAAGGTCAGAATGTCGGTTACCTTTGGGAGTGTTGACTGGGAAGAGGCACAATGCTACTTCCTGAGGAACAGAAAGTTTTCCCGATCTTGACTTGGATATTGGTTTCATGAGCCTTTGCATATAAAAAAAAAATTCATTGATCTGTGCACTTATGATCTGCCTACTTCATTGCATAAGTTAATAAAAAGAAAGCAAAAAACAATTTTAGACTATTTTTATCTTACTCTGCCTTTCATTGGCTCAAGAAAGTCTGGGTTCTGTTTTAAAGTTAGTTTTGTAATTCTGTTTAAGATTGCAACCAAACCTCCTAGGACAGGTACAATGGGACCTTTGAAAACCTTTCCTTCTACCTCTGGGGCCCAGAGCAATTCCAAGCCAGCTAAGGGGCTATGGTTGCTCTTGTCTGAAGATCCTGTGGGAATCAGCTGTTCTCCAGGCAAGCCAGCACATGAAATCCACTCTACCCCAATTCTAAACCCATAGCACCAATCAGATTGCTCTTCCAAAGCCTGTTTGCAAATGACGGTTTAGCAAACCCCGGAATCCTTTTTACTGTTGGTCACCCCAAACTGAACTCAACTCCAACATTAATGAAGATGGCCTCTAACCAGTGAGGAAAGTCCCCAATTCTCACACTGACTTCTTCAGAGGAACTTCCAATGAATTAAGCAGAATTCTTGTGCAATGAAGCCATCATTCCAGCATATTATCACTTAAAATTGCTTCAAGAAATCATTCCATACTACTAAAGGTATGGAGTTAATTTTCCTTTTGTAAAATTCATTAAATGTGTACACCTGTTTATAGAATTATTGAGTTACCTTCATTTATAGTTACATTTGCTCCTCATTCAACTATTAACACTTTTTGAAAATATAATCTTTACTCATTCTGATATCAAATTTGAGACCAACTGCAACATTTCATATGTATGTGTGTGTGTGTATACAAATGTTTATTTTTAAGAGAGAGAGTGTGAGTCACGTGGGGGGGGGTGCAGAGAGAGAGGGAGACACAGAATCTAAAGCAGGTTTCAGACTCTGAGATGACTTAGCACAGAGCCTGACATGGGGCTCAAACCCACGAACTGTGAGATCACCACCTGAGCCAAAGTCGGACACTCAGCCAACTGAGCCACCCAGGTGCCTCCCAATTGCACATTTCTAAATTAACTTTATTCTAACCTGGCTCCCCCATCATACCTATATGTATTTGTTGTACTTCAGCTTTGCAGCACCCAAAATCCCATCTTTGTCTGCAGCTATTTAGAGGGCTAAATAGGCTATGTGACCTGACTGCATATTGTCTTTGCATATTGGTCTGCAACATCATTCTGGCTTTGTTGAATTCTGAAGTTATTCAGTGTGGAGAAATGATCAAAATCAATTGCAAACTTGTAGCTGTCTTTGAGGAACATTTATTATTGTTATGAGATGGTGTACAAACTATTGGTGCACTATTTATGAAGGCAAGAACATGTTTCTCTCTGAAGATTTTATCTTTTAAAGTGCACATAAAATTTCAGACTTGCTTTTCAGCTCCATAAATACACATATGGTTGCATAGAGTTAACACAGATCATCCATCTTGACTTTCTTTTGGTTCAAGCAGCCATGGAACTAAATTTCATATAAGCTGTATAAGCCTGTGTATTTAAATCAACTTTAATGGGTGAAAAATAGTTCAACTGCTTGATAATTCAGGACAAGAAAAAACTGTAACTTGAATTTTAACAATATATTCAACAAAGTTGAAAAACCCTCAGAAAAGTGAGTTGTAGATACTTTGGCTTTGTGGGCAGTAAATACATTAAATGTTTTTCAGGAGTTTCTATAGTCTAATTTGAAGCCATGATAATGAAGGTTCTTACTTTTAAACTTTGAAAAACAGGACATAACAGAATACTGAGTTATCTGTTTATGTAAACACACACACATACACACACACACACACAATACAGAATCAGTATTGGATGATGTAGGTGCATAAGAAATTACTCCAGAACTTGATGGCTTACTGGCTGAAAATAATATTTATATTGCTCATGAGTCTGCAGTTTGGGTAAGGCTCAGCAAAGAAAGAGAATCCAGGGATGTTTATAAAAAACAGGGAAAAGCATTAATTAAAAGTATTACCATTTGACAGTATTTTTGCCATAGTAACAATTGCCCCCTTTTTCCATCGCTCTGTCTCCCTCCCCCACTCAAGCTCATAGCCCAGTTCTGTGTTCATATACCCAGGGAAGCATGGCTGTGTGGGAAACAGAAAGAGCTAGAAAGTCGCTAGCTTTTGTGTTTTCAACTGCTTGAACCCTTTAAGGAGCTCCCACCGAAGGCCTGGGATACAAACACCAGACAGAAGGATTGCTTCTGAGGGGGAAAAAAAAAACCATCAAGATTAAGTGAAAGAAGAATCCCTCCCCCAGATATCGGTTAGGGTCCTGGGAGGAAAACCTAAATCTCACAACTATTATAATTTTGGAAGTTGGCTCTCCAGGTGCCGGAGGGCTAAGAGAGCCAAGGGGTGCTCTGAGGTGATAATCTGGAGGCAGTGTCATCAGGGACTGTTGGAAAGGAGGGCTTCCTGGAGGTGGGGCTCAGACCCGGGAGATGGGAGCACCACCCAGTCGTGGCTGGCTGCTGTGAGGGGGTCCGTGTGGCAGACGCTGGATGCTGGAGGACACTGGGGCTGAAATCTGAGCCAACTGCTGCTGGTGGACAAATCGCCAGCCCTGGGCAACTCTGACAGGACAGGCAATAAACAGGAGGAAAGCCACTTCTCCCTTCCTCCGACCTTCCAGTTCCCTCTGCTGCTGCCAATTGGCAAGACCAGCAGAAAGGCAGCTGGCAAAGAAGTCTTGGAAATACAGTTTCCAGAGTCCAGTCCCATCATCAGAGAGCAAGAGTGTAAAAGGGGTGAGTTTGGAGCTGAGAGGCAATAGGTAAAAAACCAGCATATTCCTGTACCTGAAAAAAAAAAAAAAGTATAGCTAGATTTAAGAGGAAAGAAACTGGGAGTTGATAACAGGCAGATTTTGGTGGGTCCTGGGGTTTTGTTTCCTAGGTGGAAGCATAAAAACTGAAGAGACGGCACACCTGGCTGGGCTCAGTCAGTAGAGTGTGTGACTCTTGGTCTCAGCGTTGTGAGTTCAAGCCGCACGTTGGGTGTAGAGATTACTTAAAAACTAAAATCTCAAAAAAGAAACAAAAATGAAGAGAAAGAATGCAAACAGGGACAGGTAACTTCTTAGTAGAGACATATGTAGATGAATACTTGAGGACCAAGTGCCCATCTCCCATCCCTGATGTCACATTATCACCGACCCCTGTCAACTCAGATACACCCTAGAAAGAAAAGCATTGTCTCAAGTTGATGGAGGTGAAATTCACAGGCAGAGCGAGGACTTGCTATAGAAATGAGTTTGAGCCTTAGAAAAATGATGGAAGTTGATATTTCAAATATGTCTGAGTTTGTAGGCTAATAGTTACATCCTCTATAGTATATTTTCAATTGCATAAAAACTGCAGACACAGGAGAAATATTGGAAGGTTCACACTGATTATTTTTGCAATTATTATTTCTAGAATCTAGCATTGTGACTGGTTCTTTTTTTCTTATTGTTCTTATTTCTTCCTTATTTCCTAGTTTTCCATAATAAACATGTATCACTCTTAGAATACAAATTGTTTTTTAAAAGTTTGTTGATGTAAATGTTACATTGTGCTTTACTATTACATCATGCTTCAAATACATTTCTGAATTGACCTGATAAAAAGTCTAAAGTTCCCTTCTTATTCTCATATTTTGTGTTGAGGAGATTAGAAATTAGCAGGTCCTATGACTTCCATTCTTCAATGTCGTCTCCTAAATCTCACGCACCTTATGAAGAAGACAAAAAAAAAAAAAAAGAAAAGAAAAGAAAAGAAAAGAAAAAGAAAGCACCTTAGTCTTCATTTCTTATTTCATTTTGACAAGAAAATATTAATTCCAATGATTTTCTAGTTTGAAATTTTCATAGACTCTTTCTTTCACCCGTTGGCGCCAGGGTCTGGCTCTATTACAGTAGCATATGACTGATCTTGAAAATGTGGCAGAAATGATTTGCCGAATACCTTGGAGAACATGTTCCCAAAGTTCAGACAGTGTCCTGTTTTTGTCAGCAAAACATGGGCAGCAGGACAAGGTCTGGGAGATAAATATGATTAAAGGAAAGAAACAGAAAAGAAAGGTCAGGCACTTTAGTTCCCACATAGTCCTTTTCACCATAACACTTAGAGTGTAGAAAAGCTTTTGTATTAAAGAGGAGAAGAAGAGAAAGACTCAATTTACTTAACTTTTGTACAGGCTCGACTCCCAGGACAAACAGTGACCTGGGAATTTACAATCTGCATCTGCCTTTAGGCACTGTGTCTCGAAATCTGTTGTGAATTGCCTGTTTTATTGGTCCAGGAGATATCCAGAGACAGCAAGATGCCTAAGATGCCTGGAAAAAGAAGGTAGCCTGCGACTGGCAGCAGCCTGGGTTCTAAGCAGACCACAGTGGACAGAGTAGCCCTGTTGACCCTTGATGGATATACAACATGAGCAAAATTATCTTGGCTCTTTTAAGTCCCAAAGATTTGGGGGTTGTTTGCCATTGTGGCATGGCCCCGCCTCCTGAATATTATAGTACCCATCAGCAAAAGCATTTAAAGAACCGGTGTTTGTGTTCTCCATCCGGTGAGAAAGAGCTGCTGGAGGTTATCATTTCAGTGATTCAGGGCAGGGGTTTTGATATTTTGATAACTTTCCCTATTCAATATATATAATATAATATAATATAATATAATATAATATAATATAATAATATTTTGCTTCCATTTAGTATAGACACTTCACCTCTGTTGTGCCTTTTGGAAAATACTTTTAAGTTTTTTTAATGTTTATTTATTTTTGAAAGAAAGAGAGAGAGAGACAGAGCACGAGCAGGAGAAGGGCAGAGAGAGAGGGAGACACAGAATCTGAAGCAGGTTCCAGGCTCCGGGCTGTCATCACAGAGCCCGACACCGGGCTCGAACTCATGAACCACGAAATGATGACCTGAGCCGAAGTCGGAAGCTTAACCGACTGAGCCACCCAGGCACCCCTGGAAAATATTTTTAAATCTTGTGTTCTCATTTATTCCTTTTCCCTTATAGTTATTTTGTAAAATCTATTTCATCAATGCTTCATGTACATTCCCGTGAATATAACTGACAGATTTCTGCTTTTTCAACCATTACATTTTAAAATTTAAGTGTCTGTATGTAATAAATCTAAGCAAATTTTTCATTTCGATATTTAGGTAATTTATCTGGCAACCACACAATAACTAGAAGATTATACTCTTTTTTCCTTTAATAAATCCCACAAGGAACAGAACCAGGAACAGGAAATTAGTGTTTGAAAAATCAGCCATTGCGTGGCTGTGAACAGAAAGCTCTCCAAAGATAAGACTATTGTGGCTGTGAATTAATGAAAAAATATTTAACTCTTTTCTTTAGGTCAATCTTTCTTCAAAATCTTATAAGGCGTTCCAGACTACTCATGGTCTCCCTTCTTCAAACTTGATATTGAGATTTTTTTTCTCCTTCTTCTTTTTTGTCTTTTTTTTTTTTTTAAATCATCCCATTTTTTCAGGTGCTCCCATCAGTAGGGTGAATTTAGGAATTGTTTTCGTTGGGTGTGGATCTTTTTGAGGGAACTGGCAAACCAGGTGGCTTTGAAGCCGCTGTTTTTCCATCAGCTGGGAGCAGTAACCTAATCCCTGCACGCTGACCAGATTTGACCTAAGTGAACACAGCTTGCCTCTATCACAGGATAAGGTTGGAGAGAAAGCTGGGCTGCAAGTCCCTCGCTGAGGGAAAGGGAAGGCGTGGAAAGATAAGAACTGTGGTTTCAAATATCCTTAATGGGAATTCTCCACAGTCATTTTTCATCCGGGGCTGGGCACTGTCGGGGCTTTGATTACAGCCTCTTCTTCCCTGGGAATCCTTTTGTTCGGTCCCTCTAGTGTTTGGACTTTGTCCAGGCCGGTTTTGTGTGTTTTCCAGGTAACTCTGGCCTGTCTCAGTACAGCCTGGAGTGACTCATACGTCTGTAACTGATAGACCACTGTCTGATTTTTAGCCATCCAAATTTTCCTCACATATCCATATCCCAAAAGGCGAAGGCGAGGGTTGTTTTTTTTTTTTTTTTCCTTTTGTTTTCCTGGCTGTTGTCCTGCTGGCTTGGAAAGCCTAAAATGCATTTAAGCCATGGAATCGGGCATTTTCATCCGTATTTTTATTGGTTGTTTTCTTTATTTCTTCCTCTTTTTTTTTTTAAGCGATGCCTCCTGAAAGTAAATCAACAGGTTAAAAAAGAGAAGGCAGTCAGAGAAAGGAATGCCATTTGTTTGTGGTTTCCGATACATGAGTCTGAAAGACCTATCACGTGGAGCCTCAGAGTGATTTTAATTAGTGGCATGACTGAAATGCCCCGTCAGCATGGCACATTAAACCCAGGCCATACGACGAGTGAGTCGCCAGGAAGGGAAGAAGCACAAAGACGTGCTGAGGCCAGCAACAGACACAGACCACCACACTGCCTGCTTTTGCCCCCCGCTCCACGCTGCTAACAAAAGGTAATTCAACAAGGCACATTTTCCAATTCTTCGGCTTGCGAAAACTGCTGAGAATATTAATGAAGCTCTACCCAAATTTTTGCCTGTTGCTAATGCAGCTCCTGAAAGTGAGAAAAATGAGAAACGGACCAGTTTTTGTTTTTTTGTTTTTTTTGTTTTTTTTTTGGTCCACAACAAAGGAGAGTCCTTTAGGGATTTCAAGTTAATGCAAGTAGCCTTGTCCTGGCAAGGCCTCAGACCAGCTCACGGCTTGGCCCGAGCCCCCTTCACGGTCATGGAGCAGAGCAGACTGTGTGCAATGGGGCTGAGTGCACGTGGTCAAAGACACCCAGAACCTTCATGGGCTGTTCATGAACCACATTCCGTACAGGATCCCCTAGTGCATCGTCAGTGCCAGTCCAATGTTGGCATCTCCATTTCTTCAGCCACATAGTGACCGTCTCCTTGTGAGTCTTGGGTGTGACCTTGTGCTTAGCCAAAAAGGTTTACAAATACTGGCTGTTGTCAGGGAGGCTACTGAAAACATAATGGGGAAGCGGCTTCCTCTTGTTCTAAAACAAGAGGTTCTTCCCCAGAGTGAATCATGTGCCACTGTGGGTGCCATGTTGTGGGTGCCATGTTTTGGGTGCCATTCAGGAATGAGGCTGAGAATGAGAGGAGGCTGGGAAAGCAAATTAGAAAAAGACCACAGTTTTCCAAACTGAAGAGACAAAAGCCAGTAAGAGATATGCTAGAGGTCCCTGAAACAGCACATGAATGTAGCACAAATGAAAAAAGATGGTGGCCCTATGTTAGAGGTGGTCAGGTAATTTTACTGGTTTCCAACACAAAAGCTCCCCTCAAGCCAACAGTTTTCCCACCATTTCACAAACATGGCCTGCTCTTTCTGGTTACCATACTCACATTTCTTGTGTCATTGCACTATGTTTGTCTCTCGACTCTGCTGCCATGTTTAAACCCCACTTACCAGAACAGGCCAACCTAAACCACCTCAGCCAGAGGTACAATTCCCATATCCTCTCTGGTCTTCTCGTTTATTTAACAATAATCCACTGTCATATAAAGTCTCTCACATTGTTGTCTTGAATGATCAAACACAATTTTTTTACATTTAACTTTTTACATGTTTTCTACCCAAATGTGCAAATAATGATTTTTCAAACTAAAATAGAAGCTGTGTTATATGAAAGAAGCCATACTTTATTTTTTTTAAGTTTATTTTGAGAAAGAGAGAGTGCAAGTGGGGGAGGAGCAGAGAGAGAGAGAGAGAGAGAGAGAGAGAGAATCCCAAGCAGGCTCCACAATGTCAGTTCAGAGCCTGACGTGGGGCTCGATCTCAGGAACTGTGAGATCATGACCTGAGCTGAAATCAAGAGTTGGATGCTTAACCAACTGAGCCACCCTGATGCCCCAGAAGCCATACTTTCTAAACGAATATCACAGCATATAGTTTGCATGAATTAGGTGCCTGCATACAGTGAAAAGCCTCAGGAAGACAGTTTGACAGGATGAGTTTTTGCACTGAAGCTATAGAAGTTTGAAGATTAGGAAGAGAGTCTGGGGTCATTAAAGACAGACTCTCTCTTTCTGCTCCACCATCCGAATGCCCAGCTTCTCTCTGGTGGGTTACTTAATGAGGCAAGATGGCAGCCCAAGTTTTAGTTATTTTGTCTGCAGTCAGTGTCAGAAATGAGCAAGAGGAGAGGAACAAATGTTCTTCCAGCTGAGTCAGCAACTTTTAAAGATGGCTTCTCAGGAATCCCTCAGGATACTTTTATCTCATTGTCCCATGCACTGTCACCTGTCCATCCTTGGCAGCAAGACAGGTCAGAAAACAGCCTTTTAACTGGCTTCAAGGCCATCACATATACCACACTGGTTTTAATACAAGGGAAAAAAAAGAAATTGCGAGCTAGCAGTCCATGCCACATGATCTGACAAATAATTTGTGGTACATCCAGGATGCATCTGAGTAGTTAAGATATCAAAATAACTGGAAATTCTAATGAGTTATGCAGAAGTAACCGATGGCTTACAGAACAAATTTCACCTGCAAACACATTGTATACAGCCAACGTAGTGTTTATGTTTTGTTGAGCCAACACTTAAAATTGGGACAATGTACGTAAATTCCAGGGCAGAATGAATAAAGAGCTCTTCAAGTGACTGTAGTTCTTCCTCAAGGCCCCCCAAGGTGCCTCATGTGGGTCTGCAAACCAGTCCAACAACACAATTGTGACCACCCAGTTTCCTTCATGTTCTAATCCCACTTGTCCAATGACCACAAAGTCTCCCCACAACTGCCTCTCCGAGGAGCCCACCTGGAAAGCACCAGTGTAGCCACGGATGATCCTAAGGCAGCCAGCACACTGGGTGCTAGAAGGTTCTTTAAGATATCATTCAACATGGAAAAAATTGTAGCCTCCGTCCAACTCTGTTTCCCAGTTTATCACTTCTCCTCCAGAGCAGCACTGCCCACAGTCTCTTGAAGTCCTGCCTGTGCTTCTGACCTCTACCTTGCCCACACCCTCAAGTATCTAATTAAAGGGGTACATCAGCTTTTGGCTCCCAGACACCCTAGCTGCCAGGGTACCAATTCAGTATAAAATGTCAGAAAGAGATTATTTGCTATGCCCTCCTCCCCAAGCTCTACTTCCTCTCTCCCCTCAGACTGTGCCTCCAAACAATTCTTTTCTCCTCACTTACAAATGAAGTGCCCCCCCCCCGCACCCTGGTGGATGAAAATAGATAACTGACATGGTCTGGGGGAGACTGCCCTAAACCATATCAGAGCTTCTCCTCAGCAAGCTCAATTGTCTCATTACTCAATGAATCCTCACCCAATCTGTAGGAAGCCTGGGTACAGAGAATCCACTTGAGTGATAAAGAAATGTAATCACTGATTGCAGTATTGGTTTTATAGAAAGGCAGAGAAAGAAGAAACTGAAAGGCAGAGCAAGCTCTTAGATTGCCTGCTCAGTGTGGCTTCCCCTGAACCATGTCCCCGAAGCACGAGCAAGACGCACTCCATAAAAACTCAGAAAAAGTCAAACATGAAGAACATTTACTACAACCATGGGACCAAGTGTGGGACAAAAGGTTTTTTGCTCCCTAAAAGCTCATGTAAGCCCAGAGAGCTGTTTAACTTAATAATGCAAAGAAGATATGATAACTTTCGCTTTCGCTGTTCCTTCCAGACATCCGATAAGCTGGGATTAATTTTTATGTTCAGCTATGTGAGACCAAAGCAACTTCTCATGGTTACCATGGGATACCTTCTAAATATGTGCCTGATATGATTTCCCCAAATTGTTATGCAATGAAAATGACATAGCTTCTAAGAATGGCGTTTTCTCAATTGCATGCCCAGAGAAATGTGGTATTTCCCCCAAGGATTGTATTATATTGGGCTTGGCTACGTGTCAGTAGGTTTCAGTAATGGAGAATTAAAGCCTTTCTATCTCTGGGGAAACAACAACCAAAGACTGATTAAGTTGGGGTTAATAATTCGAATGATAGCAACTTATTTTTCTTAACAAAGGAAATTTGCTTTCTAATAGAAAGCATAAGAAATTTTTCCGTCTGGAAGATACTTATTCATGCTGGATGTGCTCATCATACTTTGTACAGCCTCTGCCTATTGAACTTTTATATAGTGTTTTTTCTTTTTATAGTAAACTTTTATATAGTTCAGTTGTGTCTCTTCCCTACTGAACATGATCTCCTTGAGGGCATGGAATGTGTTTGTTTTTATACCCCCGACATGTGATGCATTGGAGTCATCCCATAAATGGCAGTTGATGAATTAACAGATGATGCAATGCAGTGGTCTACATATGTTAGTGGTGCTGTGAAAGAGGCCTTGGAAGAAAGACAATGCCCAGGAATAAAATTTGTTCTGAGTAAAAATCTTTGCCACATCCACAAATTTTCCTCCATGGTTAGAACATAACAAAGATTTAACTGGAACTTCACTTCCCCACAAATATATACAAACTCAGAATAACAGATTTAGGATTGAGAACGGTGAGACAGAAGCCTAATCTGGTCAATCAGAATCCTAATCCGGTAAATCCTATCTTGTCACCCTGAAGGTAATTATATTCACAGAAGAAAAGATTCCGCATAGTGTCCTTCCAGTGACAGTGCTTACTGTGGTGTTGCTAGAAAGTGATATGAAAATGGTATGAATGAGGAAGAAACTTTGAAGACAAGCTATTCAGCCCTGTGTGTGAAAAGTTTTAGGTAGATACTTTTTGAAAGCATTACTCATTTCTCATCTCCCTTTCACATGCCGGGTGCGTTTGTTTTGAATTCTTCTTTTTTAGAGATATATAAACTTCCTTGCACACAGATCTCTCTCTCCCTTTTCTCTTTTACTCGTCTTCCTTTTTGCCCCCAGATACTCTTTCCTGTCCAGGGTTAAGCACAGATCCCCAAAGCCTGTTGGTTTGCAGCAGTTGCAACAGGGAAACCCTGTGTGGAATTCAAGTTTGCTTTCTTATCCAGGGGAGAGAGTTAGGGACATTCTGCCCAAATCATCAATGGCCAGGGAGGGGACTCATACCTATTCATTAGCCCTATCTGGATCTGCTTGAGTTCCATCTGGGCCTGTCTTCAGAGTTGTGGTTGCCATGGCTTTGTAGGTTTTTGCACATTCAGCTATCAGAAAGTCTTTCCTCCTTCATGTTTGCTGGTGATTATAGCCTGCAGCCATAACGAAGATTTCCTGCTTGCCTGACACAAGTTCACCCTAATTGCAGGCCAAAGAACTCAGCATGGTGCGGGTAGGGTGCAACCTGATGGGCTCTACACAATCAGACGGTGTGGGGTTCAGATACGGTCTGTAACTCTGTGACTTTGAGTAAGTTACTTGCTCTCTTAACCCTCTGGTTTTCCTGTTTGTAAATGGGAATAACATCCACTCTGTTAAATTGTCATGGATAGAAGTAAGATGACCTATGTAAAGTGCCAGGGAAGCAACACATGCTTTATAAACTGCGTAAAGTAGATCTACTTTTGATTCACTTCCTTCCTCTCCTACTAGTAACAGGAGCTGAAAAATGAAGAGGAAGATGGAGACATTACCCAGCTCACTCTTTCTGTCTCCCTTTTCTACAACTCTCCTGATACAGGAGCTCTGAAGGTCTCAAACAGGATGCCTGAGGGACGAAGAAAATGAAAAAGAGTGCTTAAGCAACAACTTTTAGAGTAGCAATAACACCAGTCCTAGAACATTCCATTTCATCCAGATTTAAATTTAAATATATATATATATATATATATATATATATATATATAAAACCTTTGAATATTCTTACCACATAATTTAATGATGCCCCAAAAAATCCTGGATAAAAGCACTAATTTCAAGCTTTGGAAGTATGATCCTAGGTCCACATATACTTAAGGGGAAAAGTGGGTAGAGGGGGCAGGGTCAAGAGAGTACTCTGGATCCAAAGGTTAGGTCAGTTTTAGTCCTCAAGTTGATAACATTTGCTCATCTGGTCACACTGTTTGCTCTATCTTACCAGCAATTTGTTTGACTTCCTGGCATTATTTGTGGAGTGGCAGGATTTACAGAGCAGCCTAGACATGAGACCCTACCTTAAAGCATCTAGAATGGAGTGAAAGATACAAGAGAAACACAAAGGAAGTCAATAAAATTGTCCCTCAATTAGCACATATCCAAAATCGTGTGGGGCTGGCGTGATGTGTTAGGACCCCCAGTTTGGCATTACTTAAGAAAACAAAGTGTGCAGAGGCAATTTTTTTTTTGCCCACAGAGTTCGTTCTGTCATATACATATGATAGATCCAGCTGTATTTCCTAAATGGTGAACATATTGTTCTGGCTGTTTATATTCTTGGCATCCAGCAGCGCTCTGCACTCCCAAGTGCCAGGAACATGCAGCACGGCAGTAGCTTTTCCCTAAAAGGCCTGTAAAGCCATGACTACTTTGTTCTCCCGAAGATCCAAGGTACTTGTTAAAGCACAGGATCTGTTTCCACTGACACGGCTCTGAGTTAAATGTGTCGCAACACATTCTTGGGGAGACAGAGTTCCTTTGACTAACAGCCTCCATATTTGTCAAAACTACTGTAGGTCAAAGGTTAGCAGCAGTGTCTGAGCACAAAACCAAACCTAAGAAGTTAAAATGAGAACTCGGCCAGGGAGTTCAGTTCCTGCTCTGGCTTCCTCTCTTTGCTACTCAAAACCCGAGTCCATGCTGCCTTCAGTAGAAGCTTATAGACCACACTGGATGTGTAACAACAAAGCTAAAACCTCGGTGATTCTTTCACTGCAGGAGGGGGATGCCCAAGCCTGCTTTGTAATAGCTCTTGAGGAATGTTATGGAATTTTCAAAACATTTGTTTCTATTTACTCTGTTTTTAAAATACAAAAATAATATTTTTCAGGAAGTTCAATTTAAGACATTTGAAATCTCCTAGAGAGCAGAAACATTAAAAAGTGCACGCTAAGATTCGATGCCAAGGGAATGCAGCGGATGGACACGAACCCAGCTTGAGAAAGGAGAGAAAGAAATGTTGAGCAAAGGGGCCAAGACCATTCCCACAGGGACCCCAGATAACTCCACAAACTGAGGAATTGGACACACACCATCCAGATTGCCTCATTAAGCACCTTCACTTGGAGTCATCAACAAGATGGGAGGACTAGTTGGCAGGTTTCCTAGAGGACATGAGGCCTAAATTAAAGTATAGAATATGAACTGAAACAAATGGAAGCGTTTTTGGAAAGACTAGGATGAAGGTCTCCCTTGAGGCTGAATACATCCGATGTCTCAGATCTATGTGTGTTTAACATACTAGTTATCAGAGCATCTGATACTTCAAAATGCACTTGTGTCCTACCTCTGATTCTAACCTAGAGAAGAAATGAAATGCTTTATAAGGATGGAAGTCAGGAAAAAAGACAATCAGTCCCATCAAAAGTCTTTAAAATGTTGTTACCTTTGGGGTATCTGGGTGGCTCAGTTGGTTGAGTGTTCGACTCTTGGTTTCAGCTCAGGTCATGATCTCACAGTTCATGAGTTCGACCCCCACAGCAGACTCCAGCTGACAGTGAGGAGCCTGCTTGGAATTCTCTCTCTCCCTTTCTCCCCTACCCCACTTGCTCTCTGTGTCTATCAAAGTAAATAAATAAACTTAATAAAAAGAAAATGTTGATACCTTTGGATATAGAATTTTAACTTAAAGACATTTATCTTAAGTAAATATTAACAGAATATCTAGTTATAAGAGTATCCACCACTGTTTTCTCTTTTTTGGTAAGAATAAAAAACTGAAATCCATCTAAATATTTGTTCAATAATAATACATTGTATGTTACATTTATAAAATACAGTAATTTATAGCCATTAAAAAGTGACATTACAGAAGAATGATATGGAAAGATGCTAATGACCTATTGTTGAGTGAATAAAAAAGCAAGGTAAAAGACCATATGCTGAAAAAGATATGATTAAGAAGGTAAAAAGGCCAAATATCACATATTGGATAAAGGACTTATATCCCAAATGTACAAAAACCTCACAAAACCCAACAATAAGAAAACACAACCCAATTAAAGACAAGTATTGGTGGGGATGTAGAGAAATCAGAACACTTGCATACTGAAAAAGAGTAATTTCCTGTGGGCCAGGTGGCACATACTCCTCAAAACTGTCACCAGGAATGCAGAAGTTTAAAAAATAGTTACTGTCCAAGAAGCCCAAGGAAAATGGCAACTGAATGTAATGTAGTATCGTAGATGGCATCCTGGAACAAAAACAGAATATTAAGTAAAAACCAGAGAAGTCTGAATAAATCATAGATTTCAGTTAGTGATAGTATATTCATATTGGTATCAATAATAACAGTGTATCAAAATTGGTTTATTAGATATGTGACATTAGTAACTTATGTTAATATGTAATATTAATTATGTAATATGTAATATTAGTATATAATAGGAAAACTGGTATGGGTTATATCTGCAGTATCTTCACAACTTCAACTTTTCTATAAATCTAAAACCATTATAAAATAAAAAGTTAATTAACTAGAGAGTTATGTGCTATAATTTTCCTAAATGTGTATATAGGTACATACATGGCTAGCTGTACCCACGTATGCATAGAAAAATGATGAAAAGCTAGATATCAAAACATTAAGACTGGTTATTGCTAGTGGTGAGATTAGAGTATTTTTTTTCTTATTTTGTTCATCCTTATATTTAACTTTATAATACAAAAAGAAAAACATATTATAAGCCTTCATTTGGGACAGAATACTTCACTGACTTAAGTACAAAAAGAAGAATTATATCTCATATTTATAATTCCTAAAAATTCTTAGGAGGCCACAGTATGTAACAATTCTGTCACGGGGGACAGTAAAAATTACTTTTTGACTCACAACTTTCTTCCCAGTATATTCTTTGATAGTACCTAAGGATAAAGGTAAAAATGAATAATTATTTCTGAACTCAGAATTCGATAAACATAGTTAAGAAAGAGTCTCAAATTAACCTTCAAGAGGAATCCCAATTCCCCATTTTAATTCATTCATTTCCATCATTTTAATTTCTTATGTAATTTAAGATGTTTAAAACCTCTAGAGAGGCTGGCTGAGGCTCCAAGAAGTGCTGTTAGATGTCCCATGGGTTCAATTCCAGCGCACCTGCTAGAACATCTCTCACGCTGTGAAGTAGAAGATAATGGTCGTAAGCAGTATCTGTGCTGGTGATGTCATTACCACCTTCTCCAGTGAGAAGCAATTAGCTACTTTAAACAGAAATATATTCTTTCATTCCCACTATGGCTTGGTCTATTCTGCTTTAAATGATTAGATCCCTCTTTGCCTGAACTTATTTGGGTTAAGCTACCTGCATTTTTTTTTTCATGGCTCATTTCACTTACTCATTTTCTCATTCCATAAATACTCATGGAGGGCCTGCCATTCATCAGTTACTGTGTTAATAATTGGGAAATATGAGAGCATGAATAGTAATAAATAGCTCCATTTTAAGGAGATTCTAGAAAAGAGGAGAGGTCACAGTGAAACAGATAAATTACTATACTTACAAGGTAGAATAAGTGCTATTTAAAAAGTTCAGAAAAGTTAAAATGAGCATTCACAGAGAGACCACATCAAGGTAGAAGGTGCACAGTGGAGGATTTGCCAAAAGGATGACTGAGAATTGAGTCCTGGTTAACATTCTGGGGAGCGGGGATGAAGAGGCCATTTATTCTCCTTTCTGCATGCTTCCACACGGAAGAACCTCAGCCACAGCAACACTCCTGGTCTGTCTCCTCTCTCATTACTCCTCCCATAAGAGTTAAATAGTGAGTTTGAGAGCAGAAACGGAACATGCTCAGCTTAACCCCTTCCGGTTTCTCTTCAGCTAGAGCCCATCTGCATGACTCTTACATTCTGGTCTATTTTCTGCCATGCAGTAAGAGATCCTTAAAGCATCTTTCTTCAAGTTTCTTTATCAGTACTAAAAGCCATCATTTTAATCTGTGCCTGACTCCTGAGTCTACCAGAGAAGAGTTAGTAGCTCACAAGAATTCTGACAATAGCTTTGGGCAGGTTAAGATAGAAGAAGAGAGGGGGAAAGACAAGCAGAGGCCCAGATACAAACTTGGGAAGAACACAAAGTGTCAAATTGGCAGGAATTGAGCATGAATAAAGGGAAACGCGGAAGATAGAGTAAAAAAGGAAGATTTATGCTATGAACTGAATGTTTGTTTTCCTCCAAAACTCATATATTGAAATCCTAATTCCCAAAGTGGTGTTATGTGGAGATGTGGCCTTTGGGAAGTAATTAGGTCGGGAGAGTGAAGCCTTTATGATGAGATTTGTACCTTTAGAAGAGGAGACAGAAGAGAGCTTGCTTTCCCCCTCTACCATCTCTGCTGTGTGAGGATACAGAGAGAAGGTAGCTGTCTGCAAGCCAGGAAGCGGCTTCTTACAAGAAGCCAACCATGTTGGCAACCTGATCTCAGACCTCTAGCCTCCAGAAGTGTAAGCGCTAAGCATTTGTTGTTTAAGCCATCCAGTCTATGGTATATTTGTTAAAGCAGCCTGAGCTGACTAAGACAGTGGAGATTTTTCCTAGAGAATCTTAAAAGCCAGATGTGGAGTTTTGAATTCATTCATAGTTAATAGAAAGATTCTGGTTTTATGCAACTGGCAGAGTATCTTGCATTTGACTAACACTCCCAAAGTATACAGTTATAAACTCTGACCAAAAAAATTGAAACCAACTGTTTGGAAACACTGGGCAGTAATCAAATGCAGGCAGAAACTGAAAGAGCTTTGAGTCTTGACCAAAAGGACCAACACTGATTGAGATCCACCCATGGCTTTGCCACTGGAGGCAGTTTCAAATCCACCGAGCTGGAAACAAAACCTTACTCTTATTATAGGATCAGAAGATAAGAGAGTTTGGGACTGATAGAGTGGCTAGAAATTGAGGAGTCAAATCCCTGAGAGAAGGAAGTTACAGAAAGGGAACCTCAAAACCTGCATATAAACTACTCTTAATTCTTGGCTGACTGCTGAACTGTTCATGTGAGAGGGGAGACTTCAAGAAACTCAGCAGGAAGAACAAAGAAAAATCACCTAGAGAATGCTGAAAGACCTAAGAAAAGATTGTAGCAGCTTCCCAATGTAGGAGAGCCAGAGTTGGGAGTTAGAGGGACTTAGCAAAAGTTCAATCTATCAATAATCTCCAGAAGAGCCATGCCTTCTCCACTGTCTTAGTCAGCTCAGGCTGCTATAACAAATATACCATAGGCTGGATGGCTTACAACAAGTACTTATTTCTTACACTTCTGGAGGCTAGAAGTCTGAGATCAGGTTGCCAACATGGTTGGCTTCTTATAAGAAGCTGCGTCCTGGCTTGTAGACAGCTACCTTCTCTCTGTATCCTCACACGGCAGAGAGGTAGAGGGGGGAAGCAAGCTCTCTTCTGTCTCCTTTTCTAAGGGTGCAAATCTCATCATAAAAGCTTCACTCTCATGACCTAATTACTTCCCAAAGGCCCCATGTTTCAGGACTGAGGGCAAATCAACATTTGTTCAAGATAATATGCCAATAATTTAATTCCTGACTGGAACAAAATTCAACAGGAAAAAACACTTTCCAGAAGAAAATGACAGAATTAACTTTCTCTACTAGGTTTCAGTCATTGTGTTAATTATAGAATAATAAATATTAAGCACAAATAAACAAACAAAAAAATGTGATCTAGAGTCAAGAGGAAGATTAGTCAAAAGAAACAGATTCATAAATAATGGAAATTCTGAAATTATATGAGAAGGATTTAAATTAACTATGAAAAATATGCTAAGAGACCTAAATGAAAAATTGAATATAATTAGTGAAGAAACAGGAATTTCAGAAAAGATATGAAAACCACAGGAAGGGACAAAATGGAAGGCCTAGAACTGAAAAATACATTATCTTACATTAAAAAAATTCATTAGATGTGATTGTCAGCTGAGTGGACATAACAGAAAAAAAGACCACTAAAGTTGAAGACAGGTCAATAAAATCATTCAATCTGAAGCTGAGAGGAAAAAAAATTGCAAAATAATCAAGAAAGCTTCACCAACCTGTGAGGGCAATACCAAGTGGTCTAAAATTATGTATTTGGTGTCCAAGAAAGAACTAAAGTTGTGGAAGGGTAGAAATAAGAAAGAAAAATTTGAAGAAATATATGACAAAGTTTTTCCAAATTTGATTCAAAAACAACAACCCATTGATCCAGGAATCTCAGTGAACTAATGCAGAATATACAACTAAGCACAACAAAGTTAAGGGAAAAAATATCTTAACTGAGAGAGGGGGAAAAAAGACATATTACATACATGGGAATAAAGATTAAAATATTAACTGACTTTTCATCAGAAAATAATGGAGACCAGGAAACAATGTAAAGTTATCTTTTAAGTCCATTATCAGTGAAGTATCTTTCCAAAATTAAGGTTTAATGAAGACATTTTCAGATGAACAAAAACTGAGATGATTTGTCACAAGCAAAGCAACACTATAGGAAATACTAAAACAAAATATTTAGATTAAAGGGGAATGATAATAGGTAGATATTTGGATTTACAGAAAGAAATGAAGACACTGAAGATAGCTGAACATGTAGTTGGATATAAAAGATTTTTCTTTTTAAATTAAATTTCTGAAAAGTCAATTAAATGTTTAAAGAAAAGTGAAAAATGTATATGTTTTTATTTGTGGAAGTCAAATATGTGTCAACAATAGCACAAAAAGGTAAAGAGGGAGTATAAATGGACTCTTAGTCAATGGAGACCATGACAAAATTTTAAACAGGGGAATATGCAGAGGATTGACATAATTTAAACTGTGCCCTTACAAGAAACATCCAGCATCAGGACATGGGGCCAATCAGAAGGAGCAGCATAATAGATGTATTGAGGAAGAACCAATAGGACCTGGAAAATGAGTGAAAGTGGTACAGGGACAATAACAGCGATGTTAAATAGCACTTCCATTCTTGGAATGGAAAGAAGAATTGAGGGTATCATTAAAGAAATAGAGAATCTTGTAGAAAGAACTGCCATGGGAAGAAAATGATACATTTATTTATGACCATTACCAAGTCCAAGATGTAGATGAGACCACACAGGTGAAGATAGATAATAAGCAATTCAAAATGCAGGTCTCTCCTCTTATAAAAATTACAAAATGCCAGTCCTGAAAAATTTATGGTCTTTATGTAACTTGTTTTCACCCTATGCTACATGATTTAGTGTAAACTTTTTAGGGGGTGCCTGGGTGGCTCAGTCAGTTGAGCACCCAACTCCAGCTCAGGTCATGATCTCACAGTTTGTGGGTTTGAGCCCTGTGACCAGCTCGCTGCTGTCAGCACAGAGCCCACTTCAGATACTTTGTCCCTCTTTCTCTCTGTCCCTCCCTTGCTCATGGTCTCTCTCTCAAAAATAAACATTAAAAAAATTTAAACTTTTTAATATATTCAAGCTATAAGCAAGAGAAACAAATGTAAAACCATAGCAGTAGGAGATTGGCAGGATGGTTTGCCAAGAAGCTTTTTTGTCAGGCTCCCATATCTGAGCAAAGGTCCAAGGCCAAAAGCCAGCAGACCCCGAGGTTCAGCCCTGCTTTTCTCTGCAGACTGGCATGCTGGCATGACTGACTACTCGTTAACTGCCATATTATCATTTGTCGTTCTTTCTTGACATGCCTGGATTTTTTTGATTCTCTGAATCCGCTACTGAGTGAACCCAGAAGAATGATAAGACTAATAGCAAAAATTAAGAGGCCAACCTTTCCCCACTTGCCTATCTCTCTTTCCCCTTCCCTTCCCCTAGCAGTTCTCAAATTGAGGGACCACCTATGCACTTAGCTGTGACATGTACCACTGGAGTGATTTAGCTTGTACTACCTCCTTCTCAAGTTTTCATTCATGAACAATTTTTTCTTTCCCTTTTTTTTGATAAAATGACTTTTATTTTTTTTCTTTTGCTAAACTATTTATTTATTTATTTATTTATTTTATTGTCAAGTTAGTTAACATGCAGTGTAGTTTTGGCTTCAGGAGTAGAATCCAGTGATTCATCACTTACATGTAACACCCAGTGTTCATCCCCACAAGTGCTCTCCTTAATGCCCGTCACCCATTTCCCCACCGCCATCAACCCTCAGTTTGTTCTCGGTATTTAAGAGTTTCTTATGGTTTGCCTCCCTCCCTCTCTGATTTTATCTTCTTTTTTCTACCCTTCCCCTATGAACATCTGTTAAGTTTCTCAAATTCCGCATATAAGTAAAATCATGTGATATCTTTCTCTGACTGACTTATTTTGCTTAGCATAATACTCTCCAGTTCCATTCATGTTGTTGCAAATGGCAAGATTTCATTCTCTTCATGGCCAAATAGTGTTCCATTGCATATATAAACCACGTCTTTATCCGCCCATCAGTCAATGAACACTTGTGCTCTTTCGATACATTGGCTATTGTCGATAGTGCTGCTATAAACACTGGGGTGCATGTGTCTCTTCTAATCAGCACTCCTATATCCTTTGGATAAATACCTTGTAGTACAATTGCTGTGTCATAGGGTAGTCCTATTTTTAATTTTTTGAGGAACGTCCACAATTTTCCAGAGTGGCTGCACCAGTTTGCATTCCCACCAGCAGCGCAAGAGGGTTCCCCTTTCTCCACATCCTTGCCAACATCTGCTGTTTCCTGAGTTGTTAATTTTAGCCATTCAGACAGGTGTGAGGTGGTATCTGAGTGTGGTTTTGATTTGTATTTCCCTGATGATGAGTGATGTTGAACGTCTTTTCATGTGTCTGTTTGCCATCTGGATGCATGAACCATTTTTCTAACTGTCCTGGAATCAGTTCTACTCTAAATCAAATTGTGAAGTATAAAGATATTTTTGTCTCTCCCATGTTCCATTTAGCAAATCTTTCCCAAATTTTGGAACCTATTACCAAAGGTGACCAGCACTATCTTACTGCCCTCTGACTACTCAGTGTCCTGCTCTGGTGCCCTCCACATCTCCCACTGTCCATTCTTTCTCCCCATCCTGGGTCCTCTCACTTCTGAAAACTTCAGGTTCCATACTGCTACCAACTTCTGTAAGGAGTTAGAGGAAAAACAGGTTGGTTGACCTAATTCAAACAATAGTGTAACTACTGGAATCTAAGCCTCATCCATAGCACTTGATTTTTTTTTTAATTTTATTTTTCATTTTTTAAAATTTACATCCAAATTAGTTAGCATATAGTGCAACAGTGATTTCAGGAGTAGATTCCTTAGTGCCCCTTACCCATTTAGCCCATACCCCCTCCCACAACCCCTCCAGTAACCCTCAGTTTGTTCTCCATATTTATGATTTTTTTTAAAGCTCTCATGCACTTCAGTGAATCTCTCGGCCCTATGACAAAAGGGCAAGAAAAAGTTCACATTTTATTTTATTCTGTAATATTATAATACTAAAAAAATAGTGCTAACCTATGCTATTCATTAGAGCATATCCTGTTTCATGAAATATTGTTTAACATGTCAGGATAAAACCCAAATATGAAACAATGAAATAATAGTATCCTTATTTTACATATGGAAAAATTCCCAGACAGGTCTACTTTACCTTCTTCATTCTCTTGTGTCCTTGCTTTCCTCTCATGGGAGAAATATTATTGATAAGCATGTGGAGGTTTACATTTTCTCCATCTGCTTCACATACTTCTGCTATTTTAATAAGTTGGCTGTCTTATTCCCTTTTTTTCTCTATTCAGGGTTATTTTTACCCTATTTTCACTCTCTTGACCACTAATAAATAAATAACTCTAGTCAAAAGGGCCTACACTTTCTCCCTTATTCTGGTCCAGTTTAAGATTTAAATCTATGTAATTTTGGAGGAATTAGACAAAAGCTTGGAGAGCAGTGTCTGGGTTATTTCCTTACCCTGAGAGTAACTCTTCATTATGTAGATTGTTTCTGACCATTGGAATGTCTCTGCCCTCCTCCCTGTTCACCCAAATCCCTTCCGTTCCACAAAACCCATTTCCCTCCTCATTCACCCTTCCAGGAAGCCAAGACCAACATCTTCTTCCTCATCTTTCATAGAACTTCTTGCCAATGTGACACACTCTACACTCTACCTTCTAGCATTCTAACATTTCCTGTGTTCAGGTACATGGTGCTGAGGGAAAGGGTGGAAGAGGACACAGTTCTTGGGCTCCAGGAATGCAAGTCAGAAATAAATATGCAATCAAGAAATGACTAGATTCAGATGTCTTCATAAATGAAGAGAATAGTAAATGAAAGAAAAAGTTAGAGATGGCTAATGAGGTTAACCCACTCCATCTTAATCACTATTATCATCAGTTCATATTTAAACTGGTGGCCAAAGTACACAAGAACATCAAGTTCACCACAGTGAGTTAAAGTATACAAAGGAGAACACAGAAAACATGTACTTTTGTGTGTTTAAAAAAGAAAAATCAGGATTTAGATTATTATAGACTGGATAAATGGATGGCACTGGGGAACAGGGAAATAATGCTTATTCATGGTATCATTTGAACATCAGTATAACACACAGAGAAAAAGTAATTGCATATATCCAACACAATTCTCATGACTGAAAAACACATTAAATTGCCTTTATCTTTGAGCTGATTTACTTTATATGTTTCTTTAAAACAGAATCATCACAGGCCAATGGAAACAAATGAAATAGAGCATGTTATTCTGTCTTTTGTTCCTTTGGGAATAAGCTCAAATCTTCACATATTGATGAAAGCTGTCTGGCCCTGTTGCTGCTGACAGTTCACATGAATGTGTTGATGGAGTCTGAAATCCCTGATCATGGGCTGAAATCAGATAGAAAGTAGGTCACAGCAATCACAAAATTCTAGGTGGGGAACAAAATGCTAGCAGTAAAATTACAGACTATTCCATTTACTTTAGTATGTTCATTTTAGTAAAAAACTTGGAGAAGAGGAGTGAAACCCCATAATCATTGAGTTTTTGAGCCTACCTTACAAGAATATACACAGCACTATACTATTCCCTGATCTGGAATAGTCTGCCTTTACATATTCCAACAGCACATCCACTTACTCCAATCAAACGTCACCTTCTCAGAAAGAATCCAATCTACAATTTCAGCACCTCTCTCCTATGACTCCTTAACTCCTTAGTGTGCTTTCAGTCAGGATAATATACATTATGGTGCCTTAACAACTACTCCCCAAACGTCAGTGGCTTTTTAAAAAAGGTTTATCACCAATAGAAATCTACTGCCGATCTGGGCAATTCTTCCAGCCAGTTATCCTCCATGAGTTCTCATCAGTATGAGCCAGCACACTTGCCATGACAAGGTGAAGTGAGGTGGAGAGTCAAGGCCAGCAAATAAATGCTTAAATCCAGACGTGACACAGACCACTCACATTTCACTGGCCAAAACCAACTAAAATACAAGTGGGCAGAGAAGTATCATCTCCCTATGTGTCCAAGGAGATGTAGTATAGTCTGAATCGTCATGCTTTATTTTTCTTTATAATACTTTTCACCTAACATTTTATAATAGATTTTATTTGTGACTATCTGCCTCTCCCCACTAGAATATAAGCGCTGTGAGGGCAGGGACTATGTCTGTAGCTTCAGATCTTAGAACAGAGATTCTCAATAAGCATTTGCTGATGAACAAATAATAATGGAAATGATATGCTTTGTACCATGAATTACAAGCTTGAATGCCTAAAGGCCTAGCTGTTAATACAATGATGGAAACAAGCAAAGTTGGAACCTTGCCTAAGTGGAGAACTTTTGCCACTACCGAAAACCTGCCAGTTATTTCCTTGATGGAGTATGAGCTTTGGGTAGCCAGATTCTCTAGTTTTTCATGAGAAGTAAAAAATTTGAATTTTTAGATGTTTATGATTTTTTCGTCAGGTGGTCTAAGTTTTCAAAACCTTTCATACCCAGCAAACATAATGTCAGTCTGTGACTTTGCTGTAGGTGGAGAGACTGAAAATGCATGTCTTGAGATTTACAAAGGTTGAATTAAATGGAGAAGGAAAGAGAAGAGAGAGAGAAAAATGGAGTCTCCACATCCATCACCTAAACTGCAATTTGGAGGGATCTCTGCTCTGCCTTCACCTCCCACTCCTGCCCCTCTTTGCCTGGGAATTTAGAAAACTACCTCTTTATATTAATAACATCAGTTTCATTTAGTTATTGGCAAGTCCTGTGAACAGTAAGAAGGGATCAATCCTGTCTTCATTGATGCTATGGTGTGACTACATAACAATACCTAACTAAGTAAGAGGCCCTGGGGAAAGTTTTCCAAGATTAAAATATTTAGAATATAGAACTGTTGGGATTAAAATGGACTGGCAGAATAGAAGACTCAATATCTATTTCATATAATAGATGAGACTTAAACTGGGAACTCTTCTTAGTAACCAATAATTTGACCTGATTACATAATGAATGTTTCTTTTTCTTTGCCCTAAAGTTGAACTTTGTATATTGAGGAGCTGCCAGACGCATTTTCACTGTAAAGAAATGTTGTTTTCCATTGTATCACCCAAGAGGCTTAAATTCAGATGAAAGTGTTCAAAAATCAAGTTTCTGTATTTCTTTGGATCTAGCATTGGGTGGTTCAGCAAGCAGTGTCAATTCTACTTTTCTTTTCCGGAGGGAATTATCACTGAGCAAGGACAATCCAACTTTAGGTGAAATTATTCGTTTTGGTGGCCCTAAGGCCACACTTGGGAGTTTTCCAGCTATGGAATCAATGAAAAATACCCTGGACTCTCCAGTCAGGGACACAGTACTGATTCTTGACAAATATGTTTTTCCAAGGAAGCAATTGAATTAAAATAGGCCTGCCCCTCCTACCTTGCAGATAATTCTACCATCATGGATCTGACATCTAAATATGCCTACATGCTATTTTTCCTGCATAGAACTGCCATTTCAGAACTCTGTTGGTATGTTTGTCAGGTACTGGCTTTAATTGTAGGATGATGGGGAAATCAAAAATATCCAATAGTTATTTCCCTGGCCAGTCCCATCCTCCAGTTGAAATCCTCACAAGAAATAGACTCTGGTGAACTCCTGACATACTTGTAATTGGCCTTCTCACTAGGCTACCCTGCACATCACTGAATGCCATGAGTTTGAGTATTGCCTTGAAATAAATAAGTTATCTAATCCATGGTTTTTAAAACAAAATAACCAAGACTTAAATAGAAAACCTTGTTCCTACAGAGGTAAATGAAAATCTAAAAATCTCTGGAGATAGTGCATGAGGAAAACAAAATTACTTCCATAGAATTTTGGAAAACATTCATTTATGCTTGTGAATATTGACTTGATTCTGAAAATATTTATACCATTGCTTCTCCAAAAGAGTTCTCTTTGAAGTGGCCACTTACTTTGCACGCAAAAAACACAATTTCAGTCAATATGGTATCTTAAGATTATGCTTTGGTATTTTCCTTTTGCACACACACAAATACAGCCTACCAAACAGACAAGACGTCTGGCTAGGTAATCAAATCTTAAATATCCCCTAAACTGGTTCTGGATTAAAAAGCCCTAGAAGACCACGTAAAAGCAGGCACAAAACTCCTCAGAAGGAAGAGGGTAGTGGGGCTGGCATGAAGACAGAAAGATCTTATAATATGAGAAAAGCTTATAAACCAAAATGCTCAAATACACAAAGAACTAAAATGCTGAGGACAAGCCAACAAAATCAACTACTGGGAGATTAATTCAAGCCAGGTAAGATTAAAATAGCAGGGAAAGAAGAGAAAGATCTGAAAATTAGTGTGCTTAATGCTTCAAAATGATAAATTATGAGCAATCATTATAAAATAATCAGAAGTAATGAAACAAAACAGACAGAAATAAGACAATAGGTGAATGAGAAAAAGAGCCAATTAGAAATCTTGAAAATGAGATCAAAGAGGGTTTTTTTCCTGCTTTCTCCTCTAGGGTTTTGATGGTTTCCTGTCTCACATTCAGGTCCTTCATCCATTTTGAGGATGTGTCCTTCATCACATTTCTTTTTGTGAATGGTGTAAGAAAGTGGTCTGGTTTTATTCTTCTGCATGTTGCTGTCCAGTTCTCCCAGCACCATTGTTAAAGAGACTGTCTTTTTTCTATTGGCTACTCTTTCCAGCTTTGTCAAAAATTAGTTGTCCATACATTTGTGGGTCCAATTCTGGGGTCTCTATTCTATTCCATTGGTCTATGTGTCTGTTTTTGTGCCAATACCACACTGTCTTGATGATTACAGCTTTGTAGTAGAGGCTAAAGACTGGGATTGTGATGCCTCACTTTGGTTTTCTTCTTCAATATTACTTTGGCTATTTGGGGTCTTTTGTGGTTCCATACAAATTTTAGGATTGCTTGTTCTAGCTTTTAGAAGAATGTTGGTGCAATTTTGATTTGGATTGTGTTGAATGTGTAGATTGTTTTGGGTAGTATTGACATTTTAACAATATTTATTCTTCTAATCCATGAGCATGGAATGTTTTTCCATCTCATAGATCTACCCTATGACACAGCAATAACACTGCTAGGAATTTGCCCAAGGAATACAGAAGTGCTGATGCATAGGGGCCCTTGTACCCCCAGTGTTTATAGCAGCACTTTCCACAATAGCCAAATTATGGAAAGAGCCTAAATGTCCATCAATTGATGAATGCATAAAGATATTGTGGCTTAAAAGCATAAGAGACTCTTAAAAACTAAGAACAAACTGAGGGTCGATGGGGGGTGGGAGGGAGGGAAGGGTGGGTGATGGGTATTGAGGAGGGCACATTTTGGGATGAGCACTGGGTGTTGTATGGAAACCAATTTGACAATAAATTTCATATATTGAAAAAAAAAGATATTGTGGCTTATATACACAATGGAATACTACGTGGCAGTGAGAAAGAATGAAATATGGCCTTTTGTAGCAACGTGGATGGAACTGGAGAATGTTATGCTAAGTGAAGTAAGTCAGGCAGAGAAAGACAGATACCATATGTTTTCACTCATATGTGGATCCTGAGAAACTTAACAGAAGACCATGGAGGAAGGGAGGGGAAAAAAAGTTACAGAGAGGGAGGGGGGCAAACCATAAGAGACTCTTAAATACCAAAAACAAACTGAGGGTTGATGGGGGGTGGGGGAGAGAGGAAAGAGGGGCATTAAGGAGGGCACCTGTTGGGATGAGCACTGGGTGTTGTATGGAAACCAATTTGACAATAAATTACATTTAATATAAAAAAAGAAATCTTGAAAATGAAAAGCATAGTTATTAAGATTTAAAACAATCCAGTAGACAAGACAATAGGTCTAAACATAGGTAAAGAGTTTCTGAGTTGGAAGGTTGCCCTGAGAAATTCACCAGGAATGAAGTATGAAGGAATAAGATTAGAATTATGAACAATGACATGGAGTATGACTTCTTACAGAAATTCTATGGGAAGAGAATACAGGAAATAGCAAAGAGCCCTATGAGAAGAAATAAGACGGGAATGCACCTAAACTGAATTATGAGTCCTCAGATTCAAAGTGCAAGTAATATACCAAGCAGAATGAGTAATGTTGAATCTATACTAGGCAGAAAAGCTAAACTTAAAAATACTCAGAATAAATAAATATATGTATATATATACATATATATGTGTGTGTATATGTATATATGCACACACATACATATATATATATATATATACACACATATATATATGAAAAACTATCAGAAAAAAAAAAGATTACCTACAAAGGAAACCTAATCTGACATACAGCAGGCTTCTGGAGAGAAACAATAAAGCCCCAAAACATAGATGCTAAAAATATAAGAGTCGAAACTAATACAAACATTGGAATAGACTTTATAGCTTCCAAAGAGCAGATTTAAAATAATAATGATGATGGCAAAGAAAGAAAATAATTTACTAATAATCCAGCAGGAGGCAGGAAAGTAAACAAAGCAACAAAGCAATATATTAGAAAGAATCAATTGCATTTCCATATGTTAGCAACAGGCAATCAGAAATTAACATTTAAAAATAATCCTATTTATATTAGCCTCAAAAATATAAACTACTTAGGGAGAAGTCTAACAAAAGATGTGCAAGATCAACACAAAGAAAACTAAAACACATTGCTGAGAGAAATTAAAGAAGATCTAAATGAAAAGAGATGTGAGCATGGATTAAAAGAGTCAATATTCTTCAGATATTAATCCTCTCCAAAATGATGTATAGACTCAACACAATTCCATTCAAAATCCTGGCAGGGCAGCACTTCACCAAATTTGAACAGATTCTTCACCCAATGTAATATATGGATGACAGATAACCACATGACAAGATGCTCAACATCATGAGCATGAGGAAAGTGCATATTAAGACCACAATGAGGCACGACTACTTGCCTATTAGAAGAGCTAAGATTAGAAGGCTGGTCATACCAACTGTTAGCAAGGGTGTGGAGTAACTGGAACCCTCATAGATTTCTGGTGGGGATATAAATGATAAAACCACTTTGGAAAACAGTTTGGCAGTTTTTTTTAAATTTTTAAAATACATCTGCCATATGATCCAGGCATTCTAATTATAGGTATTTAGCTAAAAGAAAAAATATATGTCCACAAAAAGACTCTTGCACCACTAGATACCTATTAGAATGGCCCAAATCCAATCACTGAAAACACAAAATGTGGTGATAACGTGGAGTTACAAGAACTCTTATTCATTGCTGGTGGGAATGCAAAATGGATTCCACTTTGGAAGAAAGTTCAGCAGTTCCTTTAAAAAATTAAACATATGATCATCAATCACACTCCTTGGTATTTGCCCAAATGAGTTGAAAACTTAGGTCCACACAAAAATCTGCACATGATGTTTATAGAAGCTTTACTCATAACTGCCAGAACTGGGAAGCAACCAAGATGTCCTTCAGTGGGCAAATGGATAAATAAACTGCAGTACATCCAGACAATGGAGTATTGTGCATCACTAAAAAGGAATGAGTTATCAAGCCATAAATAGACATGGAAGAAACTCAAGTGCATGTTACTAAGTGAAAGAAGCCATCTGAAAAGGCTACATACTGTATTATTCCAACTATATGGCATTCTGGAAAAGAAAAGACATGGAGGCAGTAAAAAGATCAGTGGTTGCCTGTGCATAGAAAGGGATTATTGTTAGGGCAGTAAATCTATTCTGTATGATACTATAATGGTGGATACATGTCATTATGTACTTATTAAAAGCCATAGAATGTACAGCATCAAGAGTGATCCCTGGTGTAAGCTATGGACTTTGGGTAATAATGTTATGTCATTGTAGGTTCACCAATGTAACAAATGTTACTCTGGGAACTCTATGCTTTTTGTTTCAATTTTGCAGTGAATCTAAAACCACTCCACAAAAACTAAAGCTAGTTAAAAAAAAAAAAGGCTTGTTCACACATCCTACCAGATTTATATGTAATAGTCAAAAACTAGGAACACCCCAAATGTCCATCAACAAGTGAATGATATATCTATGTAATGCAATACTACTCCACATAAAAAGAATTATTGAACATAAAGAACATGAAGAGTCTCAGAATAACTATGCTGATTGAAATATGTTACACGAAAAGAGTACACATTGTATGATTCCATTTATATAATATTCTGATATGACAGAAAGCAGGCCAGTGGCTGCCTGGAATGGCATATTTGATAGAAGGGAATGTTGCCAAGGAACATTAAGTAACTTTAGGGATAGGTTTGTTATCTTGACTGTAGTGATGGTTTCACAGATACATAAAGATAGATGATCAATAGATCAATAGAAAGATGATAGTTAGAAGATAGATAATAGGTGTCAGAACTTATCAAATAATGCACTTTAAACATGTGTAATTTATTATATGTCAGTTACACCAGAAGAGAGCTCTTGTTAAGGTTGTTTTTTTTTCCTCCAAAATGAAATAAAGAAATACTAAAGAGAAAATCAAGAATATCTAAAGGTGATTCTTTGGAAAGATGAATTAACTAAACATACTTGCTGGCAAGATCAATCAAGGAAAATCAAAGAAAGAACAAATAAACTCTAACATTTAAATTGGAGATTTAGAAAAATCACAATTTTCTGCTAATAATAGGAAAACTTAGTTGAGAAAAACCAGTTTTTAGAAAACCATCAACTGCCAAATTGAGATAAGAGGAAGGAGAAAATAAGAATAAAACAGTAACTATTGGTTATGGTTGAAATGTATACCCCCACTCCCCACACACAAAAAAGCCTCATCAGTACCTCAGAATGTAAGCTTATTTGGAAATAGGGTCTTTGAAGAGATAATCAAATTAAAATTAGGTTATTAGGGAAGTCCCTAATAACATACCTAGTGTCCTTTTAAAATGGGAATATTTGGACAGAGAAACAGACACAGAGGAAAGACAATGTGAAGACACACAGGGAGATCATATCCCTATCAATGGAGTGGTGCCGTCTACACACCAAGGAATGCTATGGATTGCTATCAAACACCAGAAGCTAGAAGAACAAAGATGGTTCTCCCTTAGAGACTTCAGAGAGAGCATGGCCCTGCCAATACCTTGATTCTAGACTTCTGACTGCCAGAATTAGGAGTTAAACAAGGGAGAGAGGGACAGAGAGACAGAGACAGAGAAAAAGGTAGGGAGAAGAGAGGCTGGGAGATGGAGACAGAGTGGGGAGAAAGGTAGAGAGAGAGAGAAAGATAAAGGCAAATCTTTTTAAATGTTGAGCATATCGTCGCTCCTCATCAGGGAAATACAAATCAAAACCACACTCAGATACCACCTCACGCCAGTCAGAGTGACTAAAATGAACAAATCAGTAGACTATAGATGCTGGTGAGGATGTGGAGAAACGGGAGCCCTCTTGCACTGTTGGTGGGAATGTAAACTGGTGCAGCCGCTCTGGAAAACAGTGTGGAGGTTCCTCAAAAAATTAAAAATAGATCTACCCTATGACACAGCAATAACACTGCTAGGAATTTGCCCAAGGGATACAGAAGTGCTGATGCATAGGGGCACTTGTACCCCCAGTGTTTATAGCAGCACTTTCCACAATAGCCAAATTATGGAAAGAGCCTAAATGTCCATCAACTGATGAATGAGTAAAGAAATTGTGGTTTATATACACAATGGAATACTACTTGGCAATGAGAAAGAATGAAATTTGGCCTTTTGTAGCAATGTGGATGGAACTGGAGAATGTTATGCTAAGTGAAATAAGCCATACAGAGAAAGACAGATACCATATGTTTTCCTTCTTATGTGGATCCTGAGAAACTTAACAGAAGACCATGGAGGAAGGGAAGAAAAAAAAGTTAGAGAGGGAGGAAGCCAAAACATAAGAGACTCTTAAAAGCTGAGAACAAACTGAGGGTTGATGGGGGGATGGGAGGGAAGGGGGAATGGGTGATGGACATTGAGGAGGGCACCTGTTGGGATGAGCACGGGGTGTTGTATGGCAACCAATCTGACAATAAATTTCATATTAAAAAAATAATAAAATAAAAATAAAAAGGTTGAGCATAAAAAATTGTATGTAAAATAGTGCTCCCAATACCATTTCTTTTTTATAAAATAAAGTTTATTTATTTATTTTGATAAAGTGAGCATGAGCAGGGGAGGGGCAGAGATAAGGAGAGAGAGAATTCCAAGTAGGCTCTGCACTCTCATCACAGAGCCCGATGCAGGGGCTTGATCCCAGGAACCATGAGATCGTGACCTGAGCCGAAATCAGGAGTTTGATGCTTAACCAACTCAACTACCCAGATGCCCCCCCTATCTTCCACATAAAGATCAAAAGTACACAAAACAAAACTTTATATTTTTAAAAATACAAATAATTATATACTTTGATTTTTTTTCATTACATTATTCTTTGAACTTCCTCAAAGTTTAAAATAGTTCACATTTTGTTACTAAAAGAAACATCTCAAAAACTCCTCTTCCAAAAGTATACTCCACAATCTTATTAATAATTTTTTGATTTCTCACGTCACCATGAGAGCCTTAAGATATTTATAAAATATATTTATAATTGAATGTAATTGAATATAATTGAATCTACTCAGTTTATTTCAGTGAATCATCATATTACTATAACATTTGTTAGGTAACATTTCATTAAGTGTTTAGTTTTATCCTCATGATTAATATTATGCTTTTAATTTTGCCTTGATCAAAATTTTTCTCTGTTTCAGTAAGTCTTATTGACAAGGAGAAATTCATCTCTATTAAATGTTTTCTTTAAAAAAATACTAAGATAACCACTTAGGAGGTCTCATGTCCTCCTGGGGCCACACAGTGAGCAATTCATTTGAGCATCTCAGTTTTTCCTATTTTTCTTAAACCTAGTTGATCTGGAATCAAAATCATTTGTTAAGTGTTTCTACTGTACTAAACATATCTCTTTAGTCCTTTGCTCTTGATAATAACTGGAAGAAATTTTAATCTTTGTTTCCCACTACATTTTCCTTCCCTTACCTCATCAACTCAGTGAACAATTTTTGAGACTTCACTGATTAATAGTGAAAAACTGCCATTGCACTAAGAAAATGGTAGAGTTTTCAAATTCTCTTTTCTGATGATTTTCAAATTGCTCTTTTTCTAAGACTAATGACATCCAGGAGGTCTAAGTGTTGGAAGGAAGGAAAGGAAAGAAAGAAAGAAAGAAAGAAAGAAAGAAAGAAAGAAAGAAAGAAAGAAAGAAAGAAAGAAGAAAGAGAGGGAGGAAGTAAGAAAGAAGAAAGAGAGGGAGGAAGTAAAGAAGGAAGGAAGGGAGGGAGGAAGGGAGAATCAGAAGGAGGGAGGGAGGGAGGGAGGGGGAAAGGAAGAAAAGGCTACAATCATCCCTGATTTTAACCTCTATCCCTTTCCTCATCAACACCAAGAGTGTGAATCATCTTTGGTATTAGCCAGTATTCAAAAATGACTTCTTAGTTCTCTTCTTTGGTCTCTCAAGTTTTCACAACCTTGAGTTTCTTTCTCAGTGCTGCCTTCTCTTTCCATTTGTGAACATAGCATCTCATAAAAGATTACCAGCTTCCTCAGTTTTTTCTATATCTTTCTTGCACCCCGTTCTTTAGCAAGAAGTAAGAAGATCGTCTTTATGGGTTCCACTCATTTTCTCACACCAGTACATGCATTTGCTTTTCCCCCACTGTGTAGACAATCTTCTATAAAACCCCTTTACCTATGTTTCTCTGCCATATTTTCTCTGGCTCAAACATCTCTTTATAAACCTGATTAAATTCTTTGGTATCCCAGCCTTCTTGCCAGAATGGAGCACCCACCACAAGTTAGCATCAAGTCCCTTGTGCATTCTACCTAGGGGACACAAAGACTCCTCTGGGGACCCAAAGACCCAGTGATCTGCATAGACTTCACTGCATAGACTTCACACTCTCAGATCATAGATTCAGTGGGGGTAGAAACTCTCTTGTGAGAATAAACAAATGGCTAAAGACCTTATGAGAATCTTTCTCCTATTGTAATTTAGTTTTCTGTTATAGAGCCAAAGCACAAAGGTCAGAAATCTTACATCGGTGTTCATGGATTTTTTTATATGTAAGTGGTAAACATGAAAGGCATGTGTTACCAAAGATATTAATTTGTAACCTGAAATAATGTTTACAAATGACTGATGCCTCATATATTTGTAATATAAAAAGGTAATAAAGATGTATTAAACAGTACTTAAGTATGAGACAAGGAAAACATCTCTGCATTTCAGGCTGATATCCATGAACTGAGCATGCCCCATGTTGGTTCTCCTTAAATGCTCTTATAAGGCTTCTCTACTATGCAAAACACTCATCCAAGCTCGCGCTAGCAGTGGGTAAGAAATGCCAAATTCATGCCTCTCATGATCTATCTGTTGTGTTATCTGGTAAGTTACTTGGAAACAGTAAATTTCATTATTTTAAAACAGACCTGTCCTGAGTGACTTCAGTGCAGGCTCCATTTGACAATCCATGAAGATGATGTAACCAAAAGCAGCTCATTAATATCATCTTAAGTCTTAAATTCCAAGTCACAGTAAATCAGATTTAAATGAGTTTCCACTGAACAAGGCTAGAGAATGATTTTGTTATGATGTATAGAACATTTCATTACTTCAGTGTTTGTCGCAATGAGTTACAGAAAACTCACCTTTAAAAAAATGATTGCTGGGGCTCTAAATTACTCTTAGATGGATCATAGCTGAGATTCAAAGTTAGTTAAAAAAAAAAAAAGAATCTTCCCTAATGCATAGCTACAGCCTGCTAATAAAGGAGGGTACTTGTATGTAGTTCTATATTCAAGCAAATTGAAAGTCAGTGCCTTAAAACTTTAGATCAGTGCTATTCACAAAATGTTCTGCAATGATGGAAATGTCCTAATATTTATGCCATCTAATACAGTAGCTATCTACACTTAAAATGTAGCTATTGTGACTGGGAAACTGGGTTTTTAAAATATTATTTACTTTTATAATTCATTCCTATTTTAATGGCTATATTGGCTCATGGCTACCCTATTGGACAGGACATGGGGCCATACATTGTGCTAGTGAGATAAATTAGGTCTGAATTGTTATTTTATTATTGATAGTAATGTAACTGAGAATGTAAATATCACAGCAGCACTTACAGGTAGTTTCACCATTCCCACTGACTTCTTCAGACAACGGTCTGAAGTCAACAGGATAAGCATGATCACTTCCATTACATGTGAGGAAACTGATGCTTTCAGACATATTACATGATTTAGGTGAGCTGTGACCCAAACTACTTTCTACCAAACTACAAGAGAAAACATGAATGAATATGGTGGCTTCCATGGAGCTTACCTGTAGGCTTATCTAAAATGAACATTGAATGGGGCACTGGGATGGCTCAGTAGGTTAAGTGTCCGACTATTGGTTTCAGCTCAGGTCATGATCTCACGATTTCGTGAGTTCCAACCTCTGTGTCAAGCTCCATGCTGACATTGAGGAGACTGCTTGGGATTCTCTGTCTCTCCCTCTCTCTCTGCTCCTCCCCCACTTGCACTATCTCTGTCTCTGTCAAAATGAATAAATAAACTTAAAAAAAAAAATGAAACTTGACAAACTTGTGGTGGGGGGAGAGAGAGAGAGTGAGAGAATGCAAATCCACAGACCCAACACCGGACATTTTTACAAGTAAAGAGCTAGGTCAAATTTTGCTCAGGCATGTTCCACTACCATCACAGACCAACTTATTGATTCTCCGACATGGGTGGGGTCCAACAGAAAACCCACTCATGGTTGCTTCCATCAGTGCTCTGCAAGCCATGATTTTCTTTTTTCTGCCTTTCGCTTTCTCATCTTTCCATTGTTTGTGCCACTCCCTTTCCTATCTCAAGTCAGAAAATTTCTACATTAAAATGGTAATTCTTATACAACAATCTAATAAAGCACTGGTAACGGCAACAGATTTTCTTTGTCTTTGGAAAATGCGCTGGAACTTATAAGGAGAAAAATTCATCTTCTTTTCAAAATTAGCATAATGAAATATATTAAATTGAATATAGATGGTGGGCAATAGCTTAGAGAAAAATGAATTGCACATTCTGGTGTCTAGTCAGCTTGCAGACATATTAATGAAGCCCCTATAAACCTGTTTTTGTGATAAGCCCTTGCAGCAGGCGCTCTGCTAGAGAGATGGGACCCATGTCAACGCGAAAGACCCCAGTACTGCTGAACAGCTTATATTTTATACATTTACATTGGAAAGGCAAACGTTTAAATTGGCCCATCTAAAACCTAAGCCTGTGGTTTCGTGGATTCTAGATAATTGAAAACAGGACTTCAGTGCACTAAATCCACCTCTTCTGGGCTCCTTGCCATAACACGCTCCAATATGAGAACACTTGTTTTAAAAGAAGCCTCTTCTCCAAAGGCAGGAGGAAAAGAGAGACAGAGAAGAAGAAAAATTATTGTCAATATATTACAGCAAACACACTTGTCACTTGCTAAAATACACTTTGCTCAAGTTGTTCCTCTGCTAATATCATTACAGCTATCCAAATAATAGTTAAGGGTCCTGAATCTCCCAGCCCGTTTCCACAAACAGCAGAGGGGAAAAATCACCTGAGCCTGTGAGACTGGGGCCACTAACTGCCCATTCCCATGGGTGACCGCAGGTCCAAAAACCCAGGGGGCCTGGCTGGAGAAACCTTCTGCTCCAGTTACATGTCAGCAAGCATTGTTTTTAACTCAGATGGCTGCCGTGCACCTCAAATATTGTAAAGATCATTAAATATTAAGAAGAATAGTACATATTCTCTAGGTAGAAAGATGTTTTTTAAAAGAATTCTTACAGGAAATTTACAGTTTTGATTATAAATACAGGCAAAATGAAAACTCCACGGAATGTATAAATATTATGCATGCTGTTTTGGAGAGAGAGATAGAAATCAATTGCCAAGTGAATAAATTCTTTATTCTCTAGTTTAATAAAATATTTCTGTTTGTTATTTATTTTATTGATTTTTATGGATTCCATTTTAATGAAACATATAGAAGTTTTAATATTTTCCAAAGTTTGAGTCTTTTTTTACAAAGTTTATTTACTTTGAGAGAGACAGAGAGAGATAGCATATGAGCGGGGAGGGGCAGAGAGAAAGGAAGAGAATCCCAAGCAGGCTTTATGCTGTCTCATTGCTCCCCAAGGCAGGGCTCAATCTCATGAACCATGAGATCATGACCTGAGCCAAAATCAAGAGTCAGAAGCTTAACTGACTGAGCAACCCAGGTGCCCCATGAGTCTTTTTAATGAGAGACGAGAAAGAAAGAAAGAAAGAAAGAAAGAAAGAAAGAAAGAAAGAAAGAAAGAAAGAAAGAAAGAAAGGTGTGGGGGGAGGCAGAGAGAGAAAAAAGAAGGAAGGAAGGAAGGAAGGAAGGAAGGAAGGAAGGAAGGAAGGAAAGATGGACACTAATACACTAACACAATTGTGATTATATTTGGAATTTTCTATACCTTTCCCCAAACTCTTTGCCCTCCCTGCCTCCCCAGATGCAATTATTTTCATGAAATGGGTAGTCTTCAATTGATATTCTAAATGTTTTACTAAGTATGTACATAGCCATAAAATAAATAGTATTGTGGTGTTTTAAACTTGACATCATATTGTAACTATCCTTCTGCAACTAGATTTTTATTGTTCAATTTTGTGTTTAAGGAATATACCAACCTTGACAACATAACTCTAGTTCATTCCTTTTAATTGCTCAATAGCATTCCACTGTATGAGCTACTATAATTTATAAGTTTCATTTTCCTATTGATGGGCATTGAGGCTATTTTGATTTTTTGTCACTGCTAACATTCCCACAGTGAATATTACTGCACATATTTCCTTGTGTACATTGAGACGGGTTCTCTCCTAGAGAACCTGGAATTACTGAGTTCTAGGGTATTCACATTTTCAGTTTTGCCAGATCTAGATACTGCCAAATGCTCTCCAAATTGTTTTCTGATGTTTTCCACATTTGTCTCCTTACAATTGAATCTCAACACATCAGTGACCCTATTAAAACATGTCACATCATGCCAGTCGGCTCAAAACCCTTCAATGTGTCCCCATCCCACTCCAAATGGCTTCGGATGCCTTAGCTGATCTTACCACTCCCCTGTCCGTATTACCTCAATGGCTATCTCTCATTTGCTCCTCCTCAAACACACCAGGTCTCTCCTTGATCAGTGTCTTTGCTCTGCTGCTTGCTCTGCTTAACATGCTCTTCTCCCAGACTGTATGCAGCAAAATCCTTGACCTTCTTCAAATCTTTTTAAAAACATTGCCCAAAAATGAGCCATCTTGTGACTACCTCCTCCCATACCTAATGGCTGTTTCCTTGAGTAATTTTTTTCTTTCATAATACTAATGCCCTGAAATTACATGATGTGAATTTGTTAGGTTTATTATCTACTCTCTCATCCTCCCCCTAGAATGTCAGACCCATGAGGGCAGAGACCTTTGCCTATTGTGTTCACGGGTGTACCCTAAGTACCTATAACAGAATCTGATGCATGATAGGCATTCAATCAATATCTGGAAGAGGTGAATTGTGCACATGTGTGATTCTACAATATGCTTTCCAGGGTGTTATCTGAAAAGGACACGATATTTTTATTGGTACTGTATGGGACTACGGTTTGAGAAAAGACTAAAATTTACTCAGAGTATGAGTGCCCTAAGGAGGAACCAGGTCTTTCACCATTGTATCCTTAGTGCCAAGATCAGTGCCTGGCCCAGACCAAATGCTCAGGAGATGCTTGTCAAATGAGTGCATGAATGAATTAACAGATTTATTGAGAGGCTTACTCTATGGCTAGGAAGGTGATTGCATGGGAAGTTAAGTTTGTTAGCAGATCTATGATTCAGACACGTCCATCAAACAAAACAAATAGCTGGTACCTCCTACTTCTAACTTTATTCTATGGGCCATAAACTTCCCATCTTGGAACTCTTTTCCTCTTAAAAGTTTCTCTATAGGGGCGTCTGTATGGCTCAGTCGGTTAAGCGTCCAAGTCTTGATTTCGACTCAGGTCATGATGTCACCGTTCATGAGTTATAGCCCCGTGTCGGGCTCTGTGCTGATGGTGCAGAGCCTGCTTTTGGAGTTCTCTCTCTACCTCTCTCTCTCTCTCTCTCTCTCTCTCTGCCCCTCCCCTGCTCGTGCTCTCTCTCTTTCTCTCTCAAAATGAATAAATACATTTTTAGCAAATGTTTCTCCATAAAATCCTATTGGGGAAGCAAAAGAATGGAAATTTACTCAGTTGAACATCCCCGGTAGGATGTTTCTCATATTCACTTGATTATCAGAATACCTCAGGAGAGTCTGTTAAAAATACAGATCCCTGGACCCAATCTCTAAATCAGAGTCTCCAAAAGAGAATCCTGAGAACAACTCCCAGGAATTTTTATGATCAGGTGAGTTAGGGAAACAAAACCTTAGTAAATGGGGTCCACTGGTAGGAGAAAGAAGAAAATAGTGCCTGCAATATCAACACGAGGACACTGTGTTGATAAACGGTGCTTAAAATAATAGCAGAACTATTAGCAGAATAACAGCAGATTTGAGCTGAGTCTCAGAATCTCTCCTCTGTGCCTACCTAACATGGTCATCAGGGTCTCAGGGAATTTGGGGGTGACTCATAACCCTGTGTTTAGGAATTAGTCATCGCAACACAATTGGAAGAAGAGAGGCTGCCTGCTGACTCTTAGATGGCCATTCCTAGATGCTTCTAAGAATCAGTCTCTAGTCTGTTCACCCCCATGTCACAGGTCAGTGAAGAAGACGTGGTGGGGAATAAAGGTCTGGGCCACTCATCCAAAGGAAAAGTGACATTGTGAGACACAAGAAGAGACAGGCCATTTGGGTTTTGGAAGAACTATGGCCCAGGACTATTTTATCATTCTCCTAGCACAGAAGCTTTTTTTTCACATGGAGGTCACCTGGGATATATTTGATATCTTCTACCAGACAGTGACATAGACATCAAGGTTCTAAATAGCATTTATTCTATAATCCCTATTTGAGAGGAAGAGGGATTTACTACCTCTGTGGTGTGTTTGTCTTCCATTGAAGTTTCTGGTAAAGTTGGTCCATGGGTATAATTTTTGTAGTTTAGTTCTCAAACATGTGTATTCCAATTCATCTTTCCAGAATCTTTCCAGTAGAAGACATTTCATTAAAAATTACAGAAAGGGAGCTTGGTGAAAAGAGACCTATAATTTAATCAAATGAAAACCCTCTCCATTTTAAAATTTGGCATGCATCTTAGGTTCTCATGTGTTTTGGGGTCATTTTTAGTCATTTCATCTTTTTTCCCCCTATTTTGGCAAACAAGTTGAATTTGGCTGATTGGGATGAGAGGGGAGGGCGTACATTAGAGACCTTGTGGGATTTTACAACTCTTGGCCAAAATCAGCACATATTTATTAAGGGGTGGGCATGAATCTTCCCATCTGTTAGTTTTGTCAGACTGCTGACAATAGCATTCTGATTTCCAAATTGAATATATGCATTTTTAAAGTTCCTTTCTCCATTTACTCTGATCAGAGGGCTGTCTTAGTGTTCAAAGACATACAAAAGATGCTTTAGTTTTCTAATTCAGCACTGGAATTAATGGAACCACCCAAAAAGTTCAGGCTTACAGATATTTCTGCCAGACTGAAAAATATGCACTAAACCTGCTCAATGCTACCTCCTCCTAGAATTGAGCTTGATTTGGAGGCTCCTCACATCCCTGTTGCAGGAGAAACCCAGACCCTGCTACAGACAGACACCCCTGGGTTCCAGGCAGTGGAAAGGGGAGACATTTGCATCTGTTGCCTGCTTCCTATCATATGGAAAATGCTCAAGTTCACTTTCTGGGAATAATAGGGTAGGCCAGAGATTCACTTTGATTTTACTTCGCTTTGTTTTCAGGGCTCCATTACTAACCCATTCATCTCCTCTCACTCCAGCTCTGCTCCCTCCCTTTTCCCACCCATTTCCATGTTGGCCTTGCTGATGCTGGCCCGTCTGCAGGTCTCAGGTAGTCTCCCCAGCCCCTCAGAGGAGGCTGTGCTCCCCTCTTACTCTGGTAGGAGCCCATAATTCTTTGCAGAATTTTGCCTGGTCCTAATTGCTTAATATTTTTTCCCTGCAATTTCCTATTTAATATTTGTGGTAGATAGCATTCTGAGATAGCTCTCAAGATTCTCACACCCTGATATACAAGCCTGGTATAATCGCCTCCCCTTGAGTGTGGGCAGGAGCTGTAAATAGAAGGGAACATCACCCTAATGATTATGCATCATCATATGGCAAAGGTGAGGGAATTTTCTAGATGTAATTAAGGTCCCTAATCAGCTGAATTTCATTTAATTAAAGAGCTATTATCCTAGGCAGGCTGGACTGAAAGATGAGCCCTTTAGAAGAGCACTGAGGTGTTCCCTAAACGCTCTCCTGCTGGCCTTAAAAAATGCAAGCTACGAGTTTCACAGCTGCAAGGAACTGATTCCTGCCAACAACCACGGAGCTTGGAGAAGAACTCAAAGCCTCTGGTGAGATAGCAGTTCTGGCCAATACCTTGATTGCAGCCTTGTGAGACCTTGAGCAGAGGACCCTGCCCAGACTTCTGATCTACAGAAGTGCAAGATAATAAATGAGTGCTGGTTTAGCCAGTTTGTGGTAATTTGTTGTACAACAGAAAATTACTACAACATCCCAGAGTCAGTGTCTCTTATTCACTGTGTGCCCAGTGCCTACCATAGCATCTGACACCAGAAAGCTTGTTAACTATTCACCGAAAGACAGACTGGCCCGAATGAATGGACCAGTTCAGTAGATCATGAGCTGCCAAGAGCACATCAGACTTTAAAGGGAAATTTCACAAGGATAAAATATAAATCAGCTGTTCAAGTGAGCTGGAATATCACCTTGGAAGTGGTGCCTCTACCTGATGAAAGTGGCCAAGTGGAAACAGAGATGAGGGCCTTTAATAAATCTCCCTCGTATTTGTGTCTGTTCTTAGGTCAGTCTGATGAATTTTAAATTCTTCTCCAAAACCTCCCTGCACTGACTGAACCTTTTGAAAAGTATCTTGCTACTCCCCAACCCCACCTCCCCTGCCACCACCCCCATCACCCCCAGGAGACCACCTGCTCTGTCACTTTGGACTCAGCTACAGGTCTGGACTGTGGATCCTGGGCAAGTTACCCAAGCAAAGCCCAGCAAAGCTCCAGAACAGCCTCATGACTCGATGAGCAGTGTTTCTCCCTGAATCAGCCCAGGCCTGGCCACATCTGAAGGAAGGCAGGGCCACGAGCTCAGCCACACCCTGGCTGCGTGTGGACACACGGATCTTGCACCGTCTCAGATGAGACAACACGTCTGCTGATTCACTTGCACCTGGGGTTTCCTGGCTGGACATCTGGAAACGGCCTCCTTTACTAGCTCAAGTTTTATTTATCTAAAGCAATATTTTAAAAATCATTTTAGATTTCTTCAAAGTGTCTGGACTTGGTGTGGAATGTGGTTTATTTTTGTCCACATTGCAACAGACTCTATGTCTTAACTTGCTGAAATTTTGGGTTGGCCATCGGTATGCAGGCTGACACCAGCTTTTACTGAGTCGCAATGCATAGCTGTTGAGGAAAAGGGAGAAATGAAAGGGCCATTGCATACTCATATGCCAGGTAAAGCTCGTGCTCAGGTAACCTGAATATACCTCTCTGGGACTACACAGATCCAGATGCCTGAAGGGTTGGTTACAGAGAGATCAGAGCATGCACTCAAGTGGAGAGCTTGAAATAGTATTTAAGATCCTAAGAGAATGAAATTTATCTGCTGTGCTTAGCAGCTTACAAAAAGTTTCATGTGCAAAAAAGAATTATTTTAAAAAAGAAAAAAAAAGGTTCCATGTGCATTAGGTGATATATCCTCACAACTCACAATGAGGTAAAGGGCACACATAATCTTAGCACCTTTTTTTCCCGCATGAGACAAGAGAAGAGGTCAAGAGACTCCCAGAATGCTGGGGAAAGAGAACTGGATTGCAGCTTGGGATGTGTTGAAAAAAGCCCTATAAGCTGCTAATTATTCACCTGGAAAGCATGGTTACTGATTCCCTCCCAACAAAGTTATGGTGATGATAAGAATGTGAGTGTAGACTGACTCAGAATAAAATGTGCAGTTCATGTTCTTAAATCTAAGGTTCAGGGATATTTAGGAATTTGTCAAGGGCACTTAGCTGGTAAGGGAAGGAGCTGAGACCTGAATCAGTCTTTGCTTCCCAAATCTTTGCTGACCCCTAGACATTGACTCATTAAATGCTTTGAAAAAAAATAAAATAATAAGATCCACCCTGGCATGTATGTTCCCAGTGGACTGTAAGACATTTTTCGTTGCTGTTTCTTTGTTACCAGCTGCAGTCTCTTTAGTTCCTTTCCTATTCAGCTGATCTCAAATCCCTTTCCTCAGAAATCTCTTTTCAGATGTTCAGGAGGCAGGGTAAAATGAAAAAAGAAAAGTTCAAAAAGCACATTTTGTAAGAATGATACCATTCTAATGAAAGAAAAATGAAATATCTGTATAGAAAAAAAAAGTACAGGATAAATATCAATACACTAATAGTGGTTGCCTTTGGTGGGATCAGAAGCAACTTTTATTCTAATGTTTGCCTTTCTAGAGTTTACAAGCTTTCTATAATAAATACGCACTGCCTTCCTAAGAGGAGAAATTTTTCCCATTCTCTTTAAATATCTCTAAAATCTCCCTGGAACAAACTCAGATCTTTTGTATCTGGGTTGTAAATTATGAACCGCTATGTCCTTGACGTCTACAATCTCTGCGTCTCCTCCCTCCTACTCCCATAAAATCTGCTTTAGCTTCACTTTTCTACAATAATCCACAGGCTCCTGGAGCCTACAGCTTTCTAAAGAGCTCAAATCATGGAAACAGCTGTCAGCTCGTCCACTAAAAGTGTCAAATCCTTCCCATGATTAAAGTAATAATTCAGACAACCCATCTCGGAATACAAGAAGCCCCAACTTGCAAGCCTAATTCTTAATTAAGCCCCTCAATATTTGCCAGATTGCTTATACTAGTATCTGCTTACAAATTGTACATCATGATCTTTTTTACCTCTTAGACTGCAAACTCCCTGAAGGTGGGAACTGATTCTTTCCATCTTCCATAAATTTTGAGAAGACCACATGATTCTCTCTGAGCACCTCAGTCTGTTTATGGACTGTGAGTAAATTATGCCTTGGCAAATTAGCAGATTGAAGTGTTGAATTTACACACGCACAGACTTGTAAATTTAACCACTATTAACTTTTAATAAAAGTTCTAATTTTTTTTTTCCTTTTCGAAATTCAGGGTAGTATTTCTGACTGAGGACTTCTTTAAGCCAAATTTAACATTTATAGCTCCAACTGGTTTTTGGAAGTCAGGCAACCAGGCAGTCAAGAAAGAAGAGTGTCCCAGATTTTCTTTTTCTGTGTCATGTTTATTCCCCACAAACACAGTTGAAAGATGTTCTCTCCAAGATTTTAAGAGATCATCTATCCTGTGTACAGCAACTCCACACTTGGAAAAGAGTCTGCCGTAGAGGAAAAGGAAGATTTAGTATGAAATTGTCTGGTTAACCCACTGTTGTCACTTTAGCTGCTTCTGATGATGCCTCCTCTATGAAACTACGCACGAGGAAGGATAAAGCTGTTAAGACAGAGAAGAAAACAGCTGATGCCTTAAGTGTCTGCAAATTTTACAGAGTCAGCAATGACCTCTTACTAAAGTTAGCACTGAGTCATGCTTCTTGAGAAGCCCCTGGCCAGAGCTCCTGCCATAGAAAAGCAGTAGGCAATCCACCCACCTGCACTGAAGATGTATTCCAGATTGTGGTAGAAGCCTGTGTGAGTTACTGCTTAAGTAAGAGGAAAGGTGGCTTCCCAGAGACCAAGTGGAGTAGGCACTCATGTAGGAGGCATATTTTAAGGAAACAAAAATCCATCTTGCCACAGATCTGCAACTTTCGCTATGAGAATCAATCCTTTGGATTACAAAACTTTGGCCGCAAATGGCCTTTTAAAATAGAGGCCTGGAAACACACCAAGGCATAAGTGTCCTTTGAAATCTTAGCACCAAGCATTGTACTCCATATTGGTCTTCAGTCACCCTTGAGACTTTGAGAGAACTCACAGAACAAATAATGTCTGGTGGAAGTTAGAAGAATAGAATGTCGCCTGAGATGAAGATGTCAGGCTCAAGAGACAACATCAAACAAAAGGAGATCTTGGGGCGCGTGGGTGGCTTAGTTGATTAAGCGTCTGACTTCCACTCAGGTCATGATCTCGCAGTTTGTGAGTTAGAGCCCTGCGTCAGGCCCTGTGCTGACAGCTCAGAGCCTGGAGCCTGCTTTGGATTCTATGTCTCCTCCTCTCTCTACCCCTCCCCTGCTCATGCTCTGTCTCTCTCTGTCTCGCAATAATAAATAAACGTTAAAAAAATAAAAAAAGAAGAGGAGATCTTGTCAGTGGAGACAGCAAGAAAGCCTGGAAAATATGATACCAAATCAGAAAATACAAAGACAAGCCCTACCCATCAGTTTTGTTTGGCCCAGAGAGATGCCAACTCTAAGGAAACTATGGGAAAAGGAAAGTGCAGTTGGAGATACTGGAAAGGATTTTAACTTTGGAAAAAGTAAACTATCTTAAATTATCTTGCTCTAGACCTATTTAATTCATTATGGTGTGTGTGTGTGTGTGTGTGTGTGTGCCCGTGCGTTGATGATGGTAATGATGCCTGGAAGCAACCCCTCTCTCTCCTCACCATGGAGTCCATATTATCACCATTTTGCACTGGATAAGATCCTCTGCCCACATATTTTCATTCTTAAAATCCTTTTAAGTATTTAAATTCTATAGTAAAATTTGTATTAAAACATCTATAGATAGAAAGATGGTCTGGCTATCTAGCTCTAGGTCCACTAAGGACTACTTAAATTCAACTTCTTATAATATTCTGGATGTTTCACATCATATCAGATCATTGTGTACCTTACAAAGTCAGAAAGAATTTGGGTTTTCTTGCCTTTGTATTTCAGAAAAAAAAATTGTTTTTATACAGATTTCTTTTTAAAAAATAGGTTATTAAAACAAACACGTTGGAAAGCTGCATGAAAACCGTGGATGTGGCAGCTCTGTTTTGCTCACTTTTACTCAAGTGTCTGCCTCTTGTGGGCACTAAGATTTGCCATCATCAATTAGCTGTATAAACCATGATGACAACCCTTTTAGAACAGTTTTTTTTTTTCTTTTTCTCACCAGCACATTGCTTCAGAACCTCACAAAATGACTCATTTAAATGAGGCTGGGTCCTCTGGCCCAAAGGGAACAGCTAAGTGAGTGACAAATATTTCACACTCAGGAGAGAACAGGAAATTAGCTTTATGTTTATTATTGGAAGGAGATACTGAAGACTTGTGACCCAGTACTAGGAAATACTTGAGTCCCAGAAAATGTCACTCTGCTGTTTGCCTAAATGTTGCTATTAAATTTGGACGAGTCTCAGTTTATAAGTGGGGGTTGGAGGGTATTACTATAAGGCACACAAAATTAGCGAATGGCAGTCATTTCAATTTTGATATTTTTAAAAAAAAAATAGAAATCACAAATTACTGGATGACAGAAATAAGGCCTCACTTTCATTTTGACTTATAATTTTGTATTGGTCTGTCTGGTCAAATAGAGTATAATTAACAAGATTCTCTGTCAAATGACACTGAAGTACACCATCTGAAACCAAGCTGACAATGAAGCCTTTTAATTTGACACATCTTATGAACTGTGTATGGATTTCATGGAAATATATTTTGCAAAGAAAGATGGTATGCTTTCAACAAGATCTACAATTCATGGAATTAATGGTATTCTGCCTTTTCTTGCCTTCTAGAAAACTTCTATGATTAATACCATCTCAATTACAATATCTCCACCTGCCCTAACAACAACAACAAAAATTTAACTTTCTAAATATAGTGTTTCGATAACTCCAGACTTAACCAAGTGATCTAGACAAGGTATACAATAAAATATCATACAGTTCCTTTTTTAACGATTTTGTTGAGAAGATTGTTCTTAACTTGCCAATTTCTACTGTGGATTAGGTTTAGTGTTTCCATCAAAGTACAGTCCATTTCCTTTTTCTACCTGTTCAGCATTTGCTCATGAAACACTTCACTGCACAGTAATAATGACTGTTTTCTATTGACTAAATGTGACATTTGCAGCATGTCAAACAGCCAACTCTTAATTATTTTGGCTATCAGGGAAAGAGAAAGCATGGACATATTGAATCTGCTCATCATCCCGATTTAGACTTTTGCTTAGATTTTTAACATTCTTTCCCACCAAACCTGATAACAACAGGAAAATGAACTTTTTTTTCCTACCTTTCGTCTCTTCATTTCTTTAAAGATTCACACTAGACAAACGGTAAAATGGCAAAAGCATGTTATCTTTTAGATTAGACAAGCAAACAACCACAGACATCATCATGTTTGCTTTATCTCATTAGCATAATTCTATTAAATAATAACTAAAGGTTACCACTGCTTCAGATGGATGCCTGTGAGCGAAATAATTTTCTCCAATCCCAACATGAATTCTCTCCAATATTCTCCTTCAGTTGTAAAGAGGAAAGCAGAGTTTGGTCTTTCAGTTTATAGACAAATGTAGTCAGGGAAGCTACCCCTCGTGTCTCTGTAAATTGGTTTACACACTATTCCCTAGGTCAAGAGCCAAGGACAGTCCCTTCTGCCTATTTGCAATTTAGAATAAAAGCACAATATGTTTAGCAACATGAAATTAGTAGTTTTAGTTTTCTATCTTCTAATTCCATAAATGCTGAATTCTTTAAGACTTCCGTTTATGTGTCCACCTATCCATGAAAAACTAAGACAAGAGTAGTCCTTCAGATTCTAAGTAAATAAATATCTCTTATATATTTTCCTTTCCCTCTGTCTTTTCCTCCTAAGCATTACCCTTACTCTCTTCCGTCTTTCCAAAATAACAACCCACAAAGTGATCCCTTTATAATTAAACCCCCAAACATTCTTCAAAGCTGACCCTTCCTTCATCTCACTCTCCCAGGATTCTGTTAACTAAGGAAGGCAACCTGATAACCTATTGTTTTCTAGGGTAACACTGGTTTAATAAGTTACTTCTCATCGATGATATCTTTACATTCCAGCAAGAATTTTCATTACCTTAAATCAACATTTTCTACATTGTGTTTCTGAAGATAAAAAAAGGCACCCTGAAGTGTAAGGCTGATAATGGAGATACATGGGGGTCAGGAGGAGTCCTGGCAGAGATGATGGAAATGCTAAACCAGCCATTTTCCTTTCACACAACTAAGGTGCAAAAGGGTCACTCAGGGAAGTGGGTACATGGTTGGATATGATTGGAGACATTTGCTATTTCCACACTTACAGAGTTTCTTCCTCATCCTAACCTTCTATTTTCTGTCTGCCTAAAGTCCCTTCTACCATCTCTCAGTTCACAATCCTTTCCTAATTCAATTCTTGAAGTTTCCAGAAGAAAACGAGAATGTTGGGGAACAAGATTTCTCGGATTTTTGAGTAGTGGGAGAGCAGAAGAACACCAACTGTTCCAAATGATTTAAAAGACATGGTAATTTCCACAAAAATAGCTGTGCATTTAAGCAGTTAGAACAGAGGAAAACACAATAGTTAGTTGAAGGAGGTGAAAAGGAAGAAGGGCATTTCAGGGTTTTTTTAAAGGCTGATATTCTAGGACTCTCCTTTAATATCACAGCTCCTGAGGGCAGTCTGAACTACCAGCATTGGCAAGAAACGTTCATCCCCAAAGACTTAAAAGATAATGAGACAAAACCTACTGTGAATGTGTGAATTCGTGATGGCGATATTCCTCACTCTGTACATTGTCTATTTGCCAGAGATTCAAGATTTGCTGGCACCACAGGGAACTGTCCTTCTAATAAATCTCAACCGTCTGGGGAGATGCGGTCCCGTGTTCGTAGGCAATCGTATTCACTGTCCCTGAAAAGAAACAGAAGGGCGTTTACCTCTATAACAAAGACCCACGTTCACCGCAAGTGACATTGTTTTAGAAATTAAAGGTGAAATTGAGAAATCCTACATTGTACAGGAAATCACTGTCAATGTCAGTGACCAGTTTCAGAGAAACACATTTAAAGAGAGTGTTTCTAACAGACTGTTCTCCTCTCTGACAGCATTCCTGTCAGAGATGTAATGCTGATAGCAGGCAGGTTATTTTTACATTATACTTTAAAATTGCATCTGGTAACTTAATCTCTGGGAATATGTAAATCCCTCTCTGGTAAGCGACTTTCCAAGTGGAAACCTTAAAAGGGTATGGAAAACAATGTCAATTAAGGAAATTCTCTTGTTTTCACACCCCAAAAGCGTGTTCCCCCAGTCGTTTTCCCCTGACACAATTGCAGATGTGCAAGGGTGTAACTGAAGGCCTTTTTTTTTTTTTTTTTTTTTTTAATTTTTTTTTCCAACGTTTATTTATTTTTGGGACAGAGAGAGACAGAGCATGAACGGGGGAGGGGCAGAGAGAGAGGGAGACACAGAATCGGAAACAGGCTCCAGGCTCCGAGCCATCAGCCCAGAGCCTGACGCGGGGCTCGAACCCACGGACCGCGAGATTGTGACCTGGCTGAAGTCGGACGCTTAACCGACTGCGCCACCCAGGCGCCCCAACTGAAGTCCTTTTGATGGTGATGAAGAACTTGAGGAGATATGTGACAGGTCAGGAAAACTATCTTTGCCATTGTCACACTCCAGTGGATGTAAATGCTTCCAATACTTGTTTGGGGGCCATGTGACAACTTGATCAGATATTTGATCAATGTCCGGGGCACACCCCCAGTGATACAGCTCAGGAAATCCACTGTCTCTGGGCTCTCTCTGTGCTTGGCGTACACAGCATCCTCTTAGGAGAAAACCCAGCTATTTTTCACATATGGTATGATCCCAGGGAGACCTAGCTTTGGAAGAGAAGCCTGGAAATAAGAGTTGACTCCCAAGATTTCCCAGAGCACTCCTTTTATTCAGTGCTAATGAAACCTGGTCTCGATACAGTTTCCTCCTGGAAGACAAGTTATGCTCTAAGCTTTTTTAGCACTGCCTATACAAAAAGGAAAAGTTGAAGGAAAGGAAAAGGCACGGAATATGATGTATTTTTCTGTGGATTTTTCTCTAAGCAGTGACAGGTCACACCACCAGTTGCTAACGTAAGCGGGGGACGTTTCAGATTAATGCTTTAACAGGGCAGCAAAATCTAACAAAGGATTTGTCGGAAGATGCAAGAGGGCCTGAAACAAATTACTTATTACTCCAGAACCCTGTACAAGTCACCCACAATAGAATAATAGACTTAGGCTCTGAAGACAGAAGTGAAAAATGAGGAAACTTTTTTTTTTCCCCACCAGCTGGTTAATATAAAGCATAAATGATATACTTTTCTTCTCTGGGGTAGAAATGTACACAAAGTAAATTGGAGGGCATAAATAGATGCAGTATTGGGAATCCCCAGGCCTGGCTAAGGCTTTCTTGGTTCATCTGCCTGCTCTTCCTTCCTTCTGAGGGCCAGGAAGTGGGGTGAGAGCAGGGTGCATTTACACGGGCGAGAAAGGAAAGCTGTCCACGCCATGCATAGACATGGAGTGCTGTGCACAGCTGTGGTACCTGGGAAGAGAGCTGAATAAACAGGCAGGAATGGGAACATGGCGAGTCCTTACAAACCATGAGTCTGAAGGAATGAACTTCAGCTTCGTTCTCTTCTCTTAGCCAGGAGTTAAAAAAGAGAGAGAGAGAGAGAGAGACTGTAAGAAAGAAGAAAAATGAAATTGGCACAAAAAGGAGACTATGAATTCAGGTTCCCCACCTGACAGTCTGAATCTGGTTCCAGGTTGGCCTACCTAAACCAGCACCTCACCACCAAGCCCTGGCTGTTGTTACCAAAACATGGAAGTCCCACTGCCCTGCCATGTGTCTTGAGTTTCTACCTCTGATGTCCCTCCTCAGTTCTGACCATCTACCCTTCCTAAGAACTTTGGAGACCAGAAGCTTACTTGTCTTCTTAGTAGGGCTAGCTCTTTCTCCAGGTCTGGACATTCCATTCTTGTATCAATCAATGCTTTGGTTATGGTCTGGAACACGTAAAGAGCATCTACCAGAATAATCACCTCATGTGCCTGGCTTCCCATGACCATGTTTCCTAAGGTTGGTGAGATAGTCTATTACTTATCCATTTTGGGTTTAGAAAAAAAGATTCTCTGATCCATCCCACTTCATTCATGGGGCCCATCAAAAAAAAAAAAAAGGAATTAATCATCTTCTCTAACTTTCTTGTCCAAATGCTTATGGAAGAGGAGTCTTTGCCCTCTCCTACTGCAAGAGGGTCTTCTTATTCCTGACACCTGGGATGGTAACCTTGCTTTAGAGATTCTCTGCTTCAAGGCGTCCTAAATCCCTCTCTTTAATCTTTTTACTTTCAGACGTTTTATGCTTGCATATCACAACAAACCATGATGGGAAAACCAAATGGGAATGCTTTCCAGAGCAAAATGAATGGAGCTATTAAAATAAGATAAATGAGGCTACATTGAACTGCAGAATTTGGCTTTAGAGACTCTGTTATCTCCACCTTAACACTACCTATCAACACTGAAGCTCAAATCCTCGCCTTAATTATTATATAAACATGGCTACACCCAAGCACCTTGGGTCAAAGGCTATTCTGCCTGTCAGCAATGCAGAGGGATGACAAATCACTCTAAATTCATTCTAATGTTCTACAGAGATGGGGGGTTGATTAATGATTGCATTTTCAATGTTCCTGCAAACTAGTTTTTGAAAATAGTAAAGCTTTTTTTCTCTAGAAAATAGTCAGTTTTAAAAGTGCTGAATACAAAAGGGGAATTTTTGAAGACTCACCTTCCCCAGGACTCACATCGTCTGAACAAATAATCAGTCCACAACTACCATTTGCTCAGTTGTTTCTGAAAGTTTGGTAGCAAGGGAGGTATTCTCCAGTGAATAAAGTAATTTTCTATTACCCAGTCTTTTGAGTTAGTAGTGCTGATGAACTGCTCACAGGATGACTTGTCTAGGCTCACCTAGGAATTTCTACAATCACAGTATGGTGTAATGGACTCTGACCTCAACTACAGGTTCAACCTCTACCACTAATATAACATGGTGGCCAAGTCACTTTAGGGATTTGGCTTATTTATCAATAAGATGCAGAAAAAATTCTCCTCACTTTCTTACTCTATAAAAACAATGTGGAGTTTATAATGCATGTTTTCCAATAACTGCATGAAATAACCTATAAACAAACATGTTATTTTGCCCTTATGTCTGTATCATTTGACACCTCAAAAGACCTGACAGCCACTCTTAGGATCATCCTCACTGATTTTTCAGCTCCCTCCGTGCCCATTCTTGGTTGTTTGAGAGTTGCCTGTCTGACCACTCTCTATTCTGTCATTGATATTAACTCTGTTTCCCTCCTCCACCTGCAAAATTTTACCAACTCCTCAGTGTTTTCTCAACTACTCGAAAGAGCTTAAGGAATTTGCCACCTAGACCAGTGCTTCTCAAACTTTAGCACACAGAAGAATGACTGGGAGATCTTCAAAATGATTCTGGGCCTAACCCCCAGAGTTTCTAATTCAACAGGTTTGAGTAGAGGGCCTAAGAATTTACATTTCTAACAAGTTCCTAGTGGTGCTGGACATTGCTAGTGACTTTGAGTACCAAAGTACTTTGAGTAGCAGAGTCCTTTGAGTAGTAGTAAATTTCAGTGTTCATGAAATTATTGAGGAATTGGAGAGTAGTATGGAGATTGAGAGGAGCTGAGAAAAGTGGGGGCGGGGAGTGGATAATTACAAGTTCGTGTTAAATACTTATAACCAAGAGCTGAGCAACAGTAAGAAAGAAGAAGAGATAGTCATACTTGGGGGATCATGGTGATAATAGAATAAACAGTTGATGTTTTCCTGTGCATTTCCCAGTGTGGAAATACAGATTAGCATATAGGTTTGAGTATATAATTTAGGTACTACATAGAAGTCCTGACAACTTTTCTGTCATTTTACGTGACTAGTGATCCTAGAATGTGCAAGAATATCACAATGAAATGATTTTTTTCCAGATACTCGCTTCCTAAAAAAGAAGCAGACCAGAAAACTAAAGTCAGAAAACCTTTCAAGACATAGTAAAATCCATGAGTCAGAAATAGAAGCCTTAAACACATTTTTGAACAAAGATTTTATAAGCAACTATTATTAACCATCCCTCGTAAAGTAAAAGTGAGCATGAATAGGATATATGGAAAAACAGAAGCTTATGGCAGAAAAATAGAAACTTTAAAAAAAAGAAGCAAATGAAAATTTTAGAATGGAAAGAACATGGCATTTGAACTAAACAATTCACTGGACAGTCTCAGTAGAATGATGGAGATGATGAAGGAGTCAGTGAACTTACAGATAAATCAATATAAATTATTCAGTTTATCCAAATTATCCAAGAACAAACAGAAGAAAAAACTTTAAAAAATAAATATAACCTCAGAAATCATTAGGAAAATATGTAACATTTGTGTCACTGGAGCCCTAATTAAAAAAGAGAATGCTATTGAATCTGAAAATATATTGAATAAATAATAACTAAAATTTCCCAAATATGGTAAAAGGCATACATTTACAGATTTAAGAAGGCCCTCAAATCCCAAACAGGATAAATTCATAGACAGAAATGTCCAGACACATCAAATTCAAACTTTGAAAACCAAAGATAAAGAAAAAAATGTGAAATCAGGCAGGGGGGCAAAAAATGATACATTACTTATGGGGAAAACTATTTTAAAGATGGCTTATTTCTCATATCTAGACATTTAGGAGGCCGGAAGAGAGTGCAACATCTTTACAGTGTTGAAAGGAAAGAACAGTCAACGCTGGAAACATCCTCAGGAATGAGGGCAAAATAAAGATCTTAGATGAAAGAAACCTAAGAATTCATCATCAGCTGACATGTTAAAAAAAATGCTATAGGAAAATTTCCAGGCTGAAGAGAAGTGATAACAAAGAGAAACTTGGAACTTTGGGAGTGAAACAAAAACATCTGAAATGGTAAATATCTTAGGAATTTATATGGTTGCAAGTCTTCTACATTTTACTTGAGATGGTAAAATATTAATTTTAAGTAAACTTTGGAAATTAGCTTTGTATGTTGCAATATTTTTGGTCAACAACTAAAAATTAATACAAAGTGATATCATCAAAAGGCCAATTGATAAATTGTAAAGGAATACTAAACTATTCATGTAACCCCAAAAAACAGGAAGAGGGAAACAGTCAGTGGAGGGGGGGGGGAGAAAAAAACAAAGGGAACAAACAGAAAACATAGGGTAGACTTAAATTCAACCCTATCAATAAATACATTATATGTAAAGGATTTCAACACCAATTATAAGACAGATTGTCAGATTGGATTTAAAAAAGACCAAACTATTCTATTAGAAACACATTTTAGGGGTGCCTGGGTAGCTCAGTCAGTTAAGTGTCTGACTTCGGCTCAGGTCATGATCATGCAGTTTGTGGGTTCAAGCCCTGCATCGGGCTCTGGGCTGACAGCTCAGAGCCTGAAGCCTGCTTCAGATTCTCTCTCTCTCTTTCTCTCTCTGCCCCTCCCCTGCTTGTGCTCTCCTTCCCTCTCAAATCTAAATAAATAAAACACTAAAAAAATTTAGAAATGCATTTTAAATATTATGATCCAAATAAGTTAAAAGTAAAAGGATGGAATAGGCTATGTACTATGAATGCTAATCAAAAGAAAGCCAGAGGGGTTATATTAATATCACAGTAGACTGCAGAATAAGAAATATTTCCAGGGATAGAGAGAAATATTCAATAATGACAAAACGGTGTATTCATCAAGCAGACATAACAGTCCTAAATGTGTATGCACCTAATAATATAGCTTCACTGTGCATAAAACATAAATGGATAGAAATACAAGGAGAAATTGACATGCCCGCAAATATACGTGGAGATTTTGACACTTTTCTCTCAGCAATCAACATAGCAAGTATACGTAAAATCAGCAAGTGTGCAGAAGACCTAACGCCATCTACCAACTTGACCTAAATCACAATTTCTATCCAATAAAGACAAAATACACATTTTTTTCACACAGGAACCATTTGTTAAGATAGACCATAGCATGGGCCATAATACAAAACCTGACAAACTTTTAAAAATTCAAAGTATGTTCTCCAATTATAACCAAGTAAACTAGAAATAAAATACAAATGTATCTGTAAAATTTCCAAATATTCGGAAATTTTGGAATATAAAGTCATGGGATTAAAGTAACTCGCGAGTCAAAATGAAAGTCTCAAGGGAAATTAGTAAATTTTTTGAACTGAGTGAAATTTGAAAATATAGAACTAAAATGTTTGGAAGAAAATATAAGAGACTTTGGGCTAGGCAAAAAGTTCTTAAATGCAACCCCAAAAACACATCACAGAAAAAAAATGATAAATTATCTTTATTTTATTATAATAATCCATGTTGATTGTAGCTCTAATTCACGGTTTCTCAAGCTAAGCATTATTGACATTTTGGGCAAGAGAAATCTCTATTGTGAAACAGCAGCCTTAGATGCCACTAATATGCACCCCAGCACCCCCTGCCCAGTGGTGACAACAAAAATGTCTCTAGACATTGCCAATTTTTCTTCTTTGTGGGAACAAATTATCCCTCATCTCTCAAGTTAAAAACCTGGCTGTAATTTATTTGCTTCAACTGCTATGTATCTTTTCTTTCTACATGCCACATTTTGCATTGTCAAACTTAATTTTTGCCGATCTGATGGATGTAAAATAACATCTCATTGGTATTTCCCTGATTTGTATTAAGAATATTTTTGTACATTTATTGTCTATTTGATCGGCTTTCCTCTTTTATTTATTTTTTTTTTAAATAGGCTCCACGCCCAGCATGGAGTCCAGTGTGGAGCCCAACATGGGACTTGAACTCAAGACCCTGAAATCAGGACCTGAGCTGAGAGCAAGAGTCAGACACTCAACTGACTGAGCCACCCAAGCGTCTCTGGTTGGTTTTCCTCTTCTGTGAATCACCTGTTCATGTCCTTTTTCCAAATTTTTTTTTGTTTTTTCTTGAATGTAAAGTCCTTTACATATTCTGGATACTAACTTTTTTGTTAATTTCATGCATTGCAAATATACTTTCAAAGTCTGTGGCTTGTCTCTATCCTTTGTTTACATAATCTTTCAATGTACAAAACATTTTTTAAATATTCTGTATAATCAATTTATCAACTTTTTCCTTTACTGTTTGAGCTTTCCATGTCTTGTTTAAAAACTTATTCCTCTCCCTACATTTATAAAGATATCCTCTTATGTTTTCTTCTAGAAGGTTTAAAGCTTTATTTTTAACATTCAATATCTGCAGTTGATTTGTATGGATAGTAATGATCCAGTTGAATTTTGTTTCATAGAGAAAACCAGTTGTCTCAGTACCATGCTTTGGATAGGATGCCTTTTACTGCCAGTTGGCAAAGCCACCTTGTGATATATTTCTGTTCTGTTGTTTTAGTTTATTTGTCCCTACTCTGACAGTTCTACACCATTTTACTTGCTCAACTTTTATAATAAATTTTAACTTATATTGGGACAAGTCCCTTCTCTAATACACTTTTCTTCAAAATTGGCTTGACTTTCACTGTGCCTTTGTTACATTATATATATTTTAGAATTCAGCTAACAGATATTCTTCACAGAACTTTTATTAACAATGCATCGAATTCCTCAATTACGTAGGGAATTAAGCAACATCTTTATAATATGGTGTGTTCCTATAAATGGTTTTTTCTCTGCACCTATTAAGGTCTTTGTAATTGTCTTTAAATAAAGTTTTGTAAGTATATTCATAAATGTCTAGCCCAAATTTTGTTACATTTGTCCACAAGTTGTTTGGGGTTTTTCGGGTATTGTAAATGTCAATTTTTAAAAAGTAAGAATTCCCTATTTGTCACCAGTGTAAAAAAAAAAGGTAATGGTTGTTTTATCCTGATATATTCTGCAACCTTGTACACTGTAATGACTCCAAATAATTTGTCTGTAGATTTTCATGGGGTTCTGTGTATAGCGCCTATAAGTACTGTCAGTTTTATTCCTTTCTTTCCATTACTCAGAACTTATTCTTGCTTTATCCTGATAACTATGATCTCTCAACAATGTTGAATGGAAGTATTGATGGCAGGCATCCTTGTCTTATTGCTGAATTTAAAGGCAATATTTCTTATATTTTACTATTAAATATTATGTTTGTATTAGCATTAGGAAGACACCCTTTATCAAGTAAGGGACTTAGCCATACTCCAAGTGAATTGGTTTATTTATCCATGATATAAAACAGAATTTTTATTTTCTTTGTAATGTTTCTCTCTCCATAGGTTTATTTTTCTTTTAGATGCTATCATCCCAGGATGCCAAACTCATTTGGAAGCAGACAATAGGGTAAATAGGATTTGACAGAATTAGAAGATGGGGTAGTCAGGGTTGTTTATTGAAATCTTTTTATGGGGTGGGGGGAGAGGGGCACGTGTGTGGCCCAGTAGGTTAAGCATCTGACTTCCGTTCAGATCATGATCTAACAGATCGTGGGTTCAAGCCCTGCATCTGGCTCTGCAATGACAGCACGGATCATCTGTCTCCCTCTCTCTGCCCCTCCCCTGCTCACGTGCTCTTTCTCTCTCTCTCTCAAAACTAAACATTAAAAAAAGAAAAAAACTAATAATAATGTAAATTGATGAAGACATTATATCCTGTTATTTGCAGAACAGGTTGAAAATGGTTAAAGAAATATTGTAACACCCTAGTTGTTTAAAAAGCTAAACTTTAATAACTCTCATTAAAATGAAAGTAAACAGCTAAGAATTAGCCCTTAATTATACACCTATGATTCTCAAACTTAGTTATACATTAACATCATCTTGGGATTTTTAAACAAAAATCCATGCCCAAGCCCCACCCCAGCCTCTAATAGGGTCAGCCTCTAATAGGGTAGGTTGCATTTGGTTGCAGAAACACCTCTGTTTCTAGTGTCTTGATAATACCACTTCTTTCTTTTCCCACTCCTAAAATTATCATAAAACTGAACTGTACCAAGTTTGTTTCATTAAAGATTGAACAGAGGACATTTTGACATGTTACCTTTTTTTTTTTTCCCAGTAGGGCAGAGAAAAGGGAATGTGTGTTACTTAGGACAGAGCTACCCCTAGGAAAAAAAACAAAACAAAACAACCAAACCAAAACAACAACAACAAAAACCCCTTATTTATACCTGGGAATCCCAGGCAGGAGCCGATCACTGGGGAAGTGGACCTTCAGCAGGGCGACGCGGGCACCAGCAAAGCAAAGTTCAACGGTCTCGCTATATGAGGAGCATCCTTTTCGCTCCCTCCTCCTTCTCTCTCCTGTCTTACAGTGCTTTTACTTCCATCCAGTGACTCATGTTTTAAGGGAAATTAGAAGCTTCTATTTCCAGAAAGGGCTAAAGTTGTAAGTTTATATGAAAGATGGCATGTCCCCAGTCTTGCCAAAAATAATTAATAAATCAAAATAAGAGATGGGTGAGCCAAAAAAAAAAAACAAAACAAAAGAAGAATAGAATAGAACTCTTGGGTGTCGTGCAAAACTTCTGGAATGTCTGAGGTTTTCTTGCCTTTTAAAATTTTGGTTTCCTGTAGGCTATCTCTCTGGATTTTCAACATCCTTGTAATTTCCTTTCTCAGCTTCCAGATTTCTTTTTAAAATATATCTGATGACTCATGGTGATGATTTCCTTTCTTCACAGAAACATGTATGCATTCAAATTCAAACGTAAAAAAAAGTGTTCAGAAATCCTAAGGATTTGAGGTGCTGTAAGAAAGAATCCTGAAGGACTGTGAGACTCACATAAAATCGAGAAAAGGTAGACAGGAGGAATTGCACTGGTAGGCTAAGTAAGATCAAACTCAACATGAAGACAGAAAGAAAACTAATCTGAATTTTTAGAAATCAATCAGCTGAAGAAGATGTTTCAGTTTTTGGTTTTTTTTTTTTTCCCCCGCGAATAGACAAAAGGACAAAGACTTTCACTTTGATATACAACTTCTTTTGTTCTGGCACTTGACATCTATTTTCTCTGAATATGAGATAAAAGCTATGAAGAAAAAATGGCTCTTGATTATGCAAGAATGGGTTGTTTACCTTTTCAGGTCAAAGCTAAGGAGAAGAATTGCTGCTTCCTTAAATATATCCCACAGCTTCATAGAAAGGGATTTTTAAAAGGAAAACCAAAGGTGTAAGAAGTACTGAACATTAAAATTCATTAGTTCGATGTTTTTTATATATATATCTTAAAATTTTAATTAAAATATATATTTAAAATATATTTTATTTTAAATATAAATATAAAATAAAAATATAATATAAATATTAAATATATAAACATATATTTATATAATAAATATATAAAATATAGATAATAAATATATAAAATATATAATTATATATATAATAAATATAATAAATATTTAAAATTTTTTAAATATTTAAAAAATATATAATAAATATATAAAAATATATTTTTAATATATATATTAAGGAAACCTTTTTTATGCAGATGTGACCAAAAGTGAAAGAATATGAATGATCCGGTGCTAAGTCTAACCTCTTGGATCTTACCTAAGCCCAGAGGGGTCAAGCGGCTTTCCCAAGACTTGGTTTTCTTTAAATTTCTTTATGTGCTTAGCAATTGTTCTTTAAAATACTGTGTAGAAAAAAAATAAACAAATAAAAATAAAATAAAATAAAATAAAATAAAATAAAATAAAATACTGTGTAGAGCTGTGGCGCCTGGGTGGCTCAGTCGGTTGAGCATGACTTCAGGTCATGATCTCAGGGTTCATGGGTTCGGCCCCATGTTGGGCTCTGTGCTGACAGCTCAGAGCCTGGAGCCTGCTTCTCATTCTGTGTCTCCCTCTCTCTCTGCCCCTCCCCCGCTTGTGCTCTGTCTCTCTCTCAAAAATAAATAAAGATTTAAAAAAAATTAAAATACTGTGTAGAATAGATATTATTTTTGTCTTCAGTTAATACAATATGAGCCGTTGGATTCTTTTATTACTAATAGAAGTTATCTAAGAACAATAACCTGGAAATTTCTGAATTCACTTTTCTAAAATATATCAGAATCATGAGTGGAAATTAAGGTTTTTTGCCTTTTGTGGGCCATGAGTAGTCAGAAAAATTTGGAAATTGATATGTCTGAAAGAAAAGGCCAATGATCTCTTTAAAAATACATTCTTAACATGATTAAGTACCTTTTAAAATTGGTCAAATAATTCTAAAGTAAAATAGCCCAGTGCTTAAACAATGTGAAGATCATATCTACAGACTAAATAAATGTTCAGTCATTCCAACAGGAGCAAATCATAAAGAAAACAGCAGATCGGTTAAATGTGTTCTTTATTCATGGTTTACTCACTGAAACATTGTTCATGGTTTCCTTACCAAGTCTTACAGTCTACATATTTCTTTTTAATTTTTTCTTTTTATGTTTCCCATGCTCACAATTCAGACAAAATACCCATTGAAGCAGACAGAAAAATGATACAAATATTTCAGAGCTCTTTGGGGGATTCAAATACGTTTCTACAGTAAAACCTTGATTACTCAAAGAGCACAGAAGTGTCTGGAAGCTGACAGCAGGAAGAGGGGGCAGGCCGGTAGGAAAGTGGCAAGGGAGATTTGCAGCCTTGCAGGATGGATGCGGTGAGTCTTCAGTCCTGGAACTCAGGCCGTGCACCAAGCCGGAGGAAAGGCAGCCCTGGGTGTGACTACGGTGGGGGAGCGAGAGGGATGCAGTTGAAAAAAAAGAAGGGCAAGGTTGTGGTTTCCTGATAAATTAAGATGACATAGTACCATAGGGATCGCCTCATTATATAATTGTGAACTTTGGACTCAAATAGAGTAAAGCAAACCCACAAGTTAGTGTTTTTACAGTGGCTTAATAATCGCTTTGAGGGGCGCCTGGGTGGCGTAGTCGGTTAAGCGTCCGACTTCAGCCAGGTCACGATCTCGCGGTCCGTGAGTTCGAGCCCCGCGTCGGGCTCTGGGCTGATGGCTCAGAGCCTGGAGCCTGTTTCCGATTCTGTGTCTCCCTCTCTCTCTGCCCCTCCCCCGTTCATGCTCTGTCTCTCTCTGTCCCAAAAATAAATAAAAACGTTGAAAAAAAATTAAAAAAAAAAATAATAATCGCTTTGAAAACAGAGCAGAATACCCTTTAAGTAGCATGACTGGAACTTTGATCAACAAATACCCAAGAAAAACAACTAACCTTTTGTGAACCAATACAAGAAGAATCAGGACAGGGATGGACTTGGAGTATATCACCCCTAGAAAGATGCTTTTCTTCTTTAATTATGAAACCTGGTGGTAGTGTCATAGGAGATAATGTTTTTCAGAGATTCTGTAGGAAACTTGGCCTCAATGAAGGACTTATAAAGGTTAAAGGAGATGACACAAAGCTATTTGATTTCTTTTTTAAAAATCAAAGGGATTAATTGTTTAAGATTTTTCCATTTTTTCCCCTCATTTAAGAATCAGCTACCAAAAGCACCAAACTCCACCTGGGCATATGGCCAATTAAAATAGGGTTTTTTTCTCAATTTTCATCTTCTGGATTCCTTGATGACCTGATTTCATATCATTTCATGCTGCAGAGGTAAGAGCAACTGGGTACAAATCTGGGCTCTCTATGGAGTAGTGGATGGGGGATTGAGGAAGAGGGGCAGCAAAAGGAGGGAGACCACAGTCCATCTTGTGGATGGTGAGTTTCTCAACCTTTCCTTATGCTGTCTGTAAATTTTATCCAGATTGTAAGCTCCTCTTACACATGTCATTTGGACCAGACCATGGACCCTCTTACGCACAGCCCAGACCACAGCTTGAGAACCATTCATCTACCACAGTCAAGCAACTCCAAATGATTCCAGCAGGGGCCACCTGCTGTGCTGAGGTACCAGTCCTTCCTCTGAAATTTCTTTAGCAATCACTGTTTCTAGCACCTTTCCAACAACTATTCACACACTCATCATATATTCAAGACAGATTTTTTTTTAGTACCTACTGCATATAAGGCTCTATTCTGGCACTAGGAGTGCAACATTGAGCAAAACAAAGTCACTTATTCCATGATTGCTTACACTTCAAGGGAGAACTGTTCTTTATCACTATATACAGTATCTCCTTAAGTTGTGAAACAGTCAGTGAAAGTGTTCTGGCCAAGGCTGCGACCTCAGCCTACCATGAGCTTCTTCCATTATGAGGAATTAGTGGTTACGAAGCACTTCACAAGTGCAGGCATTGCAGAAAGTAATATGCATTTTCTTCCTTATTGGTTGGGAAGTTGAGCTGGATGCTTTTTAAAATATCTGTTAAAACCTAGATTATTTGGTTGGCTACTTTAGCTTATGGTAGACTAAATTTTTTCTTAGAGATCACTTAAGCTGTGGCAAAGGAAGATATCTGTATTCAAGAAATCTCTTGGAATGACTTGAATTTGTTGGAGGAGAGGACTTTCCAATAAATCATATAATACAGTGGAAAGATCTAGACCTAGGTTCAAATTCCAGTTTTTCCATTTACCTAGGGTTCCTCAGTGAGTTGGGCGTTCATTCATTCCTCTCAGTATTATTGTGAGAATTAAGTGTATTTATTTAACAAATATTTATGGCATGCCTACTGTGTCCTAGGCACTGTCCTTGCTACTGAGAATGTAGTAATTAACAAGACACATAAAATCACTGCTCCTATGAGGTGACTTGGCCCCTTGTTCCTTTCCTTTGTCTTCTTTTTTGGAAGTGGCCATCTGGCGATTCATAAATAGAAGACAGGGACCAGTTTTGTGCTGACAGGATAGATCCAGCTCTGAGTTAGATCTGTGGTCTGTCAGGTGGAAAGCAGAGGGGAATGTTCAGAATCTAGCCAAAGCTGCTTCCTGGAATGCCAATCAGGAGTTCCAGATCCTGGCCAACTGGCCAAAACATCACCTTATGTTCAAAGCGTCCTCTGATAAATATGTTCTAAATCTATTTGCAAATTTTGAACAATGTGGCTTTGGTTTAAAAATCCTAAATATTCAAAAGTTAGTAGACTCTCCTTTACCTCTACTCCATTTTTTTTCTTTCTCAACACAATGGCAGTACTGTTCTAATCACTAAATATTGGCCAATATCCTATGTACCTTTAAGAAAATCTTAAGCACAGGGGTGCCTGGGTGGCTCAGTCGGTTAAACGTCCGACTTCAGCTCAGGTCATGATCTCGCAGTCGGTGAGTTCGAGCCCCGCATGGGGCTCTGTGCTGACAGGTCAGAGCCTGGAGCCTGCTTCTGTTTCTGTGTCTCCCTCTCTCTCTGCCCCTCCCCAACTCATGCTCTGTCTCTCTCTGTCTCAAAAATAAATAAATGTTAAAAAAAATTTTTAAAAAGAAAATCTTAAGCACAAAAAAGAAATTAATTCATGGGGTGAGTTAACATCTTTCCTTTTTTTTTTTTTTTTAAATGTTTATTTATTTTTGAGAGAGAAGAGACAGAGCACGAGTGGAGTCACAGAATCCGAAGCAGGCTCCAGGCTCTGAACTGTCAGCACAGAGCCTGACACAGGGCTGGAACCCACCGAGAGATAGTGACCTGAGCCGAAGTCGGCGCCACTGACTGATCTACCCAAGCGCCCCAGATTTTACTATATTTAAATTGAGTGCATTTGGGTTTGCGCCCTTGAACTGCGAGATCATGACCTGAGCCAAAGTCAGACACTTAACCGACTGAGCCACCCACGCACCCGGAGTTAACCTCTTAAAAAATGAGCTAGGACACAATATATAAATCTTGAAAAATATTAATGAATAAACCACAAATGTACTTAGATTTTCTGCCTATCTGATTAGAGAAACCTACCGCCCACAGTAGTCTGTGAAACATACAGAAGGGGTGACAACAAGAAGGGTGCAGTTCATACTGTTCAATGGCTCTTGAAATTAATGAACACCAGATATATCACTGCTTTTTGTTTTGTTTTGTTTTGCCTTTTAACCACTCTGCACCCTCTATGTTAGCAGAGTTTAGGGCTCTGGAAAAATGATTTGCTAAATTCTCTGCAATTTTTTAATATGCATAGAAACATGAAATGATAAAAATTATGCTTCAAAAAGAAGGGGCAATGGGGAGATGGAACTAAGCAAAATCCATTGTAATCCTTTCTGCAGTTAATCTAATGATATAATCAGCTCTCAGAAAGGAGATTATGTTCTCCCTGCCTCCTCATGTCAGGGAAATGTCGACTATTTCTAAAAGAACTGAGAGGTGCTGTGGGGCTGGGGAAGGAACTGGAAGTAGATAGCAATGTAGATGATCTGACCTTGTTGTGAAAAGACTAATTTGAATACAATGAGGTTAAACAGCTGCAGATAGTTTCCTGGTTGTTAGCTTTTATCAGTTGTTAGATCTAGGCTGGCAGTGGGTGTGATTTAGACATCTGATAGACTTTGAGCTGTATTTTTTCACCCTTTAGGTTTAGGATTGACTATGACGGCTTTGGGTGGGAAAGCATGTGAGTGAATTTGAGGTGGGAGTTGGGCTGTGCTTTTTTTGCTTTATTTTATTTTATTATTTTTGAAGTGGACTAAGGAAAGGTGACTCAGCTACATTTTTTATTTGTTCAAGTCTCAAAGTGCTGTTTCAGGAGAAGTGTCTTTGTTTTACATCGAATTCTGGGTCTTTTTCGGCAGAGATGAATCAAAGGGAATCAGAAAAATGTGAGTTGACTTTTTTAACGGAAACAGACAAGAATCTGGTGTCGAATGTTTTTGTCCAGGGTTCCTTATTGATGATAACTGAAGCTGCTTTCTAGAATTCATAGGAAGTAATTATGACCAGATTTTTTTTTGTGGTATTCACATTCCATTCCATTTCCCTACCACTCACCCACCCATCCAACCCCTCCATCTCCATGGACGTCATTTCTTTTTTTCCAAGGATAACCGCACAGAATAATAATAGACTCAGGAACACCAAAATAGTTAAAGCAGTCTTTCTGAAAGCAGGGTCCTATATAATTCTGCTTCACAACTGAATAGTGTTTTTCTTATGTTGAGCTCTTGAGAATCCATATTTGTAGACACTGAGCCAAAAATAATAGACTTGTCTTTTGTTATATGGCACCTTACCCTATGACCTAAGTTGTCCAAGCAAACACTGACCAATCGTCCTGTTGGCCTCTTAGAGAGAGATGGTGGAAACCAGGGATTGTCCCTCCAACTTGAGGATTTTTTTCTTCTTCACTGTGGGTCTTAAAGTTCATAAAAACAATATGAAAACACAGCGTGGGTTTAGTGCAATTATTAAAACTGTTATGTTAACAATAGAAAAGAATTTATAATTTACAATCATTTCCATTTTTCATGTTAAAAATTTCAGGGTTTGGGAAAAATATTTGCATTAATTTTTCCTGTAATCTAAAATATCCTATTTGAACATATTTGAACATGTATAACTATTGTATATCAATGACCCCAATAATTTCTCTCCTTTCTCGGAAACTCCTCTCACACTCTGCCTGTTGGTCAGCTCATTTAGCTTCTCTTGTTTCTCTTGTCCTTTTCACCTCATAAATGTATTTGTTTCCTTCTCATACCAGCTCTCTATCCTTTCAATGTCTATGCAGCTACGAATCCCTAACCTCATAGTATAGTCTCAGGAGCCCATCAAGTAGGGAAAGACAGAACTCCACTATCGAGAGGAAAGGGCAGAGGCTATGAATACTACTGTAAATATATGTATAAAATATTTATGCATATGTGTGTTGCCCATCCCTGTCACAAACTAAACTGAGAGAGTTTTATGAACTATAGACTAAGAAAATAGGAAACTAGTCCCAGAGTGAAAAAGGATATGTGAAACTTATCTAAAATGGACATCATTCTCATGGACGTTAGAGTAAGCGGCTTGGCTAAAGCATCTTCTGTCCATACATGGTTTGCACCAAGGTGAAGTAAGAGGAAGGTAAGAATCAAGGTAGCTAACTCTTCCATTCAATGCTCTGCCTTCTATTTGCTTTTTTTTTCTTTTTCTTTTCAACGTTTATTTTTGGGACAGAGAGAGACAGAGCATGAACGGGGGAGGGGCAGAGAGAGAGGGAGACACAGGATCGGAAACAGGCTCCAGGCTCTGAGCCATCAGCCCAGAGCCCGAGGCGGGGCTCAAAATCCCGGACAGCGAGATCGTGACCTGGCTGAAGTCGGACGCTCAACCGACTGCGCCACCCAGGCGCCCCAACCTTCTATTTGCTTTTAAAGCATTGGGAAGATTCCAACCTCTTTTCAGTATTATTTTTGTTATAGTGGCTTTCAAAGCCACTATAAAAATCACGTAAATGGTTAAAAGTGTTAAAAGAGTATAGACAAGTGGTTCATCACGTTTTAACATTTAAAATATCTCCCCATGCATGTTTTGTGCTTTGAAATATTTGTCTTAAAAAAACAATTGCTTTGGGGCGCCTGGGTGGCGCAGTTGGTTAAGCGTCAGACTTCAGCCAGGTCACGATCTCGCGGTCCGGGAGTTCGAGCCCCGCGTCAGGCTCTGGGCTGATGGCTCAGAGCCTGGAGCCTGTTTCCGATTCTGTGTCTCCCTCTCTCTCTGCCCCTCCCCCATTCATGCTCTGTCTCTCTCTGTCCCAAAAATAAATAAACGTTGAAAAAAACAATTAAAAAAAAAAAAACAAAAACAAAAAAACAATTGCTTTACCACTACACACCTATTAGAATGGCCAAACTCTGAAACACTGATAACATCAAATGTAGCAAAAGTGTGGGGCAATAGGAACTTGAATTCATTGCTAGTAGAAATGCAAAATGGCACAGCCAGTTTGTAGGACAGTTTGGCAGTTTCATACAAAATTAAATGTATTCCTACCATATGATTCAGCATTCATGCTCTTTGGTACTTACCCAAGAGCTGAAAACATATGTCCATACAAAATGCTGCACGCAGATGTTTATAGCAGCCTCATCATAACTGCTAAAACATAGAAGCAACCAAGATGCCTTTCAGCAGGTGAATGGATATGTAAACTCTGGTACACCAGACAATGGAATGCTATTTGGATGTTAAAAGACATGAGCTATCAAGACATGAAAACACATGGGCAGGGGAGGAGCTCAAATACATATTTTTAAGTAAAAGAAGCCAATTTGAAAAGGCTAAATACTGTATCATTCCAACTATATGACATTCCGGAAAAGGCAAAATTATGGAGACCGTAAAAAGGTCAGTGATTGCCAAAGACTGCGGAAGGGAGGGAGGGATAAATAGGTAGAATATAGAGGATTTTTAGAGCAGTGATGATACCCTGTATGATACTATAATAATGGATATCTGTCATTATACATTTGTCCAAACCTATAGAATGTACAACACCAAGACTAACACCCAATATAAGATATGGATTTGGGGTGATTATGATGTGCCAATGTAGGTTCATCAACGGTCACTCTTTTGGGGGCTGTTGACTGATAGTGGGGAGGTTATACATGTGTGGAAGCAGGGAGTATAGGGGAAATCTATGTCCTTCCCCTCAATTTTGCTGTAAATCTTAAACTGCTATGAGAAAATAAAGCCTTAATAAAAAAACTTAATACAACTGCTTTTATTATAATAAAGTCATTTCTTCTATTAGACTTTTTACTTGCCATGAGATAGCAGCCTTACTATTAAAAACAAATTACCTTGATCTTAGTTACACTGAATGCTTTTGGTGGCAATAATAATAGAAATGCCATAAGTTTTGAAATAAAGCAGTTCCACACTCTCAGGTTGGTCTTCTGAGATATCAAGGTTCTGGGATCCCAGCTTGGCAACTGGATTGAATCGCTTCTTAGGTCTTTTGGAAATCATGTGATTCTTCTCTCTAAAACCCTACTTCTCCTGGAAAGTAGTATTTTGCTATTAATAACAGTTATAATAATAAAACACAAATATTTTAATGGAAATAGGTACATCTTCAAAGAAGAGATGGACATCAAGTCTATTCTACAATAATATCCTCATATTATAAGATATTTTCCTCTGAGAATGGAATCTACTCAAGATTGAATGAGAGAAAGACTTCAAAGTTTTGGTGGAATCTGCCTACATTGGGAGTGGTATTAGGTAAGATTAGGTTTGGTTGCTTGTGACAGAAAACCAAAATAGTTACCATAGGGGTTTAAAATTTCTTTTCAAAAGAAAGTCTAGAGATAGTATGTTGCTCTGAGTGTTGGGGAACAAGACTTTAAACCAGTGGTCCAGATTCCCATTCCAAAGGTCACCTGTTGTTTCAAAATGGCTGCTGTATCTCCAGACACAAGGAGTACCTTCCAGCCAGAAAAGCAAAGAAGAGCAAAAATGGGTATGCTCTGCCCACTAAGGACCCTTTTCATAATTTGAATCTGACAATTCCACAGAGATCTCACTGGCCAGACAGGTCAGAACTTGGTAGCTGGCCACATTTAGCAGGAAGAAGACTGGTAATATACTTTTTTTTTTAAGTGTATTTATTTATTTTGAGACAGAGAGAGAGAGAGAACATGAGCAGGGGAGGGGCAGAGAGAGAGAGGGAGACAGAATCCCAAGCAGGCCACTCACTGTCAGCACAGAGCCCGATGCAGGGCTCAAACTCACAAACCATGAGCTCATGACCTGAGCAGAAGTTGGACCCTTAACTGGCTGAACCACCCAGGCACTCCATGGTAACATACTTTTTATTCAAGATGACCATGTATCCAGTGAAAATCAGGAATTCTATCACTGATATAGAAAGGGGGAACAAACAGAATAACAAGTAGATGTGTATACTTATTACCCTTTAAAGCAAATGAATAGAAATAAAAGAATCTTCACTCAAAGGTTCATTTGGTCTTGAAATGCATTTCTTCCTATGTGGAAGAATAGGGGTTTAAGGGCTCCAGCTTTCAGTGATAGAGTGAAGAATCAAAATCACCATCCCTAGTTTAGACAAAGAAGTCAGCATTCTTCTGCTTAAATGTTGAATCAAACCACATAGGCACAATCTATAGACACTTGCATCATCAGACAACTACAAGTCTCAAACATTTACCAATTGCAAGGCTGTGATGAGAGAGGGGAAAATTAACCCGATGAATCAGTGAAAAGAACTGCATCTCTGGTTTTTTTAGGCACATAAATGATACTTTTTTGATAAGTCAGATTTTTTACAACCAAGTTAACAAAATCTCAAGTCACTCTTCTAAGAAAGAATTACAACATGGATTTATCTAACCATAGCATATCTCAAATATTCATAAAGAATATGGTGATCTCCATGAAATTCCTAAAAAACCAGAGCAATAGTCAAAAATAAGGTATTACTTACTACTCTTTGAAGTGATCATTAAAGTTAGAGCAATAGTAAATGTTTAAAATGGGTAAATCCATACAGACAGGAAGCAAATCAGAGGCTGCCAGGGGCTGTGAGGAGAGAGGAATGGAGAATGACTGGTTATTGGGATTCCTTTTGGAGTGATGAAAATGTTTCAGAACTAGACAGAGGTGATGGTTGCACAACATCTGAATGTATTAAATGCCACTGAGTACTTTAAAATGATTGATTCTATGTTATATGAATTTTTACCTCAACCTAAAAGAATAAGTGAAGGCAGCATGTAGCTATCATATTTTAGAATGCCTTTTATATAAAATGTGTGATGTAAACATACAAATAGAGAAGGACTGAAGCCAGAAGGACCAGCTCTCCAAAACCATTCATTCTCAAACATTTCAAATTGAAAACCAGAGAGGTTATACACGGACATATAATGTGATGGAGGTGTTTTCAGACTTAAGAGCTCAAATATCTAGCTAGAATTAAATTGGTACAATGTGACCCAGAAAAGTAAGACGAAGCTGACAAAACAAAACAATTAGTTTAAATATCAGGCGATGTTGCCTAATGGTGAAGTCGACTATATTCTGAAAAGAGCTGCCAAAGGAAGTTATCCAAATCCCATAATTTGAGTCATTAAAAATGGATCTGAAAAAAAGAAAATGGATCTGGAGTGAGAACTGGAAAAACTCTCTGAACGCTAATTTCACACTGGCAAGGGTGGGAGGCAATGACATAAAGGGTGTCTTAGTTTCTAGGTCCAAATTCCGATGGCACTGGCTTTCTTACGGCTTGTACGTAAAATCTTAGATTTGTTTAAGTCCTTTCTACTGAAGAATTTCTTTAAAGGAGGATTTGAAACATGGAAGATAAAAGACATTTCAGAGAAAAAACAACACCACCACCCTTGGATTCAGCTGCTGAAACAAATCACATTTTATAGCTGTTACATGGATTTTTTTTTTTTAAGCCTTTGGTCTCAGCATAAATGGGTTTTATGTTTTAACTTGTTTCTCTGGTCATTTTTAATAAAAAGTCCAAATAATGATGTTATATAGGATGAATGACATTTCAGGTCACATAAACATATGAAGTCACCAGCTATTCCCTGTGGAAAGGAGCAGGAGATCCTGCCTGGATAAACACACTGAAGGCAAAGAAAGCAAAAAATTGGGAAGAATGATTCCCTGCACCCACCTCCCCTTAGCCCTCAGAAAACTTAGCTAAGAAGGTGGTTACAAGAACGAGAAAGGGTCATTCATATTACTTCCTCATTCAGACACTTTTCCAATATGGCCTTTGAAGATAGTAATCAATCCAGAAAACAGTGAAGTCTTTTAGCTTTTCCTAGAGATTCTTGGGGACAGGAAGTGGGCCATGAATTTAAACTGGAGAGGAGGACTACTTGTGATAACAGTTGGAGCTAATATTTACTGAGTAATTTCTGAGTCTGAGAGATATTAGTTAAATCATTTTCCCGCAGTTGTAAGACTTGATAACCTATCATTCTGAGTTAAGCACCCACTTAGGTTTGGAACCAATCACTAGGCATTTCTGCCTCCTGGAACACAGAAAACACATAACCAAACCAAGAGGATCAGAGAAGGTTTCCTGGTGAAAATTATGCCTGATACATATCTTGAAGGGTAAGAAGCAGTTGAATGAGTGAAGAAGAGGTAGAAGTCTGGCCCAAAATGGAACACGGTGAAAAGTTTCAAGCCATGTGGTATCACGGTCAATTCAGATAATCTCAAGGTGTGCTGTATTGGACTTTGAGACAGAAAACAAATGAGTTTGGACGTATGAAGAAGATCACAGTTGACTTTATGTTGCACAATGAAGTTTGTATTTTATCCTAGAGAGAGGAAGTCCGTGGAAGATTTTAAGCAGAAGAAATGAAAAGGGGTTTAGATCCCTTTGATGACAATGTAGAAGATGTGAGGTTGGGGAAAGGCAAGATTGGAATTAACAAGACTCAGTGGTGGGCTACTGTGAGAGTTTAGGTGAAAAAAAAATAAGAATGTGAATTATTGCACTGGAGAGGTGACACATTCAAGGAACATTTGGGAGATGATTCAGTAGGATGCAGGGATGCAGGGAATGAGATAATGTTAAGGAAGATTGTCAGGTCTCTAATGGTGGTAACTTGGATAATACAGCAAAAGAAGTGGGGCTGACATGAGTTTTTTGGTATTGTGGATTCCGAGAAATATCTAACTGGAACTGTTCAGCAAGCTTAGGGTCTATAAGTTTAAAACCCAAAGAAAAGTTCAGGGCTAGAAACACACTCCATCCATTCACTCACTGAACATTCATTGTAAAAACCAGGTTGCAATTTCAAGGGAAAGGATTACCTTAGAAGTTAGGGTAACAAATTTCAATTTTTCTTATAGTCAGCAAGGAGTGAATGATGGGATTAAGCAGGAGAGAAATATGTTCCAACTTAAATTTTAAAAAGATCACTTTAACAAATATATGGAGATAATTAGCCAAATATGGAGAAGAAAGACAGGGAAAGTCCACAGAATAATATAAGCTCTAATAATATGAACTAATAATGTGAACACTAGGAGGGAACTTCAGCATCTTCAACATGAACTTAAGGGGTGGGCAGTCCTCAGGGAAGACCAAACCAGGAAGCTTGAGAGAGGTGGTGCTACATGGGCATCTAGGAAGGAGGGTACCAGGAAGGAAAAGTAGTTAACAAACCAAATAAATGCAGTGAGGACCCAGTAAGACAGATACTGAGACATGTCCATGATGCCTAATAGTAAAGATTTTCTTGACGACTTTTACCAAGGTACAATGGATGCAGGAGTGAACCATGAATATTAAAGTAAATATAACCTGATTTTTAAAGACAGTTAGCATCTTTAATAGAAGAGGGAAAGATGGAGAACCAAAGGATATTTTTCTCAGGATAGGAGAGACTGCTTCTGGGCTGAGAAAAAAGATGCCTTAAAGAGTGGCTAGAGATATAGGATAAAAGATGATAAGGAGGCAAGGTAAAGAGACTGGCCTTGAACAGATTGACTTCTTTTTATGGCATCTTTTTGGGTCTAAATTACACATTCTTTTTTCAATATAAAAACAGTTTGTATCTTTAGTGAATTATTCAAGCTAAGGGGTTCAGCATGGTATATTCACATGGCTATATCACAGACTGGCCCTTGTTTTGGACTATAGATTCCCAATCTCCCTCTTTACAGTTCTCCTCTGTACTTGTTAAGTATTTGTGGCTTGCTTTTGTTTAGGAATGTTTGCGTGTTTGATGGATATGTTGATTATCCTCCTTCCAGACCTTTTCCTTCTCAAAGTCGCTCCAAATTCCTGTTGCTCTGCTTTACTACAGCCTGCTTCCTGCTATTCAAAACACTGCTTTACATTAACTTTTCCCTGTTGTTTCTAGTTTATAATTAGTGTGAAGAAATGTTAGTACTGGTTGCCATGGTCATGGAAGAATTTCTTATGAGATAAGCAGTCAAAAAGGGAGACCTATGCTTTCTCCGAGGCTCCACAAACTTCTCTCTGTGAAGATAAAGAGTCTTCAGAGGTCAAGGGGGCTGGGTCTCCTGTTTGTCCTGGAGCATCTGAATGTGGTGATGGCAATGGGAAGAGACATGAGGGTCCCACAGCCACTTTTAGTAGTTAGGTGGAGAGTCATTTCATTCATGAAGGAAAAGAGAAATGCTTAGAAGCAGTGTGGGCTGTGAAAGGAAATAAAAGGAAAGATTTTTTAAAGAAGGATCATTGTGTGATGTGAACTGAATTCTTAGGGGTCTTAAAAAGATGCAAATTTTACTGAAATTATTTTTAGTTCTTTTTGCTTCCTTGAAAATATGATCTTGTTATGTTAATATGAGACTTGACTACAGGTAGCCTTGAGATTGAGTTTTACCTGGTAAAATTAAAAGAGGTAAATTTGTCTCACCACCCCAACATTTTTTATAAATTATTTTTTTATGGGTAGGTAATTTTGTAAATTATTTTATGGGTAGGTAAGTTGTAAGATATGATAGGGTCTCAACAATGGCCATCGTGGAAGTTGGACAAGTAAGAACAAATAAACCAAGCCTGAGGGCATTTGTTGAACTCTTGGGTTCTCTTTGAAGGACAGTGCTCAACAATCCAAATTAAACTCAGTAAGGTATTCTCAAAAACACTGCCAAACACTAATGAAAGAAACCAAAGACCACTTAAGGAAATGCAGATGCATACTATGTTCATCGATTTGGAAATTCATTGTAGTAAATATAAAAAAATTGATCTACAGAATCAGTGCAATCCCAAACCAACTACCAGTAGGATCTTTTATAGATATAGACAAGCTGATTCTAAAATGTATATGGGGGGGTTCCTGGGTGTCTCAGTCAGTTAAGTGTACAACTTTGGCTCAGGTTATGATCTCTCCATTTGTAAGTTTGAGCCCTATGTCAGGCTCTGTGATGACAGCTCAGAGCCTGGAGCCTCCTTTGGATTCTGTGTCTCCTTCTCTTTCTGCCTCTCCCCCACTCAAACTCTGTGTCTCTGTCTCTGTCTCTGTCTCTCAAAAATAAATAAACATTAAAAAAATGGAAAAATATATGGAAAAGCAAAGGGATGAAGATTAATCAAAACAATTTGGAAAAAAGAACAGTAAGAACTTGGAAGAATTGTACTGAGTTTGACTTAACTATAAATCTGCAGCAATCGTGAGAGTGTGGTATTAGCAAAGGCACAGAAACATATATCAGTAAAACAGAATACAGAGTCCAGAAATAGACCTATTTAAAAAGGTCTACTGATTTTTCACAACAGTGTAAATGCAGTTCAGTGGAAATATGATAGTCTTCTCAATAAATAGTGTTGGAACAGTTGGGACATTCTTACATAAAAACAGGCTCTGGCTTAAAACTTCATCCCTTATAAAAAATTAACTCTTAATACATCATAAATCTAAACATAAAACACACAACTAAAACTTTTAGAAGGAAACACGGAAGTAAGTCTTCAAGAAATGGGAGTAGGCAACGAGTTCTTAGACATGAAATCAAAAATACACAATCTATTAAAAAATGATGAGTTGGATTTCATCAGAATGAACATTTGCTCTGTGGAAGACACTACTAAGAGAATAAAAAGACAAGCTAAAGACCGGGAGAAAATATTCGTAAATCACATATCTGATAAAAAATTTGTATCCAAAATATACAAAGAACGCTCAAAAATCAATCATAGGAAAATAAACCACCCAATTAAAAAATAAGCAAAAGATTTAGACACTTATATCACCAAAGAAGATAAAGGGAAGGCAATAAGAACGATTCCATTTAAATTACATTCTCAAAAAGATAAAACTAGGGGCACCTCGGTGGCTCAGTCGGTTAAGCATCAGACTCTTGATCTTGGCTCAAGTCATGATCTCACAGTTTGTGAGTTCAAGTTCCACATCAGAGCCTGCTTGGAATTCTATCTCTCCTTCTCTCTGCCCCTCCCCTGCTTTTGCGCTCTCTCTCTCTCTCTCTCTCAAAATAAAGTTTAAAAAAAAGAAACATTTTCAAAATATCAAAATTATCATATTGTTGGAAATTATACTGATTATAACTTCTGAAGCACTAAATGAATGATTTAGTGTATGGCTCCAACATATATGAAGCTCTATGAATTCTTGTATTTAGGAAAGGGAATATACTTCTCAAACACTTGTCAATTCCTTTAGCTATAATTTAGAAATAAAAAGGCATCTACTTCCCAAGGTTGTTGTGAAAATTGAATGAGGTAATACATATTAAGGGCCTGGTAGGGCCTAGTATATAGTAAGTACTCATTCATGGTAAGGTGCTGTTATTGTTGTGGTTGTTGGTGCTATATAATGCTTATTATATCGTACTGGCTTTCTACGTGTCTGTCTCCCCAGCTAGACTATCATCCTTGTATTTCTAGCACCAAGTGTAATACTATACAAATAATAAGTATTCAGGAACTGTTGGTTGAACTGAATGAGTGACTGGAGAAAAGAAATAAATCACATAACTTTTAAGCGGTTAAGAAATAGTTGATTCACAGGAAAAAGCAAGATTTAACCACAGATGGGAATGGAAAGGGGATGAAAGTCATGAGATACTCCAAAAGTGGTTTCCAATGTCTCATTTTGTTTGTTGTTTTCGTGCTTTGTTTTGTTTTGGTTTTGGCAAAGAACATCCTTTGTGCAAATAAAATCTTACTCAGAAGTTTAAACAAATAAAACATAATTCACACGCACACACACACACACACACACACACTTCTCTGGCTAAGAAGTGGGACAAAGATGACTCTCAATGACTCGCTTTGAAAAGCCCAGAAAAGACGCCCTCAAATGGAATTTGTTCTCAAATTCCACAAACTGAATTCTGAAGGTGAGAGTGTAAGGAAGTGTGTGCTTCCTGCATGACATAAAACAAAAATAATCCTGGTGAAGAAGGGAAAGAGACCTCTCAACCCACCATTCAACTATGTTACAATACTGTATATAAAATTCTGTGCAGCCCAGAAGGAGCGAAAGGGGTGAATCAATAAATTGGAAGCTATATCAGTTAGGGTACTTTCTACTGGAGGTAACAGAAGACTGCACCAGAAATGGTTAAAGAGTTGGCAATTGATGTTTTGCTACAACAAGAAGGCCAAAGAGAGGGTAATGCCAGGATGAATCAGTGACTAACTACCCTTGTCAGGGACCCAAGTGCTTCCTCTCTCTCTCACTCTGCCCATCTTCTGAAAGAGCTCACTTGGTGGTTATAAGATGATTCTGTAATCCCAGGAGTCGCTTGCTTGCAAAAATGACCACTCAGTGAAAATAGGAGTGTTTTCCTTTCACTTGGCCTTTCTGGAAGAGGTTGACTTTAAAGGAGTACAGAAAAGGTCTATGACTTCTACTATTAGGAAAAAAAATAAAGAACTGACATCCAGTGATGCTTCCAGCTGACAATTTTCTGGACAAGCAGGAATACTCAGGACACAATTTCTGTCTTTCAACGTCCTATCTGTAAGGGTTATCAGTAAGGGTCTCAGAAGCAAACAGATGGTATACTCAAATTAGGATAATCTGAGAAGAGTTCGATAAAACAGCCATTTTAAATGGTGTGGGCAGAATGTGGGGAAGTCACAGAATGTAGTTCATACCCTAGGGTTTTCCTTATCCCTCCTGCTTCCCCCACACACTTGGGAGCAGGGAGGAGGGGACGGAACAGACCTAGAACCTGGAAGGAGAGAGTCATGTAGAGTCAGATTTTCTGTAAAGGGCTGGAGAATTAATATTTCAGCCTTTGCAGGCTTCTCCCTTCTGCAAGTGGGAGCCAGGCGCTTGTTAGAACATCCCTTCTCCTGATATTGCAAAAGAAGGGAAAAAACTGGGGGGGGAGGGAGGGCATCTATCTCAGAGGTATCTGCTTCTCATCTTTCTGCATGTGAGAGCTTTGAAGGCAGCACTCACATACTGTCATAAATTGCACAGGACCTAGTATAGTGTCTTACAAGTGGCATGCCATCAGTACATTTGGAATAAAAGAATGAATTTTGTCAGTGATATTTTCTTTGGATCACTTAAAAAATATACTGGATAATACTTCAGATTTCTTCATCTTAGTGAGCATTGCCTTGTAACTCTTCTTCTTTAAAAAAATTTTTAAAGCGTTTTTAATTAATGCACTTAATCATTACCATAGGAGCACAGTTTTTAAAATTAAGCAGTGAGGTACCAAATTCTGGATTTAATCAAGACATACCAATAGAAAAGCTACTGTGTCAGATTACCTGCCATTTTGATTATTAATGATTTTATTATTATTATTAATAATTATTAATTATTATTATTAATGATTTAATTAATGATTTAATTAACCCAACAGGTTGGGTTGAGTTTATACCTTTGCAAATCACCACCTCGTGTAAAACAAACAGAAGTAATACTAAGATAATACTCAAAAATCCCAGCAAGATTTTAAGTCCAAAATATCCCCTCTATTGCCCACCTCTCTCTTTTCTTGTTGGCCAAAATTCCTCTTTGATCTCCTCATGACCTTCAATACCTCAGTTCTGATTCTCTCTCACACACTGTTGACCTCCTTTTGGCTTAAATTGCCTCCTGCCAAATGGAAGACAGAGTCCACCTTACCAATGTGACGTCTTCTGTTCAAGAATCCCTTTTACCCTCTGACCGCCCATGCATGACAATTTCCTTAACTTCAGTCCTACAGTATCTTATTCAAGCATTATTGGAGAAAATGATAAAATTGTTATGTGCAAATACATGCTAAATAATTTACTCTTTTTGTTTTTTAATTTTTTAAAGTCTGGTTTTTTTTCCTGATGAATCTTTCACGTACTCCAGTTTTCAATCTTGCTGTTCCTCACCCCACCAAATAATCTGATTAAGTAGATTTAAATTATCTGGTATTAACTTCCTCATCTTCTCTTTTTTAACTTCAAAACTATACTCTCCCTGAGAATGACGAGACTACTAGTTTCACCAAAACTACTGTTTATTTGTAATTCCATCCTTTTCTCCTGTTCTAAGACCTTAGGCATTAATTTGCTAGGACCACCTGACAAGTGCCACAGACCGAGGAGCTTAAACAACAGAAATTAATTTTCTCATGGTTCTGGAAGCTGGAAGTCCAAGACCTATGTGCTGGCATATTGGGTTCCTCTGATACTTCTCTCCTTGGCTTCCAGATGATCACCCTCTTGCTATGTCTTCACCGGGTCCTGTGACCATAGGTCCCTCTCTCTGTGTATTGCGCGTTGTGTGCATCCTAGGTGTCCTTCTGTAAATCCTAACCTCTTCGCATAAGGACATCAGTCAGATTGATTTAGGGCCCACCCTAAAGGCCTCCTTTTAACTTAATCACTTCTTTAAAGGGTCTATCTTCATAAGATAACACATTCTGAGGTATTGGGATGATGGCTTCCACTTGTGAATTTCAGGAAAACACAATTGGGAGCATAAGACCTTGCAATTTCACTTACAATCATGCTCCTCTGTAAAACATGATGAGGTACACCCAACCCAAACACACACACACACACACACACACACACACACACCGTTGATCCCTCATTCTTTACCAGTTTCTTATGGGTTTGTTAATGGAGCTAACCTGAAGATAAACTCTTGTTTCTTTCCTTTACAATCACATGTTTCCCCCAGCCTTGAATGCCCTCTTCTCTCCAGTAATTTAAGTCTGACTCTATTTCAGGTATCAATGCAATTTTACCTCCTAAATCATCCTTTTCCAGCCCCTCCCCCCAAACATCAACAGGGATTCTCTCACCCAAATTCCTGTGATCTTTACCTCTACTCCTATCTGCCTTAAACTTGAAGATTGTGTGTGTGTGTGTGTGTGTGTGTGTATATATATATATCCTCCCAACCTAAGTAGATTTGAAACCCCTTGATGAGTATATAATTTACTACTATAATGGACCAAATGAAAAGTTACTACTTAAAACCACAATTCTTGCTGAGGGGATTTGCACCTGTAAAGAAATGTTGGGGCTCCTTGTGGGCCTTTGTTGTTTGTGGAATGAATTTTTGAATATGTTGGAGGGTTTGGATGTGTGCAAGTGGACAAGAAACCAAGTTTTACTCATCATTCAACAAATATTTATGCAATGCCTATGATGTGATGTTAGGAATCAAGACAGGAAAGACCAAAATTGCTCTTCATAATAGAGCAAGAAGAACTTGGGGTTCCTGAAGGCAGCCTGAGAGAGAAGAATGAGGCAGAGTAAAAAAGAAAAAAAGGCACAACACAGTGGGAAAGGCTGGGATGCTGCATAGTCTGGTCGTGCTAGTGACAAAAGTTCTGGTGATACAATGCCGGAAGTTCTTTAAGAGGAGCGGCGTTGCCTTTTAAGTTGTTAGCATTCTTGAGAGGTAAATGTCTCTATCTCTGTAAACTTTAGCTCAGACTACTGCATTTGTGGGTTCAGTGTGTGTGTAAATCCAGGAAAGAGACCAGCTTCATGTCTGCATTGAGTTATTATGGAAGAAGGACAACCCAACCAGCATGTTGGAATGATTTCCTAAATAGAACACATGCAGGAAAAGCAGGATATTGGAATCGGTGAGCATGAAAACATAAGACATCTAAGAATTCGCAAACATTCTGAAAAAGGAATTGGACCTTTTGAAAGTTTTGTATGCAGCATTGACATCATGCAACACAAGTATAGAGATGAATAAAATGAATATCCATGTACACACCAACCAGCCTAAGAAACATTATCGATATATTTAAAGTTCCCTGCATATCTTCTCCAATAACATCTTCCTCCCACTACAACTTAGATGTAAACTCCATCCTCAGTTTTTTGTTTAACATCCGCAAAGGCATTGACTTTCCACAGGTAGCAAAATGAGGTTCAATTCTATCTTGTCTATGTCTAAAGGGGAAAGGTAATTCTGACATGTAGGTTATAAATCTATAATCCATTTATGCATCTCCACTGCAAACAGACTCGTATATAATAGGTACAAATCAGATACTCAATAAATACATACTAATTCACACACACACATACACACACACATAGAGACACACACACAACATTTATAACAAAAGACACCTTACTTATAAATATAAAATAAATGTATATCTTGAATATTTGTTCCCTAGGTATTTCAGGTTTATTCAACTCCATTTAATTTTGACAAATACATACAAATCAATACATTCACAAAAACAGTCTTATTGGAGCTTAAAAAAACTTAAATATGTAACAGACTCTGTGATTTCTCTAAAAGCCAGTAAACCAATTTTCTTTTTGGCATTAGGCACCCAATTACAACATTTAAAATTGAAAGTTCAAATTGCTTTGGATTTTCTGTTCATTTGCAATTAATTTTGAAACTCATGTTCACAAGGACATGTTTTTCTCAAATCTCTTGATATCAACGAGTCATATTAGCACCATCACCAATTGCTGGAGGTCATCTAAGACATTATTTCTCTTTGTGAGCATAATATTTTTATTAGCAGATATCACATTTAGAATATTGGGCTGCAGGATAGGAAACACAAAATTCATTTATTTTCAAGTTTGTCCAGTGTGTTTGGGGAAGAATACTTAATTCTCTTTCTTTTAAAAGATGATACCAGCAACCGCTGAAATATATCTTTGAACACTGAAGCAGGAAGTAAGCAGTGTTCTTATCTAAGGGGCTTGTGTTGGATGATTGCTGATAAACACGCTGCTGTTTCTGAAGGTGATTTTCAAAGTCAGGCTCCATGCATCCATAAAGGATTAGTGCATTCAGAGGAATCTGAAAAACCAAGCTCCAAAGAAAAAGGAAACATCACTCTGGCGATCTCAAATGTAACACGATGTCTTTCAGGAATATTACAAATTTACCTCACTTAGTAAACCACTGCACACTTAAGGACGTGTGTAACGTGGAGGTTATTATGCTGGGGATGCTTGGGACCAAAGGTGTACTAAGCAGGCATCATCTTTCCACAGAACACTTACAAGAAATCAGGCACCTATAGGAGGTGACATTTCTGGGGCTTAGAATTGTTAGAGGAGGCTTTAGGTTTTTGGTCCCAAGATATTAAAGGAGGATGTGGGACTCCAATTCAAGATTTGGGGATACATAATTTTTAAGTGTAGAGAAGAGTCACTATTCACAAAAGCCTGAAGTTTATGTCAGAAGGAGTCTAAATAAACAGCCCTGGCTGGAATGAAGGGTGCTTGTGATGTGGTACAAAGAGGTAGGTGTCACTGGAAAAGTAGGTTGGAGCTACAGCATGGGGCCTAGAAGGCCAACTTGAAAGCAAATGATAGAATCCTTTTTTTTTTTTTTTTTTGACCAGGGGAGGAACATGATGAAAAATAGCATTTTAGGAGTGTACAGAAAAATATATAGTGGAATGAAAACACGTAAGTCATTTTTTTCATATTCCTTCTTTTTCTAATGTTTCCACTCTCAACTAATGATGTCACCTCCTTGTGATATCTGGGAACCCAAAATAAGATTGTCTTCAAGTCCACGTTGTAACTCCTACTCTCCAATCTGGTCTTCATAATCTGACCTTTAAGCACCTTGCACAGTGTCTCAACACCTAGCCTACAGTACAGGCTCCCAACAAGTGCTGTTGAATAAATATATGAGTGACAGAATGAATTATGTTTCTCAGACCCTTCCTCTCTTTTCTTTTTCTGTTCCAGCCTTTCCACTTGGTCTTCTGTGCTAGTTTCTCTCCCTTCCAATCTCTCCTTTGCGTGGCAACCAGAACTACCATCCTCAAGCACAATAGCAATCAAGCCACTACCTTGTTAAAAAACAAAACACAGAAGGTCTATAGCTTCTTACGTGAAAAACAAAGTACCAGTTACTCAACGGGACAAGATTTCTGGGCTACAACTCCACCCACTGTTATGTACTTCTCTCTGCTCTTCCTCCTTCAATCCAGTTGGTGTCTTCCCTAACTGCATTTACAGCATTGCCATTGTTATGAAAGTTTAATTGCTTTAAGCATACAAATTGCTCCCAACAGCCCCTAGAACACAGTTGAGTTCTTAGTAAGGAGAAGTGGTAGCTATTGCCACTATCAGTGTTTCTAGGTGTTTTCCTTCCTGGTTCTCCAGTACTTTCACTCCTGACAGCTACTCACCACCTCGTCTCCTTCTGGTAAAATTCTACTTCTTCAATAAAGTCCACGGCTGATTTTGTCCTCAAAAGTGAAGGAATCTTTTCTAATCGCCCCATCAGAATCTCTCTTCTCTCCACCTACCCACACCTCTGTATAGCTCACGTAGCACTTAACACATTCCATGGAACGGTGGCCAGATGGCTGGAGCCTTCTCCACACAGAAACTTGGTATGGGGCAAGGTTTGGGGATCATGAGGTGTCTGTACAAAGTTGACGCCCTCTTCTGCATCATATGGTTCCAGCAGCCACCGAGGCCATTCTCAGATACTGTGTTCATCCTTGTAGTGTGAGCAGGAGGCAGCCAGACAAGAATTAGGAAAACAATACCAGAATATTATTTCAGAAGGAATAAGGTGGAAGTCATCTCGAGAGGCAGGAAAAGCTTTTCTAACTTCCAACAAACCTGTACTCTCCTCAGAAGAAAACAAATACTGTGGTGAGGTGTGCTTGCTCTTATGCAATTCATCAGGAAATTAGGTGAATACTAATTTTCCATCTTACTGCTGGAAAAATTGAACAGTCTCCCTTTCTTACCCCACTAAGAGAACTCAGCTGATCCCCCAGCCCTTTGGAGTCAGCAAAAGTGAGGAGAGCCAACCAGTTTTTGACCCAAATCTGAATTCTGGAGTTTTATAAAGCAAAAGAAAGAATTTTTTTCTGGGTGGAGAATGGGGAGAAAGGAGACAGAACCACGGAGGAAGGCTGGAAAGAGGGAAGAGTCAGAAACAGGATGTGTTCCAATCCCTGCTCAGCCCTCCTTATGTGGGTGGTCTGAAGGGATGAATTCATCAGATGAAATCAGAATTCCTAGTCCTGGTCTCCTTTCATCTCCATTCATCTCCATCCCAGCCCATACCATTCTCCATGGTATCTATTCACCTTCAGTAAAAGAGCTGCACAGATCTTCCTTTTAGTTTGCTTTGTATCTGGTCTGAAGGGATGCAAAGAAATGGACAGCACCCAGTCCCTGACCCACCCAGAGGGCTGCTGCAAAGTTGAGCTCGGGCCCAGGCCCACCGCGAATTTCTAAACAGATCCACCTGCCACACAGAAAGAATCATGAACCAACAGGAGATCTGGGTTTCATCCTCCAGGAAGCCTTCCTGGAAGTCATGATGGGTGGACAACCCCTACACTTGACAAGCCTTATCTTTTTATCTTTGCATTCCCTACACCCGTGCAGACAATAGGTCTCAGGCCCTTCTCAAATGTTCTTTGTTAAGGAGGCCCAGGAGGAGGTGAGGAACAGCTCTGAGGAGACTCCGTGGTGCTGGTGCTGGTGGCTCATGGGACCTTCAGGAGCCGTCCCCCCATCGCGGGACCACACAGAGTCCATCTCATGATCAGCCTTTGCTGGTAAAAGCACAGCTTTGGGCCTCACAGTGTGACCATTTCAGCTTTCCATTTCATTTTCTCACTCTAGGAGGAAAAGGAATGGTCCCCGTGGGTTTCCTGCTGGATGCAATACAGTGCCACATTCCTTTGGGATTGCATCACTTCTTGACATAGGGGCGATGGGGAATTCACCCGGTGAAGCAGAAACTCCCATCTCCTGAAATTATCACGAAGGAGTCCTAAATCCCCCTAGAATTCACTTCCAGAGTTTCCCCACGTAGTGGCCAAGGGCGTGCTTGAAAATGAAACCAGACACAGGAAGTTCACTGAGGTCCTTCTTTTTCCTATCAGCTTTCGCGTTCCTTGAAGACGGAATCCATGTTTCTGCCTCAGCCTGCTGTCTGTGTGCTTAGTAAATGTTTGATCATTCAGTTGGTGCTGCTAACATTTTCTAAGTCATTTGTCAATGTAGTCGGGTGCTTGTTTATGTGATATGACTTCAAAGGCCATGGGGTGGAGGGAGGGGGAGAGATCATTCAATAACTCTCAGTTGAATGAGTGAAAAATTCCTCAGCACCCAAATTACCTTCCCTTTGATTCAGCCATGGGATTTAAAACACAGATAATATTCACTCTTTTATTTGTTAAATGTAAAATGTTTGCTTTGGAAAATTGAGACTTCCCTAAATCACATAGCAAATAAGACCACTCTATTTAGTTAATAAACATTGATTTATCCCCTTCTATTTGCAAGGCACATACAAGGTTTTGGGGATGAGCGGACCACTTACAAATCTAAAAAACCTGAGATTTATAGTGTGTATCCCAGCCCAGGTGTTTGACTGCACACAGCCCAGCTGTGTGACTGCAATCAAGTTACTGAACCTCTCTGAGCCTATCAACCCTATATGTAAAATGAGAATAAGCCTCACTGAGAGGCTTAATTAACGTCTGGATTTTGTACAGACCTCCGCCCACGGTCAGGACTTGATGAATGATACTATTGTTACTGTTTTTATTGTTCTGGGTTTTGCATCTGTTTTCCTTACCATAAAAACTGTTGGAAAAGCTTTCCTGAGATAGTTACAGTGATTAACGCCCTGGATCAAATTACTTTAGCAGAGAAACTGCTTAGTCATCTGTCTGGGCTCTGAGGGACAGAAGACAGAGAATTTTTGACACTATAGTATCAACTTGTGATGGAAAAGTGCTGGTAAAGGATCACACTGCCGGACACTAAAGAGACTCTGGGTGTCATGGCAAAGTGGACTCACCCAGAAAAAGGCAGTGGCCACTGAGGGCACATGTATAGATTCTGTCCTTTGTTTAAGTCCAACAAGACTCACTCTTGAGCAAGCATTGTCATCCCTGGGCACTTCCTGTCTTCCTCCATGGAGTTCTGCACGTGTGGGGAGAAGTAGATAGAAATACTTTGTATGGTTTCTGCCACTCTCTCCTTTCTTTTTCTCACTTAAAGGGAATTCTGTAGGAATGAAATTTGAGGTCATAGCACATAAGCATTTAAGACATTGCTGTTCTTCAAATCCTTGAGCAAATATTAACTCGTTCATCATCTCATTACCCCTGAGAGTTGGAAAAGCAGAATCCAAATAGAGGTTGGAATGTTCTTATCCCATCTATAAATTACAGTGCTTGCAAGATTTATGGACTGAAGGGTTTGAGATTTTAGGAAGATTTTCTGAATGTGATCTCTCAATTGCTATCATAGGATTTGCTCAAAAATGCATTTACAGAGAAAAAATAATAATTTTAATGCCACATTGCCATGATAATCAAACCAGCCATCTCAGAGGTGAAAGAAGAAAGGCATGGAGGAGGCGAGAGATGAAGAAAGAAGGAAGGAAGGGCCAAGAGGAGGAGAATCCCCTTCCTACTTCAGATTTATGCTAAACTATAGTGGGAAAATGTTCGTTGAAAAGATATTTGTTAACCACAAACACTGGAAAGTAAGGCACTGCAAAGGTTTGCACTGTGTGTATTCAGATTGCAGCAGTGAGCAGCAAGTTGTGCAACTGAAGGTCAGAGATGGGACACTTAGGACAGGAATTGAGGGTAAAAACTTAGAAGATTGGTTCATCTGAAACCTGAAGTTTCAAACATTAAGGATGTTGTCCCAAAGCCATCAACAGATAGGGAGACGGGCGCCTGGGTGGCTCAGTTGGTTGAGCATCCAACTTTAGCTCAGATCATGATCTCATGGTTTGTGGGTTCGAGCCCCCCATCAGGCTCTGTGCTGACAGCTCTGAGCCTGGAGCCTGCTTCGGATTCTGTGTCTCCCTCTCTCTCTGCTCCACCCCCCCCCGCCCCCACCAATAGGGCTCTGTTTCTCCCTCTCTCAAAAATAAAGACATTTAAAAACATTTAAAAAAAAAAAGAGATAGGGAGATATGACTTGGGCACTCCATGTTACAGGTGAGCCCTCTGAGAGTGACCACCTGGTTCTCTTGCAGTACCCTACCTCTACCCTCCCTCACGCCATGTCCGCTTCACTTTTAGAGCCCTGTTGCATTTACTATTCCTGATTCTGTTTCCCCAGAGGCTCAATGGCTGGTTCTTTTCCCATATATTGCAAATCCCGGGGGCTCAGGCTGAAAGGCAGTGACTTTCATGTCTGCCCCATCACAGAGAGGAACGCGATGCAGTCTCAAAAGAAGGGTGAGCTCTGGTTCTGCGTATGGGAGAGGAGATAATGGGCAACACCCTAAGATGGGGCTGGATTTCTCCCACATTCCTAAGAGCATCCACAGCTCACCACGATGACGCATCACTTCCTACTGAAGTCCATGCCATTAGTGCCGTCTCAGAAACCTCTATGCCTCTTATTGACAGGACCTTGACCCTGATCTAGGGAAATGATACTCTTCATCTGGCTATGCTGAGCCTGAGTCAAACTCTTCCACACCCGGAGTCTCCTAATAGAGTCTCTTCAGACTGATGACAAATGAAGGATGCAAGTGCAAACCACACGTCTCTAATGTACAGCTTTCTCACTGGACACTAGTTACCTTTCACCAGCCACGATTATAAGCATAAAAGAAAATACGGGGCACCTGAGTGGCTCAGTCAGTTGAGCGTCCAATTCTTGATTTCATCTCAGGTCATGATCCGAGGGTCGTGGGATTGAGTCCCGCTTTGGCCTCTGCTCGGCACACGGAGCCTGCTTAAGATTCTCTCTCTCTCTGTCTCTCTCTCCCTCTCTGCCCCTCTCCCTGGCTTGCACTCACTCTCTCTCTAAAAAAAAAAAAAAAAAAAAAAAAAAGAATAAGAGAAAACATGCATTACCTCACTTGTGCCTCAATGAAACTCCACAAGGAAGGTGTCATCATTTCTAGAGAAAGATACTGGACTCAGATACTTAACTCACTTGCTCAAAGTCACATAACTTTCCCATGTGCGTCTGATTTGATACCGGATCCATCTGATTCTGTCGTCTCTGTTATGTTCCATTGGTGTGTCGGCAATGACAACAGCACGCCACAAGGCCACCGTGCGCCCTCTCACACTTGTGACAGGTGTCAAAAACTGATTATGACACTTCTCTGTAGAGCTTCTCTGTGCTCCCCAGCAGCCAGTGCGGGTTGATCGGCTGTCGTGTTAGGCTGTCATGTAGTTTGTCATCCCCTGTCCCGAGCCATCTCTCACCAGATCCCTTTAGCATTATCGTTACTCTCACCTCCTAATGGGGACTCATCATCACAGGCTAAAGATCCCATGCATCCAAGAGAATGGCTCTCCTGGTCGAACGTCTCCTGCGGTAGCTGAAAAGAACATCCACCTGTGGCTGGATAAATGCCTGGGCCTGGCTTTTACTCCAAGGTCTGGCATCGGGAGGATTCTACTGAAGAGAAAGAAACAAAGCTCGCGATAAGTCTCCTGTCCACCACCTTCAGCACATGTGTGCACACACACATGCGTGCATATGCACACACACATACATATACTCCACTGCCCTGCCTGTTCGCACTTTGTACATGACATTCAAAGGGTAGGAAAATCACACCCCTCTTGTTAAAGCCTACATCATGCCAACAGTGTCATCACTTTGATAAGAACTCGGTGAGGACACTAAAGTGTCAAGCCCCATCAGTTCCTCCTTCCAGAAAGAAAGCCTGAAGCCCAGACAAAGGAGTTCAGTATCACCACTCTAAATCACTAACAGGCCAGAGCCAAATGCAAAGTCCCCAGCTTTAGGCCTGCTTCATTTTGCATGAGGTACACTACCTTGGACAGTCGAAAGAAGTAATTTATCTCCTAGTTTTCTCAGAAAATATTAGAACTCGGCATTCTCATTGCTAATTCAGGGAAACCTACAAAAACCTGTCCTCTTCTGAATAAGAAGATATAGCAAAACAAATGCCAAAATGTCCAAGATTTTGCCCCTTGATATTTAAAGTTCATGGATCACTCTAGCAAAATTAAATCCATATCGTTCTGATTTATATCGTTTTAAAGTTCATCAATATGCTGTTTGTTTAACATTTACTTGATGCCCAAGGAAACTTTTGAGCCTTTCTCAAATAAGGCTCCAAAGTATGTTCCTCTTATAAACAGGAAGGCCAGTTTGGCCCAGACTCAGCTCCCTTGGATACCAAACACTGGAATCATCTCACAAGTAGATGGCAAGAAGAGTTTAAATACGGCCAAGCTAACTGTTCCCACTTTGTGTCCCAGCTGCCATACTGCACCACCTCACCTCTGCCCGCCCACCCCCAGCTCCTCAGTGGTGGAGAGAACCGGGAAGAGGCTGATCTCATGTGTCTACCCGGCAAGTTACTCATAAATACCCTCAAAATTCCCACATGCTCTCATACTCTCTGTGGAATAATAAGCTATGTCTCTTTTGAACCAATAGCCTAAAACCACAAATGACACTGCCTGATGCCTTGCATAGGGGCAGAAGGGCCCCACAGAATGCCCTCTGAGGCCAAGGTGTTAGGTCCAAGGGGAGTAAGCATGCTTTTCCAAGCAGACTGTCAAACTGTCTCACACCCAAAGTCCTTTCTCATCAGAACCTGAGAAATCGTCTTCTTGGCTGACTCAGAAGCCCCTTCCCTTGTTAAAAACAAAACACACAAACAAAAACCCTTTAAATCCCTTGTTAATATGATGTTTACCAAGATCTATAGCAGACTAATGGGAAAAGAACATGCCTAGGGTTGCCAGATCCATTTTGAAACTGGGATTCATTTCAGTACTGGGGCAGATAGGGTTGTATTGGAAGAGAATTGGGCCCATTGAAAATAACAGTTTTATGATGACTTCCTATAAGTCTAGACAAGTAGATGGACCAGTTCTAAAAAAAATTCTTTGTATTTATGCCTTGAGAGATATTTATCTACATCCTGGGGTCTTTGGAACAAAGAGAGCTATTTCTTCTTTCTATGAAGTTTGGCATCATTATTATTTTGAAAGGTAATCATGCTCACCCATTGCCAGATGGCTGTGTAGTTATGCTCTCTATATATTTCTAGAAGATTTACTTTTGAGGGGCGCCTGGGTGGCGCAGTCGGTTAAGCATCCGACTTCAGCCAGGTCACGATCTCGCGGTCCGTGAGTTCGAGCCCCGCGTCGGGCTCTGGGCTGATGGCTCAGAGCCTGGAGCCTGTTTCCGATTCTGTGTCTCCCTCTCTCTCTGCCCTTCCCCCGTTCATGCTCTGTCTCTCTCTGTCCCCAAAATAAATAAACGTTGAAAAAAAAATTAAAAAAAAAAAAAAAGATTTACTTTTGAGAAGAAGGCTGTGGGGGTTGGGAGGTGAAGGCTAATCCAGATCCTCCCAGCTACTCCCTCGCCAGCTGTGAGAAAATGGTGGGCCTGGGAATTATATAATTTCATCTACTTTTACATTTTTGTAAGTGTATCTATTTATTTTGAGAAAGGGTGTGAGTGGAGTAAGGGCAGGGGGAGATAGAGAGAGCATCCTAAGCAGGCTCTGTGCTGACAGCCCATGCGGGGCTCCATTCCACGAACGGTGAGATCATGACCCTAGCCCAAATCAAGAGTCAGAAGCTCAACAGACTGAGCCACCCAGGCACCCCTAATTTCATCTAGTTTTAAACCAAAAAGGGTATATTTCTGGAGAGCAGTCCACAATGTGAGCAGGAGAATGGCTGATCTAAGGGGGTGGGGGTCTAAAAATCAGATAGGTCAGCATTTGGCTCCAAAGGAGCTGAAGGAGCAAGGCTTCCACAGCGTGTGTGTTTTGTCTTTCAAGTCCCCCTTTTGTTCCCTGCCATCAGGAAATGCAGTAGACATTTGTCACCCGCAGCTCTTTGGAGACTTCAGTGTTCCTTCCTCCCAGGGTCCAAAAGGGGACTTCAGACACAAAATACTCAGATCTTGCAAACCGGCAGGATTTTTTGTGCAATGTTTATCAGACAGGCTAGAGGCTGTGAAGACAGACTTTGGGAAATAGTTTAAGCAGTTCATAAATCAGATGCAATTGTAAAGGATAGGGTGTCCTCTCTGAAAGCCCCCGTAACCTTTCTTTTATAATATCTTTACTGGGGCAAAATTGTAATGTGTATAAGGACCAGGGGTCTAATGAAGTCAGGTTGCCTCAGGTCACTGAATGTAATTTGTTTTTTCTGGCCAAATCATGAAACAGAATTACACTGCTCCCTATTACATTTATATGATATCATCTCTTTTGATATTGTCGAGTGTGTTATGCCAGGCTGCATAGCATAACTGATAACAAAATTCTTTGGAAAACTATTGTTTTTTCTTTCTCCCACCCCTCCCCCCTTCTCTTTTGGTTTTGTTTGGTTTGTATACACAAAATAACAGCAGCTGAACTCAGCTGGAGTTCTTGTCTAGCAAGCAAGTAAAAAGTGCTTTTCATATGAAATTTCTGGCATGCTCTAAAAGCATGATGCAAAGCATTTTTACCCCCTTTGCTTTGCAACTGGTGCTTATATGACTTTTCAAAATAGTATTTGGTATACTGATCAGAATACAGTTTCATATGAGGACCTTAAAGGGTTGCTTAAGATTTTCCTTTGAACCTAACATTATCAGTTGTCAGAGTATACGTAGCATACTTTGCTGGATTGCTAGCATTCCTAACTCCATGGAGAATCTAAGACATCAGGACCTCAAAAGAATGGAGTAATGAGTGGCTCAAGAGGAGAGATCAGTGAAATACCAAAGAGAAGAACAGAGTCAAGTTCTAAAGGGCAGCCATTTCCCAAATGCCAAGCAAGGGGTAAATCAACACACTTGTTTTTTCCTGGCTGCACAATCACAGGAAAAGGCTGATCAAAGCTGGGGGGCAAGGGAAAGAGTGGTAGGGTGCCCAGGTTCTGGGATCTGACTCCAAGTCCAATCAGTTAATCGTGGTCAATTGTTTTGGACTACAACACGTGCTCTGCAACAGGTTCTTTTCCTTAAGATAGCAATCTTAGCAGATCGTCCCCTTACACGATGTGCCCTGTTCTCCAGGGACAGTGAAGATTACACACTATCTGGCATTACCTAAGAAAGACTGAAATCACCTTATGCATATCACAGTCCCACATATGGTTGGGATTCCTGGACCATGAAGATATCACATGTTCTGGTGTGTGCCAGATTGGCACATGACCACCATTCCACCATTTATATAACCTGAATTCCTCATAGACTAGTTGTTTTGGGGTGCTCTGGGCTATCAGGAGAAGAGAGCTCATGCTTAGTTCTATCTAGCAACAGCCATCAGAACCCAAAAAGAGCCGAGGAATAGGCTCTTTTTCTTAATAACTTCCAATGTAGTTCTCTCAAACCTTGCCCCTCCAGAAGCCTACCCTCATCTTGACTGTGGCTGCTTTAGAACGAACTTGGCCTCTGGTGTGGTAAAACAGAATCACTTGCTCAGATTCTATTTCAAGCCAAATTCAGTGTCTTATAACCTTGCTGTATGATTTATTTGGCCCTTGGGGGCTCCTACTGAAAGTGCTGAAATGCCATACCGACATTTCACTTCGGACTCACAACCACCTACACTTGAAGCAGGATTTATCTCTGACAGGAGGTTTCTCCTGTTAAAAAAAAATCACTGTGCAGTGCCTTCACCTGATGAATAATCTTCTATGTCCTAATGGAAGGCGTGGGGGCGGCAGAGGAATGAGTATAGGAAGAGGACCAAAGCTGTGTCCACATCCTTGAGGCAAGAGAAATCACACCGGACAAGTTCAGTGGAGGACTTTTCATGAATCTGTCCGCTTCAGTTCATCTACCCAGAGTCAGAGTTAGGAGAGAGAGTGAAATAGGAGAGCCACATAGGGAGGCTCAGGAGTGATTTCTCTGAAACGGCAGCTGGAAGGGTTTTGTAACAGTTCTGGTACCACACCCATAGATGCTACCACAAATGCTGTCTTACTTCCACTTACCATGGTGAAATGTCACAGGATCCCTATTCCTGAAAGCATTCAATCCTCTTATATGAAAGACCAAAGAAGCCAATAAAGTTTAGGGCTACCTTTTATCCCACCCACAAATTTGGTGTAAGGGTAAATAACGTTTACATTTCTGCCATGCCATAAATACGGGTTTTCCATATGAGAGTTCACACAGTGTGAACACTCAGCCAGTAGAATGACCATTCAGTACTGTGGGTGCACATCCCACCACAATGCCAGACTCAAAGTTACATGATAATTGCTTTCGATGAGTAGGCAAAAGGTCTTTTCTCTTTCTTCCACCACCCCAAATCCTGTAGATAAGGTGTCTGAAGACTGACGTTGTGTGCCTTCACATGCCCTTGGGCACTAAATGCTAATAAAGAAGGATGGATAATCATCACTGGCAACCTATCAGTCGGTGCAACACCCAACCCACATTGGAGGGGAAAATGGAGGAGGGGCAAGGAAGGTGCCTTCTTCCTGCTCAGGGTACATTATTCCCAAGGACTGAAAGAGAGAATGGAGCCTAGGAAAACTCATATAGTGAATAGTGAATAATTTTCTTTGAAAATAATGCCTAACCCAAGGTCTCTAATAGTCCCAGAATCCCAGAATAAATCATATAGAACTCCAGGAGGTGTCCAATTTCCAGGAGAATGATCTACAAAGGAAGAGACACTGGGGCGCTTGGGTGGCTTAGTCAGTTAAGCATCCAACTCTTGATTTCGGCTCAGGTCATGATCTCACAGTCATGAGATCAAACCCTGTCGTTGGTCTCTGCGCTGACAGACTGAAGCCTGCATGGGATTCTCTCTCTCCCTCTTTCTCTGCCCCTCCCCTGCTCGTGCTTGACCCTTCTTTCTCAACATGAATAAATAAACTTTTAAAAAAGGAAGAGACACTGAGAACAAGTTTGCGACGAAGATATATCTCTGTTGCTTTATTTTCAGCCCTGGTTATAAGGGATGAAATTGTTATAGGATTGTAAGAGTTATTTTATTTTACCTTAGAGTTCTTACCTATACATACATAAAAATAAGAATAGGAAAATAATTTCATTATAGACACGGCGGCAGATATCCTCCATTTACAATGTTTTTACTAAATAAAATGATACGACATTTTAAAAACGAAGATCTGCTCAGTAAATTAGATAATAGGGTAGACCAGAGCTAGTGAATTAAATGATTGCTGTGCAGGGAACTGCTAGCATTGTAAATAACACCTCCTGTGGGAATACTAAACACTCAATCAGAAAATGCCAAGGCTGTTGGTTTAGGATCAGCCTTTTCAAATCCATAACATTTGAATGAGTTTGTTTCTTAACTGAAACTTTCTTAGCCAATAATAATCCCAGTCTCTATCATGCTTTAAAAGGGAAAGCATTGCAAAACCCTCTTAGAGTCCTGATGCCTCACAGGGCACGATGACTCAGTGATTTTTTTTTTTTTTTTTAATTCCAAAGCATGAGAAAAGAGACGGAGGGAAATTGTCTGTAACTGCTCAAGGCAGCATCTTCAATGTCCTGCCAAATACTGGGTTGCCAGCTGGCAGGTCCTAGTACTCTTTAGTCCTGCAAAGTATCACGTTCGTGCCACTGAAGATAGACATACGTTGTCCTCTTTTAACCTGAAGCATCTGCAGGGTTAAACAGCAAAGCGTGCCACCTGTGTTAAGGTGGTGGGCAGTGGGAACCACAGAACAAAATGCGAAGGAGAAGCTTCCCCTTTTATCCCTCCACCAAGGGCACAGTAACCAATGATGTTCCCCAAACTTGTTAGCCACCAGCACTTCTGTTCTCAACCAACATCAATCGCTGTTCTGGATTTATATATGTTCTTTCTGGCTCGAAGTTTCATAGCCAAAGCAGTGACACATAGATTTGGTTCATTTGGCTTCAACGTTCACTATTTTTGCCCATAACACTTCTAGTGTCATTTCTCACTATCTTCCTATCATGCCATAATTAAAATTCCAATGTAATTTTTCATAATTACAAGATAACCAGACAAATAAGCCTTAAAAATAAAAACAATGTCATTAAAAGTTAACTAGATACTATTACCTACTAAAGCTCTGAGCCTAAGACCTCTGAGTTTATTCTGTCTTTCTTAAAATAGAGGTTAATATGTGTTAGATGTTAAAGACAGATCAGCATCAAACTGAGACTTCCTCTTGATACATTCAGAAGGTCTGAAAGAGAATGACAAAGAAAGTGCATTCCATAGTATGTCATGCCATGTCAGTTTTATTTGATCCCACTCAAGAAAGTCATGAGTACTACTTAGAGTCATCTGGTAAATCCTACAATTTGGGAAACAGAATGTAGCAATATTTCCCCAAGTGTGTTTCTAGGAGCTGACCTACCAGAAGATTAAAATGCAAATACTCTGGCTTCACCCACAGAGTCTTCTGGGATAGGAGGAATTTGCGATTTTTCAAAAAATGTTTATTTATTTTTGAGAGAGTACAAGCAGAAGGGGCAGAGAGAGGGGGATAGAAGCAGGCTCTGCACTGACAGGCTCACAGTAGCGAGCCCAATGTGGGGCTCGAACTCACTAACCAAGGCCGTTACCTGAGCTGAAGTCTGGTGCTCAACCAATTGAGCCACCCAGGTGCCTGGAATTTGCATTTTTAACAAGCTTCCCATGTTACTTTATACACAACTATTTGAAAACCATTAGTCCAGGTTTGTTGTTTTTAAACATTTATTAGCCCAGAGATCCTTTCCTCCAATAAATCCTACATAGAAACTAAGCTATAAAGCAGATAAGAATAGGCCCCCTTGTTGAAGCAGGAAAGCCGGCCAGAGTTGCAGTTCACTTCCTCCCAGCCCATGGCAGCCCCTGGGAGCCCCGTGGAGTGACCAGCGTTCTGCAGAACAGAGTGTGAAAATTTGTCTTCTCTATCTTTCCCTTCACCTCTTTCTTCTCCAACTTCTCCTTTCCCCCATAACCAAAAGTTCCCTGTGACTTATTTGTTTTAAAGTTGAGAAATCTGTATCCTCCGTGTTACCTACCAAAGGAGCATAAAAACCGAATACAAATGTGTTGAATGGAGTTGAATTGAACCGAATCTGACTCATTTCATTACACAATAAAAATACAAACACCCTAATAGCTAAGTGGATGAAACACACAGGAATTTCAAAAGATACAATGAAACAGTTAATTAATATATGAGAAAATATTCAGCCTCATAATAATCAAATGCAAATAAAACAACATCTTATTTTTTACTTGTCAAATTAGCAAAGATGTTTTGAATGATACTCAGTGTAAATGAGGATATAAGATCAACATTCTTGTACCCTGGAAAGCTAATGAGTACAGCCTTTCTGGATGTGCTTTAAAATATCTTTTTCCTTTAATGCAATAGCTTACTCTCTGTGAACCTATTATGCAAAGACAATCTGAAATTCAGGCTAAGATTTATGCACAGTTCTGGAACTATATGGCAGCAATGGTTGTACAATAGTGTAAATATACTTAATGCCACTGGAATGCACCTTAACATGGTTTCTGTGGTCAATTTATATGATGTATATTTTACCACAAATGATTTATGTACAAAATATTTATTCTATCATTACTTACGATAAGGAGAATTTTAAACTGCTGAATGTCCAACATTAGAGTTATTGCTACATTCTGGTGCTGCTTGAAAAATGCTTATGATATAAACAGGTGAAAAAAAACCAGGATGTGAAACTATATATACAATCTTACCTCAGCCTTTTCTTCAAATATAGAATAATCTAGAAAGAAATATGTCAAAATATTACCAGTTATGGATTCCAGAAGACTGATAGGACCATTAATACCTTCTCTTTTCTCTTTATAAGTTGAAAAGCTTTCAAAATTTGCTAAAATTAGTGCATGTTATTTTTAAAGGTTTTTTTTAGAGACAGAGTGTGAGCAGGAAGGAGGGACAAAGGGAGAGAGAGAAAAACAGAAAGAATCCCAAGCAGGCTCTACACTCAGCATGGAGCCCAAGGCAGGGTCAATCCCATAACCCTGGGATCATGACCTGAGCCAATATCAAGAGTCAGACTCTCAACCTACTGAGCCACCCAGGCTCCCCAGTGCATGTTATTGTAATAAATAAAAAAAAAATTTGAGTAAATAATTTCAAAAGAAACTAAACTATGGTCTATATTGTAATCTTCATTAAGATGTTACTAATTAATAAAAAAAGAAAATGTTAGTCTCTAATTATAAATTATCTTTTAATTATTAAATGTAACATCTATGAAGATAAAAATAATGATAATAATTAACATGTGTATAGTGCAGGCACTACTTTAAACACTTAACGTGTTAGCTCACAACCCTTGAAAATTTTCATTTATTCCTAACTTACAGAAGCACAGAGAACTTAAGTAGAACAGTCCAAGATAAGACACCATGTAAAACTAGAATTCAAACTCAGACATTTTGGTTCCAGAGTTTATGGTCTTAAAAATAAGACCATAGGGGTGCCTGGGTGGCTCAGTCGGTTAAGCTTCAGACGTCGATTCAGGTCATGATCTTGCAGTCTGAGTTCAAGCCCCTCAATGGGCTCTGTGCTGACAGCTCAGAGCTTGGAGCCTGTTTCAGTTTCTGTGTCTCCCTCTCTCTCTGCCCACCCCCCAACTTGCATTCTGTCTCTGTCTCTCTCTTTCTGAAAAATAAACATTAAAAAAAATTTTAAATAAAAAAATAAGACCAAAAATAATATTTAGAAATAAGTATACTAAATATACTACTTTTTGCAAAAATTTTTGAAAAGCAAGGAAGTATATTAGTTTCTTCTTGCTGCTATAAAAAATTACCACAAACTTAGTGGCTGAAACACAGTTTTTTTTTATTTTATAGAAGTGGTAGTCAGAAGTCTAATATGAGTCTCCAGGGCTGCATTCCTTTTGGACACTCTAGCCACTTGGCTAGTCCTTGGCTCACGATCCCTTCCCGCATCTTCAAAGCCATCTTCTCCTCTCTGATCTCCACTTATGACTTTACCTCTCTCCATCTTCTGACCCTCCGGTGGCCTCTTAAAAGAATACTGTGGCTTCATTAGGTCCACTTTGTAATCCAGGATAATTCTCCACCTCAAAATCTTTCCTTTAATTATGTCTGTACAATCTCTTTTATTGTATTAGGTAACATAATCAAAAGTTCCAGGCATTTGGACTTGAACACCTTTGGGGCCATTTATTCAGCCTACCATAGGAAGGAAGGGAGGGAGGGATGAGGGAAGGAAGGAAGGAAGGGAGGAAGGAAGGGAGGAAAGAAGGAGGGAGGGAAGGAGGGAAGGAAGGAAGGAAGGAAGGAAGGAAGGAAGGAAGGAAGGAAGGAAGGAAAATATATGTTTCAGTTTCTCTTCATGTGTAATGAGACATTGATTTCATACATCATAATTTTGTGGATCAGGAAACTGAGCAGCAACTATCTGGGTGATTCCCTTGTTTCAAGTGGTATTGATGAAGGTCACTTGGTAATAATCAACTGGCAGATGAGATGGTCTAGAAGATATAGACAGGTTTACTCACTTGACTGCTTCTTTGGTGGGGATGATAGGAAGGCTGGCTCAACAGGAGCTGTTAACCAAAGTCCTCAGTCATGGCTCTTCCAGCATTGTAGTCTCAGGGTAATCATGGGCTTTTGTTTTGTTTTGTTTTCATTTGTAAACTTTTTTTTTTTGAAGTAAAATTGACATACTATATCTCATTAGTTTCAGATGTACATCATAGTGATTTGATATTTTTATACATCACAAAATGATTCCCACAACCAAACTTGTTACCAACTCTGTCACCATACAGTTATTACAATATTTCCTATGCTGTATATTACATCCCTATGATTTATTTATTTTATAACTGGAAGTCTATACCTCTTAATTCCCTTCATTTATGTTGCCTATACCCCCCACCCTTACACCTCTCTGGTAATGAACAGTTTGTTTTCTGTATCTATAAATCTGTTCCTGTTTGTTTCGTTTGTTTTGTCTTTCTTGGTCTGACTTATTTCACTTAGGATAATACCCTGTAGGTCCATTCATGTTGTTTCAAATAGTAATAGTTCATTCTTTTTTATGACTGATTAATATCCCGCTGTGTATTTACACCACATCTTCTTAACCCAGTCATCTACTGATGGACACTTAGGTTGCTTCCATATCTTGGCTATTGTCAATAATGCTACATTAAATATTAGAGTGCATGTATCTCTTCAAATTGGTTTTGTTGTTTGCTTGTTTTCTTCAAATAAAAATACAGAAGTGGAATTGCTGGGTTGTATGGTAGTTCTATTTTTAATTTTTTGGAGGAACCTTTGTGCTGTTTTCCATAGTGGCTACACCATTTTATGTTCTCACCGACAATGTATGAGGATTTTCTTTCCTCTACATCCTCACCAACATTTGTTATTTCTTGTTTTTTTGATAATAACTAATCTTACGGGTATGAGGTGACAGTTCACTGTGGTTTTGATTTGCATTTCCCTGATGTAGTAGTGATGTTGAACATCTTTTCATGCACCTGTTGGCCATCTGTATGCCTTCTTTGAAAAAAGGTCTATTCAAGTCCTCTGCCCATTTTTAAATCATTTTTTATTAAGTTGTGTAAGTTCTTTATATATTTTGGGTATTAACCCCTTATCAGATGTATGATTTACAAATATCTTCTCCTACTCAGTAGGTTGCCTTTTTGTCTTGTTGATGGTTTCCTTCATTATGCAAAAGATTTTTAGTATGATGTAATCCCATTTGTTTATTTTAGGTTTTGTTGCCCTGGTGGACTTTTTACATGGCAGCTCAGATCTCACACAGAAGGTGGTGCAGAAGATTCAAGTTAGCAAGGGTCTTCTCATCTAGCTTCAGAAGCCCCGGAATGTTACTCTCAACAGAAGGAGTAATAAAGAGATAGAAATCATCTTCAATCTCCTAAGTGCTCTAAGTATAAAATTTCAGCTAATAAGAAACACACGATGAAAGCCATATAAATTGGAGATATGGGGAGGTAGTAGTTCTAGACCTTATCAAATAATCCAAGGAAATTTTGATGTGTTTAGATTAGTCTGGGAAATCACTTTGAAATCCCTCTGGTTTTAAACATATAAGTATTTTCTAGACATTTTGGGGTTCTGTTTGCTTTTCTTCCACCATTTTTACATTTCAAAGTCGATGAAAATAATGTAAAGTACAATATAGGGGATATAGTCAATAACATCTCAATAATTTTGTGTCGTGACAGATGGTAACTAGAAATCTTGGTGATCATTTTGTAATGTACACAAGTGTTGAACCACTATACCGTACACCTAAAACTAATATAATACTGTATGTCAACTATATTTCAATAGAAAAAAGTCTATGGAAATAAACATCAAAATGAAGAACCATCAAAATTCACTAGTTCATGTTTTCCTCTGTTCACAAAGCAAATTTATTTAAGGTATACCCAAAGAATAAAATCATGGTCCCCACCTCTTATTAGGAAACAATGATGACTAGGTTAAAACCAATTTATTTTCTCATCACCATGTCTGAAATATAGTCTTCTAGGTCTTCTTTGTCTTTATAGAATGCATAACTTATCTAGATTTATTTTTCTTTTCCAACATGGTACCAGGTATAGTGATAATGTTTGCAAATTTGGATATATGTCTTTCTTCTTTTCTTTCCTAATTCATTCAAACCTTTGGTTTGGGATAAGAAGCAATATTGTATAAAATGCTGGTGCTAGATAAACATTTTCATCATTGAATTTCAAGACACCCATACAATAGTTACATAATTCTTATTCCTATTTACATCACCTTTAGAGACCACACTTGATAATAATAACACTAAAAACAATAGGTTAAGAGTATCTGCATGACTCAGTTGGCTAAGCATCCAACTCTGGATCTCAGCTCAGGTCATGATCTCACAGTCCGTGAGATCAAGCCCCACATCGGGCCCTAAGCTGACAGTGCAGAATCTGCTTGGGATTCTCTCTTCCTTCTTTCTCTGCCCCTCCCTTCTCACTTGCCCTCTCTCTCTCAAAAATAACTAAATAAACTTAAAAAAAACAATAATGGGTTAGATTGAGTAGGTGCATGCATAAGAGAGAATTCATTGATTCAACAAACATTTATTACTTACCTCAAATAGCAAACAACCTGGAGAGAAGGACAGATACAGTGGTATGCTGAAACCAGCACATATTGGCTTCTAATAGCTTTCATGGAGCCAATTCTGTGTGTTGCTCCCCAATCTTGCTTCAGTAATTAAGTTAGCAGCTTGAAATCCGCCATGGTGAAAGTATTTACATTACGGAAACTGGCAAATAATACAAATCTGGGCTTTTTGTTAAACATTTACCAGTGCACCACTGCAATACATAAACATGCTCACATTGTGGCAGATACCAAAGGTACACACATCTTTAGATAAGATATTCCATATACTTAAATAGATGGATCTAGTTTAGGAGGAGGTCACTGAAGGCTTCCCTTTTGGGGCTGAACTCAAATGTCACTTCTTCCAAAAGTCCTTCCTGTACAACTTGTCTAAAGAAACCCTGCTCCCAGACACTCTCCATCACACTGCACTTTCTTTCTTTCTGAGTAGTCCTCATAATTGAAGAATAACTTACTTATTTTTACTTGCTTATATGTGTTCTTTACTAGAATTTTACATTCTTTTTTTTAAAATGTTTATTTATTTTGAGAGTGAGAGAGAGAGAGAGAGAGAGAGACAACAAGCAGGGGAGGAGCAGAGGGAGAAGGAGAGAGAGAAACCCAAGCAAACTCCATACTCAGGGCTCAATCCCACAAACCGTGAGATGATGATCTGAGCCGAAATCAAGAGTCAGATGCTTAACTAACTGAACAACCCAGGTGAATTTTACATTCTTATCTGTCATGAATCCATGAAAAATAATAGGCACTCAAAATATTTTTTGAAAATCAGCAGTGGAGTAGCAGTAGAGTTTTAAAGGATGAGTAGGTCTTAGCCAAGCAAAGAAATAGAGGTAGGATAATCTGAGCACAGGAAGCAAAAATAAAAATAGCTCCGCGGTCAGGGAAAGATTGTGTGTGAAACATGAAGTCCAATTCAAGCTGAGTCTAGGGTGGTGCCAAAGGATATTCAAGCCACATGGGGCCTCCAGACTATGCCATGTGAGCCACAGGTATCTGTGAAGGCCATTATTCAAACTTCCATTCACCAGAAGATGAGCATGGACATAGCTAATTCTAAATTGGAACAGATTTGTTTTTAAGTTAGGAAGAAAAATAAACAAAACTAAAACACATCTTTCCTCAAGCTCCCTATATGACTGATGAATTAAAAGTATTTTACCCCCCAAAATGGATTAATCCCTGAAAAGGATTGCTGGATCTCCCCAAAATTAGAGTACTCAAAGTGGGAATCATTTGGTAACATTAAACTGAAACAAATAAAGAATGAGGGGAAAGGGATATGCTGGTTTCCACAACGTGCTTTATCAATATCCATCTGTAGATAATTGTGGTTTCTTGGCAATACTGTATATACTAGATATTCTGAGAAATTTATTAAAGGTATTTCATATATAAATGAGAAAGCAGAGTGTTTAGTTTCTAAGAAGATAAAATTTGATTACAGATGTTGAGCCATTAATCTTATATGTAGCTTTGGGCCAGTGCCTCCCCACTTCTCATCTTTCTCAGTCTACTAGTTGAGGGCATAGGCTCTCCAATGGGATGAAGAAAGAATTAGGGAGCCCAAATGACAGTGACTAATTCCGTTGGGTGGAACTTAAGGAGGTTCCAGAGGAAGGTAATGTTTGGGTTGGCCTTGAGAGATGAGTAGGACTTCAGTAGGCAAAGGGACAGTGAATGGGGCACTCCAGACAGGAATAACACCCTCATCCAAGCCACAGAGGCCTGAAATCAGGGTTTGTATATTATTTAACGATTCATGGAACAGCCACACATAGAACAACTTACACAACTCTGAACAGAACAACTGCCAATGTGCTTTTGCAAACCAACATTCTAATTTTACTTTGGTTTTTCATAATGACAAAGTGATTCATTAGTTCCTATTACACACAGCAATTTCAAAATGATAAAACACTGAAAACCCTTTCTTAATTACGAAAATTCAAAAAAAGGAACTTGAACAAAATCCACTCTTTCTACTCAGCAAATATGTGACCACAGAAGTTCTTGACCACTCTGCACACAGCACCCATCCAGCCTTGTTTGAATAAGCTTAACAAAAAGTATAGTGGAGCCTCATGTTTACACTGTAAACTTATTTTATAGACTTAGATAAACACCAAGTCAACTTATGCCTGCCAAGACACAATCAGCGACATTTGTTAAAAGCACAATTCTAGGTGAAACACACTTGAAGAAAACTCAAAATACAAACATAATTGATCTCTAAAATTAACATATTAAGAAGCAATTGTGTTACATTACTTTCACCATTGGTTTCACTTAAAATGTGGGTTTTAAAATGAAGTTTAATTTGCCAAAAGCTATTTTAATACAGGAAAGCATTTCATGTATAGAACAAAGCCCTCCAGGGGTTGTTTGGTGGCCAACCACAGATACTGATTCTGCTAGCTTAAGTTGAAAAGGAAATTCTCATAAGAATATTACAAAGGTCACTAACTAAAAGGACAGCTAATAGAAACAGAGCTCAAAAAAAGTGCCCCCTTTGAAGAAAAAGAGGGCAGTTCCTGGCACCTAGATAGCAGGAATTGATAGAAAGTGCCACTGCTAATTATTCTCCAAATCTTTTTCACTAAACTCAAGCTTCAAAATCCCAGGATAGAAAGTCTAATTGAACCAATTTGGGACATTGCCTACAGGAAGCCAGGCATCTTAAATTACAGTCCTATGGAAGCGACACAGATTCATGGAGAATGGTTTCATCAAAGGAAATGGGCACTTTTATTAAGGAGGTTGGAATGGAGGCTAGGTGGTCAGAAGACAAGGACTGTCCATTCCAAACCCTGTGATTAGTTCTGACTCACTGTATCAATTTAATGTAGAACTTTCATTGAGCTGAGAGTTTTGTCTTTGTCCTTCTTCACCCTTCCATGACCCTCTTTGTTATGAACAGATCAGTAGCAACTTTTAGAATCTGCTTTATAGAGGAATCTTTTAGATACATAGTTGTTGGTTAGCTGATGTTTCTATGTGGTGCATTTTACACATTAAGCAACTTACTTACCCACCCACCCACCCCCCCCAACATAACATGAATGGTGTATGACCACAAAACACAAATAAATCAGAAATTTATTTCAACTTGTTTTTTTTCTTGTGTTAAGATGACAGTCACTTTTACTGGCCACACAATTTAAGTATGTCCACCGAATGAAGAATATTTTTTTAAATAAGTTTTTAAAAGCTTAAAAAAGGAAAGGGTTAATAAAAAAGACTTGGTATTTGGTGCTAAACATCCACTGAACAGATATTTTTTTTCATAGAAGTTACTAGTAGTTACCAGCGCCATGTGAATATATCTCAACGCTCTAATTTTTTCACTAAGAGCCTAAGGTACACAAAATACATTATATTTTTCTATAGAAAATAAATTAGTTCTGTCAATATGGGCAATGGAGGTAAAGTAGAATGACTTCAATGACAAATATCTAGAAATGCTAGATAAAAAAAAAGTTGAATGGCAATTCTTTTTTAAATGCCCAGCTGAGTTCATAAGAAATAGAGGAAATCCAGGGGAACAGAAATAAAGAAAAGCCAGAAAAGCCAAGAAACTATGTTTCAGTAGTCCAGGAATGGGAGGTGCAGGGGGCCCACATCAGATTGAGAAATGAGCCCAGATGCATCTACGTAAGGACAAGGTAGGATGTGTTGGGCTGTGCAAGACGGACAGTTGCAGCTAAGACCTTTGCATTAAGCTGAAACTCTGATAAAGGGCTAAACCTCAGTGTAAAACATGGGACAAAGTCCACCTCTCAACAAGCAGTGAGGTTTGTCTCTGCCTCAGGCTCTGGGGTGAGAAAAGAACACTTTCTCATGAGAAACTTAAGTCCCAATTACTGGAGGGATGGGGGATGGGCTAAATGGGTAAGGGGCATTAAGGAATCTACCCCTGAAATCATTGTTGCTTGCACTATATGCTAACTAACTTGGATGTAAATTTAAAAAATAAAAATAAAAAAGATGAACTCATGCAAAAGAAAGAAAGAAAGAAAGAAAGAAAGAAAGAAAGAAAGAAAGAAAGAAAGAAAGAAACTGAAGTCCCAAGCCCATGCATTCCTACACCTGGAGACTGACATTACACATTCCTTCAGATATGGGACTCCCCAGTTTGAGATGGACATAGACACTGCTCCTGGGTTGGTTAGCCCAGGGTCCTTGAAGAATGCAAAACTTCTTTAGGAATTCCACTGGGAATTCCAGAAGGGATTTCCATAGAGGAGGAAAAAATATGCTAAAAATAATATTACAATAAAAACTTATGTATGATTTTAGTAATTTATGTGTTGGAAATAGATAACACCAGTTAAAACTTGTAGTTTTCAGGTAAAAATTTTATATAATATATGAAGTAAAGATCTAACATAAATGATGGTCAAAAGGTCTGTCAAGAAAAGCCTTACAGAAAAGCAAATACCACTTCCAATTAACTTTATACTACCTAGAAGATAGTATAAAATAAACAGTTTAAATGGCTAAAGAGATAAAAGAAGAAATAAAATCTATGATGAAAGAATAAGATACTATGACAAAAGAACATGAAAAATCTTAAAAACAACAACGTAGAAATCTGGAAATAAAAGATTAAAAAATCTAAATATTTAATGGATTAGCTAAACAAAAGATTGGACAGTGATGAAGAGAAAATTAGCTAACTAGAAGAAAAATCTGAGGTTACATTACTTTGAATGTAGCATGGTGAGACTTTTTAATGTAAAAATATAAAAGATGAGAAATAAGAAAAATGGAAGGCAGATGGTAAGGCCTAAAATGCATCCATTTAATAGAATTTCTAGAAATGCTCCTAGAGAAAATGAGGAAGATCCAAAGAGGTAATGTCTGGAATTGAAAAATGATACAGATCCTCACATGGAAGAGATTGTGCAAAGTCAGAAGGAAAAAATATAAATAAATCTACCTTTAGATGCATTGGAGTAAAACTGTAGAACACAAATGAGGAAAATCTTAAAATCAATTGAAATTAAAAAAATCATTTTACCAAAAAGGAGCAATTGGACTGATAGCAGACTTCTCAATAGCAACAACAGAGGACAGAAGAAAATGAAATCTCTTCAAAGTGCTAAGGCCAAATATCTTTCAACCTAGAATATTTTACCAAGTTAAACTATCATTCAATAATGAAAGTAAAATAAAAGTGTCCAGACTAACAAAGAATGAAAAGGCCCTCACAGAATAAAAGGAAATTAATTCCCAAGAAACGAGGAACAAGAAAGGCTGTTAACCAATGAAGTTGGTAAATAAACTTTGAATATAGAAAATTATAAGATTTCACCTGGAAAGTTTAACGATAAGATAGACCTAAAATACCAGATATGAGAAAAATATGATTATTTACAGTCCATCTATATATATACAGTCCATATATATATATATACACACAGTCCATATATATATATACATATACATATACATATATATATATATATATATAATATTAGTTTCAGGTGCACAACACAGTGGTTTGACTGTGTACATTATGAAATGATCACCCTGATAAGTATAGTTACCATCTGTCACCATACATGGTTAATACAGTATTACTGACTGTATTCCCTGTGCTCTGCTTTGCATCTCTGTGGCTTATTTATAACTGAAAGTTTTCACTCTTCATCCCCTTCACCTACGCCCTTTATATTTTTGAATCAAATGTATAATGTATCCCAAGTGCTTTTCTAAGTTTCTATGATTGGGTGAAAAATAAACACACAAGATAATAATCCAAGGGATTGCTTCTCCCAGGAGACATACTAGAATATAATAACAGTGAAAGGCAGAAAATAAAGGATTGGAATAATGTATTCCAGGCAAATTGTAAACAAGAGAAAGCTAGCAGATTGATACACATAGTAGACAAAACACACATTAAGTATTGGGGGAATAAAGAAGTTCATTGCCTAATAATAAAAAGAATAATTCTCCGGGAAAACAACATAATCCTTTTCGTGTTTTACCCAACATTTTAGCTCCAAAACCTACAGGAAAAAAATTAAAATGTAAAGAGAAAGTGATGCATACACAATCACAATAAAATATTTTAATTCTTTTTTCTCAGAAATGGATAGGTCAAAGGATCAAAAATTAATGAGTATGTAGACAATTTGACAACACAATGCATATGATTGAGCTAATAAAAATATATAGAACCCTACGCCAGCAATTAGATTATAAATATTCTCCCAAGAATAAGTAAACAAATGTAAAAACTGATTTGGCAAATTTAAGCAAGTCTCAAGAAATATCAAAGAATTGATATCTCATGGACTATATTCCCCGATCACAATGCAACCAAAAGATAGCTCAAAAAATCCCAGGCATTGGAAAATTTGAAATTTCCAAAATAATTAATGGATCAAAGAACTCTAATGGAAAATTAAAATGTAAAGAAGTGGGTATTAATGAACATTAGAGCTTTAGTTGTACTTGTTATTTATATATTTAGAAAGAGAGGGAGAGATCTGAAACAAATATAACAAAAAATTAGCAGTTTTTAAAATTGAATGCTACATCCGTGAATGTTCATTAAATTATTTTCTGCATACTTGAAATGTTTCATACTTATTCTTAATTTAAAAATACAACCACTTATTCTGTTTCACACAAATGCCATTTATACCTCAATCAATAAAAGAACTGGTGGGGATTTATTTGTTTGGTTTCAGTTTTGTTTTCCGTATGGACTAGAAAGAACCTAAACAAAATGCTTCCATCTGAGAACACGAGGCATCACCCAAACTGGGCACCTCATGGTCCCCCATCTCTATGTCTCATTGTCAGTAGGGACCCAAGGCCTGCTGCTCCCAGCCTGGACTTTGAGGTCACCTTCAGATCTGTCAAAAATAATTCCTTCTGATGAGCATAAAAGGCTGCAAAGCCCATCATTTGAAAAAAGAACATATTGGAAAAATCACCCACATACAGAATCAACTCCCAGGGTGGACCACATTTATACTGACCCCTGTTAAAAATATCTTATTAAATACTTCTGATATAAAAGCAAAATCTTGCTACGAGTTGGAGTTTTGGTAAACAGTCTTCCCTTTTTAAAGTCTGTAAAAAAGTTGTCCCAAAGCAAAACTGAGAACTCCCTACTCCTTATGACTCAACTCTTAGGCAACCCTCAGATCCCCTTTCCCAGTTCCTCCAGTTAAATCCTGGGTGATTCCTTCTATGAGAATTTTATACCATTATTGTCAAATGTGAATAATGTATGCCCTCTCTTTGGAGAAAAAAATAGTCTCACAATCCCCCACTGTTGACAAATGGCTTTTATTATAATGTTATTTAAATACATATAAAATGTAAAACTAGATATAAACTCATTACGCTAAACAACGATAACACCAAAACAAATTTACAAATTAGAGATAAAACTACCAAACCAATACAGTTCAAATTAACAAGATTAATTTAAGGTGATAATTTGTGTTGTGCTTAAATTGCATTGCAGTTAGAAATGAGTGTTTTCCTGTTAGGTTTAGCCAATGGAAGGCAGTAGAATCGTATTGGGAGGCAGGAGGGAGGAAGAGTATTTGTTCTTTCCCTTTTCTAGCAAAAAAAAAAAAAAAAAGGTCTAGTCTAGCAAACAAACAAACAAACAAACAAATCCTCTGCCCATGACCCCCAGCCTCTGTGGGTCATTTCCATCAAGGTTACCATTTGCATCCAGCCGCTCTAATTTCTTGCCTCTGCTAACGCTACTTCTCCAGCCACTCAAAGAGGAAGAGAGCTGGAATATTTAATGTTTAATATTTACCACAGAAATTAACAGACCACAGAGCCTATCTTTGCCTATCTTCAGACCCTCAGGAGGTTGAGTTTTTAAAGGTCTAGACCAGTGGCCCTCAACCCCACATACACATCAGAATCATTGAGGGGACTTCTGAGTAAACCTAACATTTCTCATTTTAGATCCCTCCTGGTAGTGGCTCGCTGCTGTTGCTAACCCTGTTTCACCTTTCCATCCCTTCTTTGGCTTTTTCATTTCATGCAATTCCCACCCCCCCTTTTTTTAACTAGTTCTCCATATTAAATTTCCTTTACTAAACCACATGACACAAGCTCTCTTTTCTTGTGTGTCCCTCATGGAAACATAGGTCATACACAAGGGTGGACAGAGCTGAAGACTAATCAGATTTTTTTATTTGTCCATTTGTTTTAATACCAATTATTACATTTTAAGTCCCCTCCTTTTTTACGTTTCAAAGTGCCTAGAAATAAACCAAAAAGAGAAATCCTCCCAAAAGTTTAGGTTACTGTTTTGTGTAGAAATCATTTCGGTTCTCCAAATTTCCTGTGGCTCCATAAATCATCAAAGGGTACTCAACAGGAATATGTTTATTCCACAAAGGGAAAGCACCAAATGATGGATGAGTTCTATCTGCAGACTCCAATTTGAGGAGAATGGCTGAGCCACCCCAGATTTCTCATCCTCATCCTCCCCAAAGCAACCAATAATTTAAAAGAAAAATCCAGACATGCATTTTCTCTGAAAAATGACAGATGAATTGAAGTAGCCAATTCTCTTTTCCTTCCTTGATTTCCTCCAGCATTATATAATTCATCAGCATTTTTCCTTTGTTGAGTTGCACTACCAGAGCAGCAAGGAAGAAGTTAATGCCCACACTCAAGTAGGAAGGAGAGAGAGGAGAGATTTAAAAAAAAATTTTTTTTTTCAACGTTTATTTATTTTTGGGACAGAGAGAGACAGAGCATGAACGGGGGAGGGGCAGAGAGAGAGGGAGACACAGAATCGGAAACAGGCTCCAGGCTCCGAGCCATCAGCCCAGAGCCCGACGCGGGGCTCGAACTCCCGGACCGCGAGATCGTGACCTGGCTGAAGTCGGACGCTTAACCGACTGTGCCACCCAGGCGCCCCAAGAGAGGAGAGATTTTAAATCAGAAGATATCTCTTCAGCAGGTCAGGATGAAAGAAAATAATTTCTGATAGGATGACCAATATTTATTCTTTCAAATGCCAAGTTTCTTGCTTTCTCACATGCAGCTGTTAAGTTATAGAAGTGCCAGCTCCTACTTTTGTCAGTTCTCTAGGGCATGGGATACTCAACTGGTTGGAAAAATAGTTTCTCCTGAGAATCGGAGAGAAAGAGAGCTGGAATATTTAATGTTTCCCACAGAAATCAACAGATCCCAGAGCATTCCTTGCTGACCTTCAAGTCAGCAGGACATGGGAGGTTGAGTTTTTAAAATCCTAGACCCGTGGTCCTCAATCCTACACATATATCAGAATCGTCGAAGGGGCTTTTGAGAAACGCTGATGCCAGGTTCCAACCCAGACAAAACAGAATCTGGGGGCATAGGTCCCAAGCTTTAGTAGTTTTGTAAATCTCCCACATGATTCTAATGAAAACCAAAGACAGAGAGCCACTGGCCTAGACCAAGAATTAGGAGTTAATGCTAATTGTAAATTGTATATAAATATGTAATTCATGTATATAATTATCATATATAATATACTTTTGTGTTCATTTACTTGAATTCAGTTGTTTTCTGCATAGAGGTTTGTCCATTTTTCTTCCTTACTCTTTTCTTTTGAATGACAGTCACATAAGTGATGCTAGAGTTACAATGAACTTCAGAGTTTGCTTTGAGTGCTACTTGATACAAGAAGTAACAGAAAAGGAAGAGCTTACGTTCTTGTGGTGAGGGAGAGGGGCACTGATTATGACGAACCTGCCAGAATCTCAGCATGTGTGGATTGTATGACGCTCACCCCAAAAGTGGCTTTCAAAAGACCTTGTATCGAGTCTATTAGCCATCTCTTTCGTGTAAGTGCTTTTCTCCGTATCGTCAGTCTGTTACGGCACAGTGTCAAACACAGCCCCGTAAATTCTGTCACCTTAGAAACGTTCTAGTGCCTATTGTTCAGAGCCCGCAGCTCTTATGGAGTTGAAATCTTACCACTCACTATACAGCATAGCACATTCTATACATGTACCTCTCAAGACAAATACTTGGCATAGAAAAGACAATGACCCAGTCGGGGGTCCCCTAAATATTTTTGGTAGCACACCCCCTCAGTAAAATACCTTTCAGCACCCCTAACAAAAGTTTAAGCCAAAGTTTAATGTTTTTCTGGTGACCCAGTGGATCATACTACATGCTCCCTGAGATGCTTAAACCTCACTCCGGAGACCACTGCTCTAGTCTACTGTATAAAGCTGCCTGACAAGTTATTACTTTAGTGATTTGGGTTGCCCCCAAATATAAATATTATATCTGAAGTTCTGACTGAGGACCGCACAGCAATACATTCAAGGTAAATAGCTCATTTTTACCATCACCATGAGTGACTTCATGAAAGGTCTAAGGAAATAGGTTAGCACCCAATGTTTCCCATTACCAACAAGGCAAGGGCTTGGGGGTTTCTGAGGCTCCAGTCCAACCCTCTGAACAATTCTTCCCAAGTTACTTTTTGGTCTGTTTATAGCCAATTCCATAATTGGTTCAGTGGCCACTCTGAACCAGAAAAGCAGCCTCTAGACCACCTTGCTCAAGTAAGAAGTTCTTCAAGAGAAAGCACTAGGAAACCTCTGGCCGTAATTTCAGAGCAAATTTCGCCTCTATAGCAAATAAGTGTCAAATAGTAAATGTTCTCAATGAGGCATACTTTATGAAAAAAAAATGCAGTATAGAAAGGCCTTTGGCAAATGCACTGATTCTTAGAAAACAGACACAGAAAGGAGCGCCTGGGTGGCTCAGTCGGTTAAGCATCCAACTTCAACTCAGGTCATGATCTCACAGACCGCGAGTTTGAGGCCCACGTCCGCCTCTGTGCTGACAGCTCAGAGCCCGGAGCCTGCTTCAGATTCTGTGTCTCCCTCTCTCTCTACCCCTCCCCTACTCATGTTCTGTTTCTCTGTCTCAAAAATAAATAAAAACATAAATTTTTTTTTTTTTTAAGGGAAATAGACACAGAAAGATTTCCTCAGGGTCATTGATGGGGGAAAGGGGCTGAAATGAGTACATGCAGGGAAGAGTGTCACAGCAGTTCCAGACCTTGTAGTTCCTTTCGGGTTTTGTAGCCGAGGAAACTGGTGTGCCCAAGGTCACACAGCATTTCCTTGGCATATCCAAAAATAGAGCCCAGACTCCGAGCTTGCTGTTCTTTCTTTTAGTCTGTAATAGAATTACTTCCTTAATGACCTATCTTCCACTCTCTTTTCCGTCAATCTTAGACAAGGAGGTAAAGACATTTCTCATGTCTTGCAAACCCTCCTTATTTCTCAAGGACCCCTGCCTTCCCATGGGGAATTTCTCTTTCCCTTCCTGTGCTCTTCCCAAAGGACAAGGCCCTGTATTCCCAACTGCAGGGTTCCTGTCTGTCTTGTCACAGAGTCCTTTTATCATTGCAATGCGTGGGCTGCCTGTCTCTAAAAATAAAATCCCATTTATTTGTTTTTTGGTAGAAGGAAAATCAATTATGATACAATTCTCACTGTGGAAATATTCTCAGACAATATTTAACTGACTCCCAACTTCTATTTTAAAAGCATCATAACCACAGAAGTAAAGAATCCTGCAGTTAATGGGACTAGAGAGTTCATCCAGTGTAGTTTTTACCATTTGGGGGGCATGAAACTTCCCTCAAAAATCTGATGACTGCTACCAAAACTGTCCCCAGAAAAATGTAGCAAAATTCATAGAAAAACTTGCATGTAACATTGTGTATTTGCCCAGAGGATAGTCCCTGGGTCCCTGATTTAGACCCCTCTTTACTTGACTGAGAAAGAAGCTAAGTCCCTAATAGGAATAATATGTTATGAGCACAGAGCTAGTTTGTGGAAACAATAGTACCAGAATGGAGGTTTCCTCTTCCCAGACCAGAGAGAGGCACACTTTATCATGACTATAGTGACCATGTGACTTATCACCTCCAGGAGGGCACTTTTGAAAGTGAAAAGGCGAGCTAGAGATAATGAGGTTAAGACAATAGATATAAACTGGAACCAGTCAGGACAAACCAGCACAGCAAGCCAGGCAAACCAGTATTGTCACCCCTTTCACACCAAAAGCTTGAGTCTCATGCTTTTTTGTGGCAAGAAGGCCAAAATCTCCCGGGGGAAAAAAGAAAATGTGAACTTGCAATGTAGCCTCTGAATCTTTATTCTGCAGCTCTTTGAAAAACGTCTACCCCCTTATCGGAGTTCTCATTAAATGCATATCACACTCTCATGAATATGACATACAAAGGAAATTATTATAACGCTTCATAACAACAAGATTTAGGTTTTCCTGAGACCTCCCAAGGGGCATCTCAATCAATTTTAGTTTTATCAGGAACACAGTAGCAAGCATTAGAACTTTCTCCTTGCTGCTGTTTGTAAAGTCAGTTTTACTCCAGAGGCTTGACCATTTCAGTCTGACTATGAAGAGAAAGGATAAGGAAAATTGATTCCATTGCGGAGTCTCCCTAAAGGTCTAAATAATTCATATCAGTCTCAACCTTCAGACATGATCTCAAGCAGTAAGCGTATTCTGAAAGGATCCACACTTCCAGCATTTGTCTTGTCAAGCATTTCTCTTGTCACTCCCCTCACTCATTGGCTGGCCTTTCTTCTGAAGAGTCAAGCACCTGGGTCCACTCATCTCCTTGTTCTTAGAATGTTAATTTCAAGGATTTTAAAAAAGAGTCTTGTTTTGACTTAGTGACACTTTGACTAATTTTAGCAGTCTCCAGTTGCAAATTACATTACTACAGTATAGTATATCTTAGAGCCCCAGAACAGTGGCTCTCACTGACTGTGTATGAAAATTATGTAGACAACTTTTCAAAAATTCTCACATTGGAGCTCCAACCTAGAGATTCTGATTTACTTGTTTTCCAGATCTTCCCAGATTTGTCTAATGTGCAACCAGAGTTGGGAACTACTGCCTTAGAGAAAAACTAATGGGTATTCCATGAGCCTTATCAAGTGGGCCGTTCTTTTCCCCCTAAAGCTACGGGGGTGCATAGGGACCGAGTGGCAGTTCATATGGGAGATGAGTAAGGAGGAGGAGGATGTGGCTTAAAGAACTGAAGGGGCTGCAGTATATAGGCACACCTGTCCAGAACCCCTTGGTTCAATCCAAATATGTCTTGAGCATGAACAGTAAGAATACTCAGAAGAGTTTTCACCTTGACACAAGCCTGCAAGAAATATCACATTTCCTCATTTTCTAAGTCAGTTTGCAAATGGCTCACTCACATGTGCCAGGGTTGGTAAGGAATCTAACTTTGCTTTTTCATACAACCCTTCCTTATCTCTTTCTGCCCATACTCCCTCAACTATACGTCATAAGCCTCAAGAATTACGTAGTTGTAGAAAACCGAGAAAGGGCCCCTTTTCATCTCCACTTCCCACACGTAATCACTGTCATCCCTGGTGTTCATTCACAAGGCCTCCGGGAGGGCTGTTCCTTCCTCTCGGTCAGGCCCTGTTGCCTTCAGCAATAGAGTAGCAGACATGCTCTTCACCACTGCCCTTCTGGCATCTTCTGGTCCAATAAAGAACCATCATTCTCCCCACTGAGATCTTGTAAATTCTGGGATACTGCCTTAGAAATGAATCCCAGTTTGTGCCTCTTAAGATTAACAGCAAAGTCTTTCTCATCTTCCTGTTTCCAACAATTAGTACTTCACCAAAATTCTCTTTTCCTTCCTGTTCTTACCACTTCTTTGAAATCTGGAATGATTCTGTTTGATTCCTTTCACTGGACCCTCTTGAAATTAAACTAATTAAATCATTATACATTATGAGGAGATACCACTATAGCTAATACTTCTTTAAAAGAATGTGGCACCCAAAAGGCAATGCCAAAGTAGAAAACACAGTTGCTGAGAAGCGAAAGAGAGAGTGCACCAGGGGCACTGAAGTATGCTTGCCAGTAGAAAAGTATACTCAGCTGAGAAGCAGAAGTGTTTCATGAGGTCTCCCCATTGTCTGGATGAAATCTTACTCAAGATAGTTCCATTACCCAGGAACTTTACTGAGCTTCCAGGGTATCTTGATGTGGAGAAGATAATGGTAGTGGGGGTGGTGGCAGGAGAGGAGGGGCACCCCGGAGATTGAAGATGCAAATATTCTGGTCTCTTGGAATGGATCTTCCCCTGAAAGTTACTAAATCAGTGTTCTAATTTTCCATTACTTGCATGCTAAATTAATTATGAACATCTATCTGTAAATCTGGTTATTTCTGGGTATCCTAATATTTTGTTTCTATACTTGCAAGAATCAGGCTAAATCACCTCAGGAGGGCTTTTCATTTCCAACCTTTGGCCCTCCCCAGGAAACACCTCCTACCTTCAGTGTCTGTAGAGCTAATGTCTATGGTATCATCTTGGGCCTTGTCCAGTTCTTAGAACTTCTGAGCAAGTGAAAGAGATTCTTGACTCTCTAGCAATTGCTTGGAAGTTGAGAGTGCAGAAAATGGCAAATCCACTTTTTACAGCAGAGGGACTCAGATGCTGGGTCCGACCACGTACAGGAACGATGAGGATCCCGGAAATACCTTGCACTGCAACCCAGAAAAGTCTCAGGACTCTTTGTACATCCTCCAGTGCCTTGCACATGGTAGATGCTCCACGCAGTTGGATGGTGTGTGCTTTCTCTTCCTAAATGGACATCCCACTATCTCAGATTTAAAACCAGCCCAGCTGTATCAATGTGCTGAAGGGATACCAATGGACAAATGGGCACAAATAAATGCTCCTTCACAGTTAGCACTCCAGGCTTCAGGGCCTTTGCATTACATAGATTGGGGCCTGCACCAGCTGGCACATGAAATAGGCCTGCAAAACAATGTTTTGACTTACTGCACGAGGATGTTCCTAGACAGAAAACAAAATACTATAATCCAATCTTAGAGACCCGCTTAAGTCTTACGGGTCTGTGTCCAGAGGTTTAGCCCAGCCCCCTGACTGTCTGACCCACTGTTCTCTATCTGGCTCTTCATTTTTAAGTTCACTTTTATAAACAATGCAGTAACCTGAATCACTTAGGGCAAATCATTGATTTTGACCATCAAACAGTTTTTTAAAGTAAATTTTGAAACTCTGAAAGTTTTACTTCTCAAGGTTACTTAAATATTAAAGTGGACTCACCACCTACTACAGTGCTACAAAAAAAGAACAATTTTACACCTGAAAAATGAAAGAACATTTTTTACCTGCTACTATGTACCAAGCACTTTGCTATACATCTGTTTACGTGCTATCTCATTTAGTGTTTTCAATATCTTATTTCATATTCACCCGAACTCTGAGAATCATCACATCCTTTTATAGATGAAAACACTGAGGCTCCGGGACACTGAGGTTCTTGGATAACTAGTGATTGAACAACCCAAAATTCAAAATTGGGTGTTTATGACTCCAGGCTCATGCTCTGCTTCTTTTTGAGATCACAGAAAAGCACCATAACAATTGTATAGTCAAGATCTCCAGGGGGAAGTGGGGGGCACAAGGCTATATCTATTTTCACCTAGTATATAAAGACAGAAACAAATCACTTATCACCTCACTCCCAAAAAAGAATAACAGAGTGGATCTCTGGATAGGTTGGTGTGATGTTGACTGATTTATGCAGTGTGGGATGGGGCAGGACAAGGTACATGTTAAGGGGATCAGGGACCTGGGGGCATTGGTTGGTGGGGACAATAGTGGACAGAAAGGAAATGTTGTGAAATGTGCTTTGTATCTTTTTCTAAACTGTATGTTTAAATGTCACAGGTAGAATTTATTTAGTGATATGGGCATTCCTTCTAGTAAAAGGGTGGAGATAGGAGCCTTTTGGAAGCCTGCCTGGGTTGTGTCTTAAAGAGACACAGTAGTTGGAAGGACCAGAAAAGTCTGATAGTCAGTTCTCCTCAGGTTCATTTGTAGGAGAATATCCAATGGCTGAGACATGTGTTAGTTTTCTATAGCAGAGGAAAAAAAATGACCCTCAGATGAAAAGCCTGAAAATAACATTTATCTCATTGTTTCTGTGCATCAGGAATCCAGGTATAGCTTAGCTGTGTTCTCTGCTTCAAGATCTCTCATAGGCCAAGGTCAAGGTGCCAGCCAGCATTGCAGTCATGTCAACACTTGACAGATAGAGCAGGATCTACCTCCAAACTCACTCACGTGGTTATTAGCAGAATGACATTCCTCACCAGCTGTTGGGTTAAGTAAGCACCTCTCTTCCCTACTGATTGTTGGCTCTTCCTTGCCTTGTGGGTTTCTCTACGGGACAACTCACAATGTGGCATCTCTCTTCACCAGAACAAACAAGAAGATCCAGAGAGAGGAGAGAGTAAGAATAAGACAGAAGTGACAGAAGCCTTGCAAGTTGCAATGGTTAATTTTATGTCTCAGCTGGAGTGGGCCCAGATATGTGGTCAAACATTTATTCTTGGTGTTTCTGTGATGGTGTTTTGGGGTGAGATTAACATTGAAACTGGTTGACTGAGTAAAGCAGATTATCCTCCCTATTGTGGGGGGATCTCACCCAGTCAGGTGTGGCTTAAAGGGAACAGAAAGCCTCACCCTTCCCCCACCAAATAATGTATTGCCTTATTGAGACATTGGGACATTGGCTTTTTTCTGTCTTTAGACTTGACCTGAAAAAATTGCCTCTTCCTGGGTCGTGAGCATGCAAGCCTTCAGACAGGAGCTACACTGTTGGCTCTCCTGGGTCTCTGGCATATGGATCTGGCTGATGGACCATCCTGCAAGAGTATTTGGTAAGTCTCAGAACTGGTGGCCCAGGTGTGGCTGAAAGAGGGCTAGACTTGGACTCAGAGGAGCAGGGTTCAGAGCTCTGCAGAGCCAAATGCTACCTGGGTAAACTTGGGTCATGCTGCAGATAGAGCAGCTGCCTGAGGCCTTTCTGCCTGGTCCACAGTCTGTAATGAGGTACTGAGCATTCTGGGTCAGGAAAAGGAAGATGCACCAGGCAGTGCTAACCAAATGCATTCAACCACAACACTCATTTTCTAAGAGAATTTCATGGGATTTCTGTTAAATATTAATTAGATAATGCAAGTGCAAATGCCTGCCCATGGAGCCTGGCAGACCACCAACATGTAATTAGTGTGTGTTGAATCGGATCATTACACAGCAGGCATGGCAGCAAGCCACAATGGGACAGGCCAGGACCAAAATCACAGATGTCCTCACATCTTTGGATAACAGAATGAATCTCCTGACTTGCCTGCCCTGTGGTAGGCTCCTACATCGTGCTCTCACAGACTGTGTTATGAGGCCTTCAGGACAAACCACCCTCCTGTAGAAGCATCCTGAAAAAGAGAGGCTAGTCCCAGTACCACTCATCTGGGAAGAGGTAGGTAAATGGCATTTTGAAGGCAGTCCTCAGCCAAATGGGAAACTGAATTCCTAGCTTTCTCTGAATCTCCCTCTGAACTTTGAGCTGGCTCTGTAGTCTTGGGGACATTCCTTGTTTAGGGATACACAAGGACCTGGACTCCACCCAGATTAAGGTAAGCAGACACCCCTGCAAGAGCTCACAAGCTGAAGATGAACAAGTCTTATTTTACAAAATAGATTTCCAGTGGTACGTTCCTCTTTTACTTCATATTTTGTTTAAAATTTAGCCTTCAGTGACAGCCTTTAAGGATATTCCAGCTTTGCTGGCGACAGAGAAGATGCATGCTGAGCTTGTGTGTTAGGAGAAGCAGAGTGTCACAAAAGGCCAGCATGATTGTGCCTGGTGTGAAGCTTGGGGTGAATTCCCAGTTTACATCTTTCACCCTTTCCCGGGGACTGGCTTTAATTCACAGAGGTGAGCCACAGACACCACCTCTTTATTTGAACCAGGGCTGATTTATTCAGAGGTGAATGCCTAAATGAAGCTACGCTAATCAAATGATCTCTTCTGGGAAAATGAAGATTTGTACTAACAGAAGCAGCCAGAGAGAACAGGGTCATGGAGTTGAGTCACAGAGTGTCCTAAACTGGAGATACAGAAACTCCTGCAGCCCTTGGAACTTCCCTACTTTTCACTTTCCTGGCACTTTGTTTTAAACTCAGACCTTCCCAGCAAATTTTCCTTTTAGTTAAACTAGACAAAGTCTATGTCTTTGCCACTAACCAAATGACTCAGTACATGGCAGCAGTAGTCATTGAGAGAAATCCCCAAAGACAAGGCAGATAGTAGAGTACAAGACTTAGAGCAAGGAGGCCTGATCCTCCTCCCGCCCCCCCCCCCCACCTGCCCCATCTGTCGTGTCACCATATAGTGATAACTCTGGAGAATCGCCCAGATGAAATAGGGGTATGCTCCCCCAAGATCCAGGTAAATTGCACAGGTCAGAGTCTGGGGAGATCAGCCTCAAGAGGCAAGAGCCATGATGGATAAGCACCGATGAGAAAGCAAAACACATATTGGTAAGCAGGTAGCCTATTTTGACTAATGGACTAATGGTCAAAATAGGGGAGGTCTGGTAGCTACGAACAGAGTTTTAGCCAAGGAGCTAAAATTCAATCTTAGGCAAACTGAAATTCAGGGCAGGGACACAGGTCCCAAATGACATGACAATGGGTCATGTCACAGATCATATCAGAAGCCAAGTTACTAGAATTGGGGCATAAGGTCAGAGCAGGGGCATTCATCAATGCTGGACTCCTTAATTTCCCAATGAGGGACAGATCTACTCCCAGAGTCTGGAATGTAGGGCTGAGGCTATGGGCAGTGGTAGAGCATAAGAAAACAGGGATCCAGGCTCGCGCTGAGATCTCCCAAACTTTCTCTCCACAGTGTCACAGTCTGGGGCCTCTGCATAGTCCCTGAGCTGCAGAAAAGACAGAGCAGTAGGGAAGGATGAAGTCAGTCAGAAGAAGGGGCACTGTGGTCAGCCTACAGCACTCGTCCTGCCCGTAGCAGCCCGTGGGGGAGGAGAAGATGGAAAACTGCATTTGTTTGTTTCCTCCTAGCAACTCACAAATAAAGATAAAAAATAAAGTATCTGAAAACTTTCCTAACTTTCTGACTCAGATATGTTACTAAATATGTAGATCATATGGGGGTAGAATCCCCAAGTTACACTTATCAGTCCCAGACACTGCTTCACCTATGCCCTCTCAGATAGGAAGATCTCCCAAAGGTCACCAAGACACATTTGTCCTATTGCTCAGTATTTTCTAAAATAAGCAAAATGGTAAGCAAGTATTCACCTTTCCCAGGTCTGCTCAGCTCAAAGGAACCAAGCACACCTGGAGATGTTTGGTCGAAAGCTATGATCGATTAATTGTCCCACTTCTATCCTCTCTTGAGTACCCTCTCCCATCTCTCTCCTCAGTTACCCCATGACAGAACACGACTGGGGTTCCCCACCATGAAGGGCAAAACTACAATTCCTATGGGGTGCATGCTCCCAATGGGCTAAGACCTTGGTCAGAAGACCTAGCTCAGAAAGGAGGTCATGGGTGAGCTGGCCCATCTACGGAAGGAAGAAGAGAATGGTCATACATTCTGAGGTAGATCCATAAGCGTCTTTTGAAGTTATCTGGTTCCAGCATACATAATCTGGTGAGACTGGTCTATACAGCAGTTGGCAAAGGGGAAGGTAGTTCTTAATGAGTGTTTCTGAGGACCCCAGGATTAGGTTTATCCATATGTTCATCTCCAGATTTTAGCTGTGCTTGAAAAACTGGTTAGTGGTGGGCAGAGGGGAGGGAGGCAATTGTAGAAGAGAGAGGATTCATACCAGATGGTTTCAGGGAGCTCAGTATAAAGGGTCAAAAGAATCCATCAGCAAACTTTGCAAAAGAAATAAAAACTCCCTTCTTCCCTTTTAAATTCACCTTTGCTGAGTGTAGGCTTCATAAGTTTAGTATTTTTTAAATCAGTATTTGATAAAATCATGAGTTGCTAGAAGAAGGAAAGAAAATCAAAGTAAATCAGGACTCTCCATCTCTTCAACCTCTGCCTATTGGATTTTCCCACTGAAGGAAGGCTAGGGACAAAGCTACTAAATTATTAGAACTTGCACCTTCCAAGCTCCTGTGTGAGAAGGTGTCTTAGTTACTGTGGGCTGCTGCAATAAAAATACCATACACTGGGCAGCTTAAACAACAAATGTTTATTTCTCACAGTTCTGGAAGCTGGGAAGTCCAAGGGTTATAGCATGATTGGGTTCTGGTGAGGTCTGTCTTCCCGGTTTGCAGATGGTTGTCTTCTTTCAGAGAACAGAGAAGGGAAGCAAGCCCTCTTGGTGTGTCTCTCTTTTTTTAATGTTTATTTTAGAGAGAGAGAGACAAAGAGAGAGACAAAGAGAGAGCAGGGGCGGAGCAAAGAAAGAGGAAGACACAGGATCCAAAGCAGGCTCCACACTGCCAGCATAGAGCCTGATGCAGGGCTTGAGCCCACAAACCACAAGATCATGACCTGAGCTGAAGTCAGATGCTTAACTGACTGAGCCACCCAGGTGCCCCATCTTAAGGATCTTAACAAGGCACTAATCCCATTCATGAGGGCTCCACCCTCATGACCTAATTCCCTCCCAAAGGCCCCACCTCCTAACACCATCACAGTGGGTATTAGGATTCAGCAGCTGAATTTGGGGGGGACAAAACATTCAGTCCTTAACAAGCGGTGTCTGCGGCTGGTACATAGCAAGTGCCATGTAGGCATTTGTGATTCATAGTAGTATTTGCACTACTGTTTGTGTCCTCGGTGGAGAATTCCCTGTCAGTACACCAGCCAACCCCCACCTTCTCTCACACCCTTGTTCTCATCAACATCTGAGGGCTTATGGCCTACAGAAATTTATTCTGCATGCTTTGATTACAATAACTTATTTCCACAGTTGAGGAAGTTAAAAAGGATCAAGTTTAAAAAGTTGAAGAAGGAACTTAAGATTCAACTGTTCTCCACTATTAATACCAAGAAAAAGAAAAATGTGCAGAAGGTCCTCACTCTTGCTCCCTCTTACGTTTCATCCATACTGCTGGCCTGAAGGAGCTCACAAAACCCTGTATTTCACTTTGCACTTCATTGATTCACTCATTCAACAGTTTTCCTGCTGATTCATTGGTCTCAACGTTAGCTTGTCAACAGTTTGCTATACTGCTTCAGAAACACCGGGTGGAAAATGAAGGTAAGTGCTGGCTACACCAGAGGAGGAGGAGAAAAAATGATTCACCCCTTGCCATTTTCCCACTTCCGATGGCATTTCCAGGAATGCAATGGAGTGAGGAGTTGAGGCAGGCTGTGTGCGGGCAAAACCATGTTTTTGTACTTTGTTACTGCATAGGACCGTAGACCCCTATGGGAGAGGCCCCAGCGCATTTGGATTACCATTCTCAACAATCATGGACTGAATACAAACAACAGTGAAAGGCGGCCGTTAACAATGGAGCAAATACAATGCAAAGCACAAGGGTGTTCTGCAATGGATTTTGAACCCGAACTATCAAACTTTACTCCTTCCCTATACGTCCAGGTTTCCCTAGCCTGTTAATATAAATAAGGTCATTTTCCTATTATTTACAACGACTTCAAGGCTCCCTTTCTGGGGAATCCTCGAAGGTGCCAGTATTTTATGTGCTTTCCTGAGTCAGTTCGTCTCTCCTTCCACAGGCTCCAGCTATCAATCTCCTCTCTGTCTTCAGGCCACAGGCCAGCTGCCAGTTACTATTTACTCCCCTAGAATTGCTGACCCTGCCTCTTGCGAATGCTGCTACTTCTATGTGGCCATAGGCAGTAGGTTGGAGAAGCAAGGGAAGACAGCAACGCGTTCCCTCTCTATTTCCTGCTTGTCAAGAGGTGCATCCTTCACACAGATCAGACCAGGCTATGACTTTTGACAAGACTTCATTTAGGGAAGGGAGTTGTAGCCCCGCTACTGCAAATGTGGTCCATGTACCCACAGCTACAGCATCACCTGGAAGTTTAACAGCAATTCAGAATCTCGGGCCTCACCTCAGTCCTCCTAAAACATAATAGGCATTTTGACAAGCTCCTCAGGCAATCTATATGCATATTAAAGTCTGGCACATATGAATTTCAACACAGAGGAACTTTCATCTGTGTGCCAGATACCTACCATTTGCCTCTCTAGATCCACTCTTCACTTTTCTCTACCGTTTGCTCTGCCTGGGATGCTGACCTCTGTGGACCTCATGCACCAGCTTTAGTGGGAGATCAGAGGATGGTGAAAGGTGGGGACAGGCTGGCCTCAGGCTGGCTGGGACCTTCTCCATTGCTAACTGCCTTGGGACGCAGACAAAGGAAGCTCGTCTTGTTCTGTCCCAGACCTGCTGTGAAGTATTCAATTTCCTTCCCCAGGAACTGCCTGCTTTCATGTATGATTAGTAGGATATCCACTCTTTTCAACCACTTTTATGGTTTCTTCTTTAGTCCCAACAGAGCAATAACCTAAAACACAATGGTCCAACATTTGCACATTTCCAACACCCAGTTGGCTATCTGGCCTTCCAGGGCAGTCCATGTCAGACACCAGTAGTCCTGTCTCAACTGATTAGTGAAAGACAAGGGTCCTCTCCTTTGAGCAGTGTTTCCTCCAGCACGAGGGCTGAGTCTGAATGTCCTTCAAGCTGCATATCTATCTTAGCCCCCAGCCTCCTGTGAAACACCTCAACCACAGATAGACACATCTCCCGATGACGACACCACAATTTCTGAGATTGTACGGGGCCTCCACTCTTGCCCACTTACATCCTGCAATCAGGAGCCAGAGTGCTCCTTCTAACCCATATATCAGATATTGTCACCTTTCTGCATAAAAGCTTTCTGTAGATTTTGTTTTGTACTTCAAACACAAACCATGCTGTGGCAGGACAGTTTCTCCAAAAAGCAGATCCTGAAATGGAGGTTAGCGTACAGAAGTTTACTAGGGAAGTGCTCTCAGGATCAACCCCCATGGAGGACATAAAGGAAGAAAGATCAGACAGAAGAAATTGGGCTGCAATGCAGTCACAACAGAAGCTTCAGCTGATCCCAGAGCCAGATGACTGTGCAGAATCCTCCCTCTACTGAGGCCGAGAGTTCATATCTCAACCATCATTCCACATGGACCTTCCTCAGCAGACAAGGTGACTGGATGACCAGGCTCTCTTCAGCCAAAGGCAGTCCCCAGAAGGAATTCAGCTTTGAGCTGGCACTGCCCACACCCTCGGTAGCTGGGGGACAAGAGGGCTAGTCCCCAAAGTGATGAGCTAGGACTTGGATCTGGATGGCACAGCCCAGTCTAACTATACATGACCAATAAAGACGTTCAGAGTCTTGCCCTGCCTTGCCTCTTTAGCTTCATCTTACCCACCCCCCACCTGCTGTGCTCTAGTCACACTGGCCGCTGGGACTTTGCATGTGTTGTCCTCTGCCCAGACCACTTTCCCTGGCTCTTTGCACAGCTGGTTCCTTCAGATCTTATATCAGAGATCCCACACAAAGACATCTTTTTTGACCACACTATTTAAAGGAGCTCTCATACCTCATCTGCTTGTGGCTTCTATGTCATATTGCTTATTCATTTCATAGAATTATCACAATTGACACTATTTGTTTACTTGTTTAACTGTGGCTCAAATTTCTCCTGAGAGCAGGAACTTTACTGTTCTTCTTCATCCTCTTCCCCATGCCTACACTAGTAACAGAAACATAACAGGTGCAATGAATGACTGTGTGAGCAGTCATTCTAGACTGGAGTTGTTCTTATACTTTCATACCTAGAGAGACATGGCTTCCTCTGATAGGAGTGCAGTGTCTTCCCTCCCAACAAATTCCTACATGTCTCAAATATCAACCTCTCTGTAAACATTTCACATCTACTCATATGGCACTCTCATCCTCATCCTGCCTCTCAACTCCTGTCGCCACCTCAAAACCTAGCCGGGGAGACACCAGTAACAGCACAGACATTTATCACATGCCTACTATGTGCCCAGAATTGCTCTATGGAAGCAAAACAGACAAAATCCTTGCCCTCATGAATTTATATTTCAGTCGGGGAAGACAGGCATAGCTAAAATAAGTCCATTATATACTCAAGCAGGAAAGGGAGATACAGAATACCTGGTAGTATAGGAAAAAATTAAAGAGGGTCATCAGAGAAGTCCTGGGGAGAAACAGCAAAGAGCCCATGAATATCCAAGTAAAGACCATCCTAAGCAGAGAGATCAGCAAGAACAAAGGGCCTGAGGTCAGAGTGGGCTTGGCTTCTCCAAGGAGCAGCAAGGGAGCCAGGAAGACTTGAGCAAAGTGAGTGAAGGGAAAAGTAGCAAGAGACATCTGAGAGGTACTGGGGCCATACCATGGGGGTCTTGTAGGTCAGCATCAGTGAGATGGGAGCCTTGGAGATTCTGAACAGAGGAGTGACATAGCCTGACTTGAGTTCTGGGAACAGGTTGTATGGAACAATTGTGGAAACAGGTCAACCTGTTGGAACCACTACAGTGACCCAAATGAGAGAGGATGATAGCTCACACTTGGCTGGCATTGAGCCTGCTTGGGATTCTCTCTCTCTCTCTCTCTCTCTCTCTACCCCTCTACCCCTCTCCCTCACTCAAACTCAATCACTCAATCAATCAATCAATCTGTTCTCAGATTGCATGAGGGATAAACAAGAGGAGTCAAAGTTGGCTGTCAGGTTTTTCAACCAAGCATGGAGGTGCTACTCACTGAGATGGGTGAGCTGACAGGAAGAGCGGGTTGAAAAAGGAGAGAATAGAAATCAGGGATCTGCCATGATATGTATGAGATGCCTAAAAGACATCCAAATGGAGATATTAAATTACCCACAAAGTAGGAACCAAACCTAGAATCTAAATGAAGAAAAGACTTCAACAACAATAGTAACTGCAGCAAATGATGTGATGGATCAAAGGCTTTACAAAAAGTGATAAAAGTAAGAATTCAGCTGCAATACCAAAGCATGGAATTTATATCCATGAATTCTTGGATAGTAATCTTAAATTCTAGACAACTTGTGGACTCTCATTATGTTACATGGTAGCTGCAGATGGAAAAACCTCTGCTGGAAAAATTTTGAAAGCCAACACTTAATGGTCTTTATTTCTTACTCCTTTCTTTCTCCTTGTCTCTTTCCTCTCTCCCCTTTTCTCCCTCTTCCTCTCCATTTCAGTTTTTTGTGTCTCCTGTCAATTCCTTAGGTTTGCCAGTGGCCATTCCAGATATTCTCACTACTAATCAATTAAGTAGTTCTGACCTCTGGTGATGTGACCTAATTAAACACAAAATATATCTATCAGAGCTTTTTTTTATTTTTCCCTCTTCCCAAATCAAGTTTCCTGCTTTCAGAGTTTTGTGAAAATAATTAGAGGAAAATATTTAGTGTCACTTTACCTTTCTTTTGGGGAAGAGAAGAAAGCAGAAGCGAACATTTTGCAAGATACAGTTAGTGTACAAAATTGTTTTGGATCTTAAAAGACCAGAGGTCAATGTTTTTATCATGAAATAAGAAAATGGATAGATTTGAAAGGGCAACCACATTGTTCTTGCATATATTCACGGAAAAGGTTAAAAACATGCATTATAACTTTTCTAAATCTCTTTGGCAATAAAAAATCATTTTCATATAGTCTTTAATTGGTAATGGACATACAACAAAGTTTGAATTTATTTGGGCTTCCATTTTTAAAATTATCTCATTACTTACCAGTCCCCCCATATTTGGTTTTAATCTTTTCCATTTGGAGCATTTCCTAATTTAACTGAAAAGCACTGATTTCAATAAATTGTAAACTAAAGTATTACTGTACTTGATATAAAAACACCTTTATATTATTACCTAATATTAAAAATATAAAGTATTGGGTCACACTGTAATTAGCAGGATTTTTTCTTTTGAAAAGGTACATAATAGCATGTAGTAAAATTGATGTTATCTTAACTTTGATGAGTTACAGTGCTATATATATATATATATATATATAAAAGATAACTATAATGCCAACTGTATTAGTAGCACAAATAGGTTAACAATTTAATTTCAAGAATCTTAGATATATTTGTAAACTAAGTATATTTAGTTTTTCCTTTGGTGAGTATTTTTAAGAACATATTTGTTGAAAGCACACATCAGTTGTGCCGAGTGCTAAGAATACCACAGTAGAAATAAGCCATACAGAGAAAGACAGATACCATATGTGTTCACTCTTATGTGGATTCTGAGAAACTTAACAGGAACCCATGGGGGAGGGGAAGGAAAAAAAAAAGAGGTTAGAGTGGGAGAGAGCCAAAGTATAAGAGACTCTTAAAAACTGAGAACAAACTGAGGGTTGATGGGGGGTGGGAGGGAGGGGAGGGTAGGTGATGGGCATTGAAGAGGGCATCTTTTGGGATGAGCACTGGGTGTTGTATGGAAACCAATCTGACAATAAATTTCACATATTAAAAAAAAAAAGATCATTAAACACTAAAAAAAAAAAAAGAATACCACAGTAAATAAGAGACATTTAATGCCTGCTCTTAGAAATTTCAGTTTAGTAGGGGATATAGGCAGTAAAAGAAATAATTAAAATAAAGCACTATTAATGTTATAATAGAAGAAATTAGGGGTACAATAGGAAAATGGAGCAGAGAAACTTGAACCAAGGCATCCTCGTTGGAGAAAGTGGTATTTTGGATTTAATCTAAGAAATAACTAGAGTTAACCAGTGAATGTCTGGTGTGTGTGTGTGTGTGTGTGTGTGTGTGTATGTGGTGGGTGCTGAGATATTCCTAATACCATATTTACTTATGATTTACCAAGCCTCTTTTGTAAAACATATTGCAATCCTTTTTTGGAAGGAGAAGCAGAAAAAATAAATGGTAGGCATTAATATTACCAACACCCAGTTCTGTCATCTGAAGTATTTTCCCACAAATAAAAAGGCATTGCCTATGCTGAGAAACTAATATCTCTCACAGAGAGGTTGACAAGCAGCAAAAATGGGAACAAAATAGGATGTGTTAAATATTAGGTGTGACCTAATCCTTATTCTGGACTATACTCTGATATGCATATCGCATTTTACCCTGAGTTTGATGTAACATTCGATGGCCACAGCCGGTTTCGTCTAAAATTATTTGGCTCAGCTGCATCTAAGTAGAAGGTAACATTTTAGAGTTTTTCGTAATGAACACTACCTTTCGGACAGTGAGTTGGCCCACCCGTGTAGTCTGCTGGCCAAATCCTCCTTGTTTTAGCTATTTAATCACACAAGGGATCCCTGGAGGCCCTATTCAGATAAGCCCAGAGAAAACAGAGGGAGAAGAGTGAGTCTGTCCTTGGCAAGCGCGGGGAGATCAGTTGGCTCAGACAGGTCTATGGGGCTTTCACGTCTCTGGACCACCTCCTGTGCTTTTAGGTTTCATCATTTTACCCTCATTTTCAGAGCTGCCTTGTAAAATCCATGGGAAACTTTCAGAAGCTACTGAAAAAGTCAGAAAAAAAAAATCATAGTAAATGTGAACTAGGTTCAAGACTAACATTTATTATGCACCCTCATGTTCAGATGGAAAGAAAATTGGTAAATCAAAGCACTAATATAGATGTAGGAAAAGGAATGTTCAACATTTATGAGAAGCAAAATCATTCATGAGAGCTCTAGATACATTATCTCATTGTGCATATAATAAAAGGATTATTTTAACCAAACCATTTACTGATAATAAAACTAATAATCCAATCTGTCACTGACAAGTAGACCTATGGTTTAAAAGGCCAAAAAGCTAATTAAACTTAAGAAAAAAAAAATGAACTTGCTAGTGATTACTGGCAGGATACACGTGGCTGGATTCTTTTTCCTTAAGTAGATACACATGGCTATGGAAAGAAAATGCCAAGAGAAGAAATTAGGACAGAGTACCACAAGTTCCTTTAGAATACAGTCCCTCTGGTTTAACACAGGGAATGAGTAAAGAAAAGATAATGGGGAGATGTGAACCCAGGACAAAATTTGGAATCCTGCTCCATTACAGACATGTTTACAGAGGTACCTGGGTGGCTCAGTCAGGTAAGCGTCTGACTCTTGATTTTGGCTCAGGTCATGATCTCACGGGCCATGAGATGGAACCCCTCGTGGGGGCTTGAGGTTCTCTCTCTCTCCCTTTCTCTCTGCCCTCCCCTGCTCATACTCTCTCAAATAAACGAACAAACTTAAAAAAAAAGATATGTTTACAGAGGATAAGTTGTGTTGAGAGATGCAAAAACAAAGGAGAGAAATAATGAACTTTAACACGAAGTGGACTATGAGAAATAGACACAAAACAGGAACAGATGAGACAGAGCTTGGTTCTCCTGGACCAGGTGGCATTGAGCTCAGTGAGAGAATGAAGATAGTTTAATTGGTCAGAAGGAAGGAGGTAGAGTCCACTGAGAGGACTGAAAAACTGAGTATGAGAAAAACAGGGGAGAGGGGCAAGTAAGGTTCTTGGTGAGAGAATATTAATCGGGAATCATCACCAAGTTACAGTGTCTCCAGCCAGAAGATAAAGAGAAAAGCCTTATTCAGTGAGCCTCAGAAATAAACTTCAAAAGTAAATGTGAGGTTTCCTCACTGTGTCTGCCAGTGGATACACTTTGAACCACCCCATTTAGATCAACAGTTGCAAATGTCAGCCAGATATGGCCAACTGGAGGTATTATTTGTCTTGCATAGTGATTTGGTATTTGTAAGTTTATGGGGTTCTTGGTTTGTTTTGGTTTTGGTTTGGTTTGGTTGGAATTTTGTTTTTACTTTTGGGGTTTTTTTCCTAACATTTAAATATTGGCACCATTTGGGGTACCTCGGTGGCTCAATGGGTTAAGCGACCGACTTCGGCTCAGGTCACGATCTCATGCTTTATGGGTTCGAGCCCCGCATCCGGCACTGTGCTGAGCGCTCAGAACCTGGAGCCTGCTTTGGATTCTGTGTCCTCCCTCTCTCTCTGCCCCTCTTCTGCTCATGCTCTGTCTCTCTCTCTCTCATTCTCTCTCTCTAAGTAAACGTTAACAAAAAAATCTTTAAAAAATTAATTAATTAATTAATATTGGCACCGTTCACATTTTTTAAATAACAGATTTCTAGCTTCTCATAAAAATGTTGAAGATTTGGCAACACTGGGATCATTTGCCCAGTTTTCCCCAGTTAACAACAGCCCACTTCATTTATTGTCGTTGCCTGCCCTGTAGACATTTCAGTCTGTGACCTCAAGTCCACCTGTCACCAGCCTCAGGCATTTGCAAGAAACCTATTCAAAGACAGAAGGAGGTCCCAGAATGCAGATGATTCACTCTATGACTTCTTTATTATTAGCACCACATTATAGCAATTTTAAAATTCTGTCAAAAATTTTATTTGCCTGTTTTCCTACTAGATTCAAAACTCAACCCAGAAAAATCGCTATTTTTTAAGGTTTTATTTTTTTAAGCAATCTTTATACTCAACATAACGCTCAAACCTATAACCCCAAGATCAAGAGCCAGCCAGACAACTCAGAAAAAATAACTATTAAAAAAAAACCTCAATCAAGAGTTTATCCAATATTTTCTTCCCAGCATTTAAAATCATCAGTGATTAAATTAATCACTTAATAATAAGTGAGTAAATGAATCTTGTAAGCCACAGACAATCCCACAATAGCAAGCGCTGGACCAAAGGACCACAACATAACCCAGACCAACACCCATGGAAACTGATGAATCACTGGGATATAGTCCATCTGCTTTGTGGAAACTGATTCTGTTCCAGCCCACCTGATATATATTTTGACAACTAGGAAGGAAAATGTGAGTCTGTAAATATGGCAGAATCCTTCTGAATCAAAAAGGAAACTCCAGGATAAGTGCAAGGGGAGATCAAATAAGCTATATATCGTAGAGTCAAATTCTGCTCACAATAATACAAATGTTTGGCGTGGGGGAGGAGGGAGTTGGGGCAGCTGGAGAAAAGACAGCTTCCTTTCACATCTGTAGTGATCTGCTACTGCTCCCAAGCTCCTGGTCCTGCTGATTCAATAGAACAATTTGTTAATAAAAAAGTTTGAAAGAATTTTTAAAGAGCTCAGTCTCTCTCAATCCAAAGCAAAACCGTTTGCAATCCATGCAAAGTTTGAACACCTATTGCGGCTGTTTCTCTCTTCAGTCTTCCTTCCCCTCCTCTGTCTTCTCGTAGGGGTCTGGGCATCATGGTGGTGAGGGGGTGTCTGGTCACAGGGTTTTCCTCTAATTCACCTGGGCATGGTAGTGATTTCATACAAGGTTACTGGGCTGATGTGGTCCTGGCTACAGTGAATTGCTCCACATCCTGCATCATGGCTAATCCTACATGTCCTTCCAGCTAGAGGACGACAGTTCATTTCTGATGCTACCACCAGGGTTAATGTGAGATTCCACAGGTTTAAGGACACAATCCCCAACAGGACTGTCCTCACTTCAGATGCCAGTTATAAATTCAAGGATCCCAGACCACCGCATGTCTGACCAGTTGGCTACAGAGCTTGGGGGTTCCCACAACCTTCACTCAGCTTTGATAATTTGCTAGAATGGTTTGCAGAACTCAGGGAAGTGCTATATTTATAATTACAGTTTTATTTTAAAGACCACAAATCAGGACCAGCCAAACACAGAGACACATAAGGCTTGATCTGAAAGAGTCCCAAATGCAGAGCATCTGTACCGTCTCTTCCTAGAACCAGGGTGTGTCATCTGCCTGGCAAGTCAGTATGATCACCAACCAAAAAGTGCCATCAAGCTTCAGTGTCTAGAATTTTTGGGTTTTATTATGTAGGTATGACTAATTAAATCAGTGGCCACATGATTTGAACTTGAGATCCAGTTGCCCCTTTTCCCTCCCCAGAGATGGGGAGGTTAGGCTGATATCATGTGGCTCAGAGCCCTAACTTTGCATTGCATCACGCATCATCACGTAGCTGGTCTTTCTGGTGTGCTTGTTCTCATTCTGAGTCATCTCATTAGCATATCTATCTAGGGACCCACAATGTATCACCTCGTTAGCATAATCAGCATTCACCATGAATAACAAAGATATTCCTATCACTTGGGAAATTCCAAGAGTTTAGAGGTTCTATCCCAGAAACCAAGGACAAAGTCCAGATAAATTCTCTATCCTACAACAGACAGGCCCCTGGTGCTAAAGTCCAGCTCACTGCCATAATGTTCCATCTTAATGTCCCATCTTAATGTCCCTGCATTCCATGGCTTTCCAGTCTAGATGCCAGGCTACTTCCAATTCACCACATCTCTCAGCACTTCTGTACCAACTCCCACCTGGGCATCTGAAATTCAGTTTGCATTTCTGCAAATATCTCTGCATGAGACTTACTAAGGCTACATTCAAACACCTCTCTCAATTTGAAATGGAAACTCAGATCAATAAAAAAAAAGAATGAAAATGGTAAATGTGTGGGTAAATATAAAATAGTTACTAACTTCTTAATCAAAAGATAAACGACCAAAGTAAAAAATGTATTGTGGGATTTGTAATATACAGAGAAGAAAAATGTATGGAAACAATAGCAAAACACAAAGAAGGAAAGTATACAATTGTGAAGTTCTTGCTTCTTCACAAAGTGATGCAATATTACTTAAAAAATAGGCTGTAAGTTAAAGATGCATGCATGCTGTAAACCATAGAGAGGTTAGTTACTATATGTTTTGAAGTAGGAAGCAATGATTTTCAAAGCAGGGAGAGATCATTATATTAGACGATATGTAGAACTTTTCAAACTATACTTATCCAACTCATCTTTAAATTCTACCTCCCTTCCCACAATATCCATACCTCCCTCCCTCTAAACTATAATAAACCACTGGTCTGGAACAGAAAAGGGCTAGCTTCATTATATATACTTTCCCCACTAAAATTGTATAATTTTAATGAAACTGGGAAATGTAATTCACTTTCATATTAAGCAATTTATTTTAGGGGCACCTGGGTGGCTCAGTTGGTTAAGCACCTGACTTTGGCTCAGGTCATGATCTCGCAGCTCTTGAGTTCAAGCCCCGCGTGGAGCTCTGTGCTGACAGCTCACAGCTCAGAGCCTGGAGCTTGCTTCGGATTCTGTGTCTCCCCCTCTCTCTGCCACTCCCCTGCTTGTGCTCTGTCTCTATCTCTCTCTCTAAAAAAAGAAAAGAAAAAAGATAAGAAAAGAAAAGAAAAGAAAAAGAAAAGAAAAGAACAATTTCTTTCATAAAGTGAACGACTGAATATACCAAGTAGTGAATACTTGTGTTGAGGGAAAAGGATATGAGTGCGGTGGCTTCCATTCTTATACATGTACAAAACAAGTTTCATATTCTGTTGTATTTTTCTGTTTACAAAATGTTTCAAAGAAATAGAAAAGGCACTTAATTCCTCCTCTTGTTTTCAAGTGGAGATATAGTTTTTAGAGGGACATAATTGGTGTAATGAGAAAAGAAAAAGGCACTATCTAGTCAGCCCCAGCACTGTCACGCTGAGACGTGAGACCCACGTCACAAGTCAGATTTTGATGCCATCAGGAAACTAGTAGATGAGTAGCATCATGACCCCTAGCCCTTTCCCAGACTGAGATGCCCCTATGGAACTCTCCATTCTCTGAATGGAATCAGCCCCTTCAAGTTCTACTGCACAATTTAGCACTGAATCGTACTCATACAGCTCTAGTTTATGTTCCAAGAGTTTGTCTGTTGGTTTGAGTGTTTGGTTTCTCAGCACACATTTTCCCATAGACACTATATTATAAATTATGGTTAAATCCTCAAAACTACCCACACAAGGCTCTTAAAAGTTAATGTATTTGAAACATATACTACAAATGGCACCATATTAACTATGCTTAACCAGCATTTATAACCCCGTTTATAGGAAGAAATGCATTTTGCAGCTAGAGATGCCAGGATGGCACTGGGGGAGGGGAGAGTGGAGGTAGGAGGGAGGGCTTCAGACAGCGGGAATACCTGGGAGTTCTTCCATCTATGGACATCAGAGAAGGCACCTAAGGTGGACATTGTTGCCCTCAATCCCTTCATTTCTTATCTGAAACTGATAGTTAGATTTCACTTTGGGGCACTACTCTTCCCCATCTCGGTGTATGTGGTGAAGGAGGGCTTACCTCCCAACCATGACTCCAGGGTGAATGACCCAGACAGTCCTGGCCATCATTACTGGTCCAGAGATGGCCATGCTCTTTCTAGTTAGATCACAGACAAGACAAGGACACATAGCATGTCCCTAAACACACTTGGATCCTCCAAATGACTTAGCACAGCGCTAGGCCCTAAAGATACAGCCATGCCTTGACAAAGAAGAGAATGGAGCTATTCTGAATAACAGCCATGTGCTAGGCTTTTTACCTAGCTTAAATGTTACATGCCTTTCTTGCATAATACGTGTTGCCAATGAGGAAAGTATTTTTCCAAAAACCTATTATGTTCCGAAAATAAAATCCTGCTTGCTTTATTAATTTAAAAATATTTGACTTTAAGTTTTTTTATATTACTACGATAAGAAAAACATTTAATTTCCTTTAACTATCTTATGGTAGTACATAGCTCATTTATCATAAGAAGTAACAATAAGAATGCCTGGCCTACCTGACTCACAGGTCTGAAAACCCTCTCTTGAGAGTTTTAAAGGTTAAAAGAGATAAATTTTGTGAGTAAACTTTGTAAAGCACTATACAAATATTGTTATTATTGCTGTTATAATTACTATTTTTATTGTTATTATTTTTATTGCCATATTTTCTTTCTTATCCATTCAAAAAAATAACACATCTGGAAAACAGATCAGGACTGATTAAAACCATATCTCATTTAAGCTATAGATTTCTCTATAATTTGAGATGGATGAATAAATTAAACCCTATTACACATACACATACAAATAAACACACATATCACCTGCAAAGGAAACTTAAATATGATTATTTTTAATATACATAAAATAAGTGTTAATTTTCCCTCTAGGGAAATCATGAATTTTCTACAACTTGGCAATAAAACTCTTTAATAATAACACTTTGCATTCATGTTATTGGTTAACAGCTATGCCTTAGCCCATGAAATTATTCCTCTCTATTCTAAACATTTTGTTTTGTTTTTGCTAAAATCTTTCTATGCTCTCAAATTGTTAACTCAAATTGTTATCACTTTAAAAAAAAATTGGTTGTGATTAGCTCAGCCTTGAGTTTGTTTGGCAGTAGCCCAGCTACAAAAAGCTACATTTCTCTGGAACAAGTCTGTTCCTCATTATCTTAAATATATCCTTACTTAGGAATATGTTCTTTCAAATACCCAGTCTGATGCAGTGTAATGACCTTCCCCATCTGAGATCACAATAAGAGCCAGTGGCAGGACAGGGAAGATAATCCATGACCCCTTGTTCCTGACTAGTGCCCTGGACATCCTGTCTCACTATCTGGGAGAGAGGGCAGGAGACTGTCTGCCTTCCCATAGAGCATACGCCAGTAGATTAAAAAACTCAACCACTGGCCTGAGCCTTGCTTTCAGTGTGGCCGTGTTCCCAAGAAAACATATATGGCCCCTGGGCACCTACAGAACCAGCATGGTCAAACCGTAAATGCTTTCAAACCAAACATCTTGCTTCCATTTCCATTTGTTTAAAATTCAAATCAATCAATCAATAAAAAGATCCAGGTCCACCACTCTAGGCAAGACATATCTGAAAGAGCTAAAGAAATCTGGGTATCATCTACTACTTTGGAAAAGCATATGATAATTCAGGACCAGAGCAATGCCCACCAACAAATGGCAACCAGGCTTGGACAAAACTCCAGGAGGGAAAATGAAATGAATTGCATTTGTGAATTCAGAAGCAACTTTGGCTATAACCAGCCTTCAGCTTAGTCCTCCACTCTGGGGCAGGGAACATCTTAGTCCTATGAAGGCAATGCACCCAAATTCTAGATCTGCCCCTAATGAACCAAGAAACCTTCAGTAGATCATGCTACCAGGTGCTGAGGACAGGATCTGACATACAGTGGACACTTGTGGCTGAATTTACATCTACCTCTCTGTTCCTAACATTTCTCATCTGGAAAATTGTCTAATGGAGTAAATAAAGCTTCCATGCTTACTACTATACTATCACACCATGCTTCATACCTTAAAAATTACTTCCTTATTTATTCTTTCATGAAATCTTCACGGTAACTGCAGTTACTGTGCTAGATGTTGACAAGACATCAAAGCCTTCAAGGGATGGAGATTCACAGAGTGCTGATGCTGAAGGATCAAAAAGCATGGAATCCCATCCCCCACCTCCTCCTACCCTTCTGGTTACTATCATACATTAGAAATAACTTGGACATCTCCCCCAGGAAATTCTCTTCAGTAAAAATCTCTTATCCCTCTCTCTCTCTCTCTCTCTCTCTTCTCAAAAAGCTCAGATCCGTCTCCCAAATTTCGACATAAGGAGCTCAAAACAATCTCTGCCTTCTGATCCAGCCCCTCAGTGAAAGTTGATGACTTTCATAGACTTTCTCCAGGTAGGACACAATGGCTTGGAGAGACTGTGGTGATTTTTTAAGAGCTATAGCTCTCTGAGGTGCCTGGGTGGCTCAACTGGTTAAGCCTCAACTTTGGATCATGATCTCACAGTTTGTGGGACTGAGCCCTGCATGGGGCTGGGATTCCCAGGCCCAATCCTGAGTCTGCTTGGGATTCCCACTCTCTGCCCCTCCCCCCTTTCTCTCTCTCTCTCAAAATAAATAATAAACTTAAAAAAAGAAAAGAAAAGAAAAAAAGAGATACAGCTCTCCTAGTAGTGTTATAAACTTATTTCTCCCTGAGGCCTTTCAAGCACCTTCAGAGACTATTCCTTATGAATTCAATAATGATCCGTTTTGAGAAAAGACCCCAGGCCTTTCTCTTCTGGGCCAGTTCTAGATGTTTCAAGAATGCGAGATATAGACAAAGTTAACGTATTAGCATTTCAATAAAACCAATCTTCTTTTTGTAATAAATTATGACAATATTGCAAAAGATGGCATTGATATAGATCATATATATGTATATATGTACATAAATATCTGTATATGTATGTGTATTGGCATTGTATTGTCCTATGCATTTCCAGAAACAAAACCCATAAAAGACAAATATAAAATATGAAACAGAATTAATTGGTAGATGCTCCTTGATCCAAATGTGTGTAACATGGATACTTTGGGTACAACACATCTCACATCAGAAATTAAATTAAGTGATGTCTGAGTGTTCAAAGCAAAGGCAAGAATCCCATAAGTACACTTGTCAAAGGAGGTTTATAGGTACTGCCTGACCTGGGCAGCCAGTACCATTACTTTAGGGCCTGCCGAAGGGGTTCCTGCTACAGCCCCCTGAAGACAGGAAGTGACCTTAACAGTTGCTGATGAACAAATTTCCATGTCTCCCTGTACTCTGTGAACCTCCCTACTTGATCACGACTTTAGCCTATGTCTAAAATGACTTGTAGCCTCTGACTGTGAACTGAAAATAGAAATGGTTATTCAGCAGAGGAACTGAAAGGGTAAACACCACAAGGCTAAGTCATGTCAATTAAAAACCAGAGAGTAATCCAGGAACCCTTGCTCTTGGCATAGAAGTAGGATGGTAGTCCTTTGAGCTCCCTGATCACCAAAGACCAGGCTGTTGTTCCATGGTTTCCAGCCTTCTCATGAAGGCTCATTATTCCATTTCTTCGGCACATAAGAGGCCATAAGGCGAAGATTACTTGTTTCTGTGGATATCCCCTAACCACTTCAGTCTGTTCTTCGCAAAGAGATCATCATTAGCACAAGGACTCTAACAGCCTCCTATTATTCTCATAGGAACTTGTAATCAGAAAATCTTGATTATCTCCACACTCGCCCTGCTGCTCCCATAAATGTTTACCCTGGCCTGCCTTCTGTAGATAGTCAGCTGTTTCATCTGTATAGGTCCTGTCTCTCAAATCATTTTTGAGTTTTGGGGGGAGAAAGAACTCTGCATCTGGTATAAAGCTGACCAGCCATCTCCAAAAGGGTTTGGGCTAAAGATTGCAGTTTATCAGCTCTTTCTTCAGTGGGTGAGCAAACACCCTTTCCTCCAGAGAGAAAATGACCATGCTTGTTATTGTTTCTTATCTCTTTTACCTACCTCTCAACAAGCCTACATTCAAAAACCATTTGTACAATACCTTCAAAATGTTTACAGGATCAGAAAGCTTCTTCGTTTACCTGGGGTTATATTGACCCAGGCCCTTACCCCAGGCTTTTCATCTTTTTTAATCTTTTTATGTTCTCTTTCTGCAAATCTACATTTATTTTATAGATCTTCAATCTTAAGCTCTGTCAGAAATACTATATTTGAGAATCTTTGTCCACAAATACCATTGTTTTTTACCCCAAGGAACCCCAAGGACTCTGTGGAATCTTTCCAAACTTCCCAGGAAAGCAGAAAAATTGAAAGTTGCAGAGTGGGTGAGTCTGACACTTCAACACTGTTGTGTTTTCCACACTGGCCAGAGCAAGACTGATTCTACAGCCCTCAGCAAAAATGGAAACTTGCTCATACGGTGAGATTTAACCTCATGACCAAAAATAGTCTTTCCACCGTTAGATTCCCCCCACCCCCCTGAATTGAAGTTTTGTGTCTACAATTTCAAAAGACCAGTATTCTGAGGTCAATCTCAGATGCTTCATTATGCAACCTTGTCTATCAGAACTTGTACATCAGGCCCAGGGAGACATGTTGCACAAATAAGAAATATCCACAAGGCAGCGTGGGAGAAGAGGTAGATAAAGACTCTGGACGTTCTGTCCTAAAAAATCTGGCCAGTGGTCCCCAGTGGGGCAGGCAGGAAGCAGCCTAAGGAGAAGGCAACATGAGGGTGAACGTAGGAGCCGGGGAGGTGGGAGGGGTTTCACACAGTTGTTCCTGCCCAGAGGCCAATGAAGGCAAACCTCACAATGACTCTGCAGGAATCCAGGGCTCCCCAGCATTCAACATTCAGAAGCTGGCTGAGCATATCTTATCTTGACTTCTAGATGTAAAACAGCAGAGCCAGCTCACAATTACAAGTTAACTATATGATGGGGCACCTGAATGGCTCAGTCGGTTAAGCATCCAACTCTTGATTTCAGCTTAGGTCATGATCTCATGGTTCGTGTGTTCAAGCCCTGCATTGGGCTCTGTGCTGAGCATGGAGCCTGATTGGAGTTCTTTCTCTCTCTCTCTCTGTCTCTCTCAAAACAAACAAACAAACAAACATTTAAAAAAATAATGTAATTATTTGTTCACAGTCTCACTCCTTTCCACAAACAGTATGTGTCAGGTGCTTTCTAGAAAGAATATCTCTGCATAAAGAGCACTGGGCATAAATAAAGCATTCAAAACAGAAAATTTTAGGTTTATAAAATCAGCTGCAGAAAAGTACAGACTAGAGCTAGAAATAAGGCTGTATCTGTTTTTTACTTAGAAACCACTCATGCCATTTAGTAAACAATTTAGTTTACAGTCAAACTGAAGATTAAGAAAAACTGAGTCCTTATTAAAGGAAATGTTGATGTATGTAGATAGACACTTTATTAGGTTAATTTTGGTGTAAAATTATCAGCTATGAATTGCATTGAGAGGTGGGTAAACTGTCATACACCCATAAAATATTTCTGCCCAACTTCTTACTTCCGACAAGGCAAGAGTCTTCTCTGAACTTGAAGGGGTGTTGTGGCCAAGATACCAACTCATCTCATCATTCCTATGTCCTGTCTTACCACTAGCATTGACCAAAAACACACTGACTTTTTATGGTGCTAAGTTCCTTGACAATTATCCCTGCTCCTCTCTTAATCTTCTTACTTTCTTTCTTATCCCCACTCTCCAACCTCCATCCCAACTCCCACTCAGTAATACAATTCTTCTTGTATCTTTTGCCATAAGGATCTGTTTCTCTTATATTTTCATTCTCTTAATGTTTAATGAGTTAAGTACAGCCAGCCTTATCAGCAATCACAAGCCACATGTCAAATGGTTTAACACAATGTCAAAACCTGACCTGAGTTTCTCTTTGGTTCCATAAACACCAAACATTACATTTGATGTAGAAGCAATTGCTTTCTGTTTAGACGTTCCTGACACCATCTAAATCCATTACTTCATTGAGATATTTTGCTCAAGGTCTTTTTCCTTCTATGGACGAGTTCATTGTACCCAACACTGAACATCCTCACTCCAAAAAACCCAGGCAAGCTATGATGATTCAGTCAACAATTCCAAGACTGAGTTCTCCTCCCTGTTGATTTATGGAAGTTCAGGAAATCTGTACCAGCAGGAAAACAAAAACGTATTAAGGGGAAAGAAGACTGAGGCCAGTTTTGCTCCTCACTTACACTAGATGGAACTATAGGAGATTGCTATTTTTGTAGGTCAAAAGTGGTCAAACATCAACAATTTTGTATGGTTCAGCCCAATACATGAAACAATGCACCCCCAGTTCAACAAAGTAAGTCACAAACTCCATCGTGCACAATGATTATAAAAATGAAAGACGTCCTAAAAAAAAAAAAAAAATCAGTGTCCTGCTAATTATACATGAAACACTACCTGTATGGAAATGCTCTTTTAAGAGTTTCTGTGCCTGAGGGTTACCCCCAGTGCCATCTATTTTTAAATACTGAACAAGAATGACAGATCCCTTATTCTGCATCTGAGGAAATGAAAGCACCACACCCAGGCAAGTGAGATTGATGGAAAAACATGTGAATGAAGGGCACTTTTCTTATTTTGCTCCACCATCCAAAGGGCTGATTCAAGAGGGTGCTTCATTGCGGTTGATAACTCATCCAAACACGAACCTCAGAGGGGGCACCACCCTCCCATGGGGTATGGGAGGAGGATCAGCCCAGAGAGACATGACTAATGTAAGGTCATCCAGGGGTCCACAGGCTGAACAAGTCATGAACCTCAACCTTACCAATGTCTAGTCTTTGCTTTACCAGTAGCCCCATTTGCTCTTTAAAAGGCATGACCAAGAAACACAAACCCAGAGACCTTCATTGCTCCAGCCAACCCATCTAAGGAAGGAATACAGAGATTCCTTTCAGTAGATCTGACTCCCATTAGAAAATCTGGCATTTGGCAATGTTACATTTCTTCTTTTTTTTTCCTTCAAAGATCATCTTCTCTGTTATACCCCTCAGAATTTTAAATTACAAAAATCTCCTCTATTAAATAACATGTATGCACGTAAGCATACACACATGGTATTTGAGCTATATTTCAACTAGAAGAATCAAGAAATCAGGAAAATCAAGAATTAAGAAAATCAAGAATCAAGAAAAACCTCCTCTATTAAATAACATGTGTGTATGTAGCATACACGCATGGTATTTAGGCTGTATTTCAAGTAGCAGAATCAAGAAAACCAAGGTCCAAATATCTGCAGTAAATTAAGAGTATGGTTAAAAGTCATTCCAATAAAATCAAACTTTATTTAGCACATCCAAGGAAAATACTACTGTAAGATTGTAACTTTATAGCATTATATTATTTAGTCTAGACTTTTGCCCCAGAATATGGTTTTTTAAGTCAAAATAATGTTCAAGTTTCCTTTAAAAGAAATTCAACTTAAAAGATGGGTGTGAGCTATATGAACACTACACATGCATATCTGAAAATATACACACACACACTTGCTCCCATAGCAGTGGTTCCATTCTCATAGACTTTCAAAGCTATTCAAACTACTCTTTCCAAGCCCATTAAAAAAGGAAAACAAATGGTAATATATAGGTATATCACTCTAACCAAATCTCTCACCTCTAAATAAGTAGAAGGAAAGGATTATATTTCATTGAAACTGACAGGCTCGCAAACTCCATTTCAGGCCCCAGTTTACATATCTATTTTTCCGCACTTTGACTAGAACTCCTACCAGTAAGAGCCGCAACCCCTACTTCCCTTGCTCCAACTTCATTTCACATAATAAGCATTTGTTGAACACCTAGAAGATGTACAGCACAGGGCTAAATGCTGATGGAAACATAAAAGTATAAAAGGCAATCATCAGCTTCTAGGAAGCTGACACCCTATAGAGACAAAAATCACAAAACCCTCAGGTATGTTTCCCACAGTGTGCTCCCAGGAACACACGCTCCTCGATTTAACAATTTTTACATGAAACATGAGCTCCCAGCAAAATAGATTTGAGAATTACGAAGCTAAACAAAGTTAAATAATTTCCCTTTTTTGAGAATCTCTCAGAAACTTGACTGGGCAAATATGATTTATAAAGCTCTAAGACAGGGATACAGGATGTGGTACTTCCTGTGCTACTTGGTCATGAGATTGTTTATACATGCCTCATCTTCCACCAATCACACTCAGGGAAACTTTGGGTTAGGTGATTCATGACTTATTGTCTGTTCAACTGATATGGGACATTTAGAGGACAGAGACCACATGGAATGTTGGAGAAGGACTTCCAGAGGAGACCGAATTCAAACTGAATCCTGAACTGAATTCAGAAAGAAGAAAAGAATTTGGAAGGCACAGAAAAAAGAAGGAAAGGAAAAGAAAGGAAAGGAAAGAAAAGAAGATAGAGATTTCTGATAAGAGAGGACATGATCCACCAATGCTTAGAGCCAAGAATGAGCATGGCACATTTAGAAGTCAGTAAAGAGAACATTTTTACTAAAAAGAAGGACTCATGTTGGGGAATAGCAGCATAAAAATATAAAGGCTGAAAGTACAAGTCTGGTGTTAGATAGTTTTTCTAATTCTCCTAACAACTGGAAGACAGGCTTGCTGCGATCAGTTTTCAGCTAAGGAGACTGAGATCTGGGGAGAAGTCTCATAGCCAGTAAATAGCCCAAGGTCTCATAGCCAGTAAATAGCCAAGCTGGGATTTGAACTCAAGTTTGCCTGATTACAGAAGTTGTGGGAATCAACTGGGTAGGACTTTAAAAGCCAAAATGGAGACAGTAGAGGTCTGCAAGTACCAGAGATTTCTCAGAAGGAGATTGATGTGAAACTGGTATTTTAGGAAGATAAGCTCAGCAATAGTGCTCAGAACAGATTAAAAGAGGAAGGAAACAATCTGGGATGACATTTGGAGGTTGTTTCAGTGACTGGACATAAAGACCCATGAAACTGGACAGGCATGGAGTCAAATGGGAAGGTGACTAGTAGTATTTGTGATGAATCCAAGATGGTTTTCCTATTCCTTCCTTGACTCTCTTCACCCTCAGCAAAGGTGTGAACAATGGGACAGCTGAACAGAGAAGGAAAGAGTTCACCAATCTAGCATTTGATTGAGTTCCACAATGCACAGTGGGGCACAGATGTGCCACACAGAGATGCACAGATGTGTAGATGTGTGTACCCCACCAGCAACTCTTCAAAACTGTGACTTCTATCCTTCAGAGGTCCCAAACTTTTCTTTTCTTGCAAAGGAGTGTCTTTATTCTCAGATTCAGCTGAGAACCACTTGTTTAAAAGTCAAGGAGGGAGTGTCTGCAGTTCTCGTTCTAAGCCGAATGCCCTTGACCAAGCTCCTTCCACTTTTTAAGCTCCAGTCTCTTATCTTCAAAACAGAAGTTCATTAGAGACAGTAAATTCTATAATTCTCATCATCAGCACCAAATGACAGATCTTTGGTTAGAATTAAATGTATGTGGAATAAGCAGTTTTCTGACCCTTCCCACCTCTCTTCTCGAGCAGACTGATAGGCATATGTGAAAACCCTCACAGTTCTGTGGCACAAATCCTGTCTTTATTCCAGGTTGTAGGCCGCTAAACCAGGCCACATAGAGTGGTGATAATTAGGTTGGGACGAACAGCTAATCTTCTAACACAAAGGGAGCTTTGTGGAGTGCTTTGGACATTTACTAGATACACAAGCCTTTACAGGGAAGTCACAGCATTTTGCTTTCACATGGATATGTGAGTGAACTGAGACCCAACATATAGTAAATGCCTAAATCTCAACTCTAATGTCTCCATCCCTTTGGTTTATTAGTCAAAACATCTGTCCATGAATGTGTAATGATTTCACTAAAGGGATATATATTTTCCACAGAATGGTCAAACAAGCAGTGAAAAGCTCTAGTCAAGTCATATTGATTTGTTTTGCTAAGTTCACCTTTTTTCTCCTCATAGAACTACAAGACCATGCTTTTTGGTTGACTACAAACGGAACTCTTTGAGGGCCCGAATGTGGAGTTAATTTCTATATTCAAAATCATGCCAGCATTTCCAAACCTCTTTACCATTTTATGCCTTCACAAGCCCTTCAAATACAAGGCAAAATGTCTGAGATCAAGAAAGCCATAAAGTGACTACAAAAGGTCAGAGACCTTGGCTGGGAATCCACAGGATACGCACGGAATGAGTATTGCCAGAATTATCAAGCTGGACATATCGCTCTTGCTGTTTCCTCACATGAGCCCAGCAAGGTGCTGCATTATGTCAACTGCATGAGTCAGCCCCCACAGGAATCTGCTCAAATGGAAAACAGATAGTGCACAGGCCACAGTGAACACCACTTCACACTGTTCTCTCCCTGGAAATAAGAATGGGACTGTGGCCAGGATGGGGATACGGGGTGGGATGAAAGATGGCCAACTGATTCTGACATAGTCAAGAAGATGGGGGTTCATCTGTCAGAATGGAATTCATCACTAACACTAAATCATGACATGAGCTTTCATTTGGAATGGGGTAAGGGTGGAGCTGGAAGGATCTCAGTATCTGAGACTGGTTTCACCCAAAAGCAGATCCCAAGAAAATGATTTGAATACAAGCAATTAAGTGAAAGAAGAGCCCTGAAAGCACCAGAAAGAAAATGGAATAGTGAGCAAGGGGAAAAAATCAGTACAAGATGCTGTGTGTACCTGAGGCTTAATCTGGTACATCTAAGACACAGTGGATGGCATCTCAGAGTTGTCCTGCCGAAAGGTGAGGTATTTATCCTCCAACTCTCTCTCATTACTGGTGAGAGCTACTCCAGGTTCATTAACTCCTTGGCCTAGAGAAAGCCCTCGCGCAGGGTCGCGGTGCTTACAGAGGGACATTGCCATCCACACACACTGAGAAGACCAGTGCAATATGGGTGAGGTTCCAACAATATCTGCTAAAGTCAGCTGAAGAAGTTGTGGGCATAACTTAAAACCAACAGGGGAGTGTTGAAGAGGAAGAGCACAGAGGATTTTTAGGATGGTGAAAATACCCTGTATGATACTATAACAGGAGACACATAGCATTAACATTTGTCTAAACCCATAGAATGTGCAACACCAAGAGTGAACCCTAATGTAAACTATGAACTTGGGGTGATTACGATGTGTCAGGGTAGGTTCATCACTTGTAATAAATGTACCACTCTGATGGGGGATGTTGATAATGGGGGAATCTGTGTATGCATGGGGTGGGGGGATACAGGATATCTCTGTACCTTCTTCCAATTGTGCTTTGAAACTCAAACTTCTCTAAAAGGATAAAATATTTAAAAAAAATAGTAATGAGAATTTTGTAATTCTTTCAAATGTCAACCAGCTCCAGTAAATATCATCTGAAGGAATGGCAGTCTTTCAAAAATCTGATGGTTGGGGACAGAGCTAAAACCAGCTTTTACTCAGTGTGGTTATCATATTTCACCCCCCACCCCCGCCCCTCCCGCACCACCACACTTGGATTACTATAGTAGCTGTTTAAAGTGGCTCTCTGGTTTCCGATTCTGTGTCTCCCTCTCTCTCTGCCCCTCCCCCGTTCATGCTCTGTCTCTCTCTGTCCCAAAAAAGTAAATAAACGTTGAAAAAAAAAATTAAAAAAAAAAATAATAAAGTGGCTCTCTGCCTCCAGGCTTGCCTGCCTCTCACTTTCCTACATACAGTCACCTGCTGGGCCAATCAAGTAAACATTATATTAATAAAGACCATAAATACATTCAGTTAAATGTTTAAATGCAATACAACCCTTGTACGTTGTAAGTCTTTTTGTAAAAATGAATCTACAAATCATAAAGAATCCTTTGTTACACCCTACCTCCCAAATTGGATGCAACAAATTGTGATCACAATAAGAAACAATATCAAGAATATATTGTTAAATTAGAAAGCAAAAACAAAACACAAACAACAAAAAAACATGGCACAGACCAGTGTGTAATGTAGGCTGCCATTTGTGTAAAAAGAGGGGGAATAGAACATAAGAGATTGATGGATAGACTGATAGACGGGCAGGTGGTAGACATGTAGAAAATATACACAGACACACAAATATGCATGTCTAGACAGAATAGCTCTGGAAGGATGCTCAAGAAACTAGATCAATGATTTCCTTTGGGGAAGGAAAATGAAAAATAAAAAGGGAGGGAGACTTTTCACCATTTATCATTGTATATTATTTAAATTATTATCCTGTGCATGCATTAATTTTTTTCTTTGAATTGTGTGAGATAAATAGACAGTTAAGATGGAAGGCAAAGCAATAATAATAAATATAGTCCCTGTTTCTAGCCTGCACCTTCTGCTCCAGCTGGACTTTCTTCTACCTGCCCTCAAATGAGCAACATTTATGCCCCAAATTTTCAGGCTGCTCCTCTGCTAAATGCTTTTCTCATTGCTGCTGCAGCTTCCTATCATGCCCAGGCAAGTCTCACTTCTCTAAGAAATATCCCCCTAGGAATCCAGACTACTTTGATCTACCACCACCACCACCGCAGGCGCACTGGGTCTGGACAATAGGATCCAGGCAACTATTGGTGTTCCCTATGCCACACGCTTCAGGTGGAGGTGCTAAATAGAATCCCAGAATCATTCTCTTTGAACAAGGTCTGGTGGGGTATGTCTAGGTGCTAAAGAGCTGCTTCTGTAGTACAGAAGTTGTATTACCAAGGGCAGCATTTGCCAATCCCAGCAGTCTTCAGCTAAACCAGGGAATCATAGGGCAGCAAGTGTCAAAATCTAACTTTAGAGAGTCTACACTGCAAAGAAAGAGTTAGAACAGGAAAAGATAATTAAAACATGGGCAGACCTCTGATCCATGCAGACGACCATTCTGGTGACTCAGAGAAGTGGCCCAGAATCCATGCTACATCAGACTATAGGAAAGGAAAGGATTTGGGGAGTGTTTTCCAGTGACTGGAGGGCCCTTTGTCTTCTGTACACAGTAAAAGATTTGGACATGCCCTCTTGGAGTGTGAAACTGGGACAGTGCTAAATGGCTGTGGGAGAGAAAGAAGAAAGCAATTGAGGAGGACTAGGCAGGGGATGAGGGGAAGCTATGGAACCCCAGGTAGAAAAAAAAGATACCATCAAAGCAGAAAGGGAGAAGAAACACCTCCTTTAATAGCATGGCAGGAAAAAGTAGACTCTGGAAAACAGGTTGGAAGGATCAGAATTTATAAGGAATTTGCTCAGCAGTATATAAGCTGGCAAATCTTCAGGGACATCTACATTACTAATCAGTATCGTCTGCTATAGACTGTCATCTTGTGTCCTCCTCTTCCCCTGCAAAATCCATATGTTAAATTCTAACACCCAACGTGACAATATTTGGAGGTGGAACCTTTGCAATGTGATGAGGTTTGCTTATAAAAGAGACCCCAGAGAGAGTCCTCACCCCTTTCCCCATGTGAGGACACAGTGAGAAGATGTGTATCTATGTACCAGGAAGCATGTTCTCACCAATGAACCTGCCGGTGCCTTGATCCCAGTCTTCAGAACTGTGAGAAACAAATTTCTGTTGTTTATAAGCCACCAAGTCTATGGTATTGTTACAGCAGCCTGAATGGACTAAGAATGGACCTCCATTCAGTCTGAATGGACTGAATGGACCTCCCAATTCCAGCCCTGGTTGGCCCTCATCCTTAAGCCTTTTTTCTTCACCTTTTCCATGTTTCAAGTACTGGAAGTCTTATTCCATTAAAATTCAGGATCTTGGGATCCCAAATTCTTTGTCCTTTGGCTTTCACTCACTATTAGTGAACGTACCTCCCTCTTTGTAGACAAGCAAATCTCTACATCAGAGTTTCTTCATGAAGATATATAATTATTTTCCCTCTTTAATTAGAAAATGTTGTTGTTTACCCAGCTGTTTTTATAGACTAAAAATGCAACTTCAGAGAGCTTCTAAGTTACAAATCAAAGTGCATTTGCATCAAGCTTCATGCTAGTCAAACATGTCAAATTTTCATCTCTCTTTGCTTCTAAGGTTTTCATTTTATCCAAATGAAGCAGCTGGGGGCTCTGAAGCTGTTTTGTGCTCAATATAAAATTTACTCTGTCCAAGTCTTTACTTTTCTGGCCTTGGTACTGGGTTTATAGTTCCCTTAGAAAGAAAACTATCCAACTATTTTTGGAAGAACAATGCATTTTGGTAATCTACCAGAATGATTCCATGTTAAAGTTATTACAGCTTTTCAGATATCCAACTCCTTGAGCATGATAAACTAGAGATGAAAAATTAGGTGGAAATGTTCCTGGCATGCCAAAGGCACCCGGTTCACTGTCACTGCTGTGGAAATAAGACGCCCACTGTCACTTTATTGAACGCATACTGCCGACAAATTCAGTAATATTGAAATTCCTTTGGACTTTTCAGTCATTGTTTATCATTTTAGAGCAGTATCTATTGTTTACAAAAATTGAAGCTTGAGGCAAGTTAGGTTAAAATAAGTGACTTTTGGAATCTGAACAAAAAAATTTTCTAGGGCAACATAAAAAATATAAAATCACTTCTTAGTAATTTCCTACTTTAGTCTGTCAGCAACATTTTTGTCTAATGTCTTCTTCCTTTGCACTGTTAATTGAATAACTGGAGATCTGGGGCATTTTCTCAAGTAATAAAAATATGAGAACTACAGCCTGGGGATGTGGTGAGAGGGGGTAATTGTACATGAAAGTACAGCATTTGGCCCAGAGTAAACCATCAATAGTGTTTACTGAATCTACTATAAAGACAAGAAGGTCAAAAAGAACAATATGAGAAATTGAGTTGCAAATTAAGAAATAATCATTTCTGAGTAAGAACCTAACTGAGCATAAAGGACACTCCCTTCCTGTTATTCTGGCTTTAAAAGTCTTCAAGCAGAAACAGGGTCCTAATCCTATACTGATGATGCCTGAACCCTTTGCCCTCAGACCTGTCTGCAATCTCTTCTGGCCTACAATGGGAGTTGGATGCAATACATAGGTAAACAGAATGGCCAATGAGATGCAATACTGTAATAGCTAGTGATGGGACCACGGGGCCAGAATAGGGCATGGAAAAAATTAGGAGAAGACTAAGTCCTTTTGCTTTCATTTAAAACATACTCTAGAATCCACAGTCCAGTTGAATAAAGATGCCAAGTCCTCATTAAAAAAGTAAAAAATAAAATAAGCATAAATTCTACCTTTTCTATCACTCCTTGATCCCAGACCAATACTAAAGTGGGACCCAGAGATGAGAAAGTAAGGCCTCCAAATAAAGACTAGGAAGGAGTAGAGGAGTGGAAACTTGGAGCCCAAATTTTTCTTCTAGACTCAGGAGAGGCCTAGATATCCCTAAAACATTCTTTGAGTCCTTCCTCATCAAAATAAAAAAAAAAAAATACAACCATAACAACACATACATTGAGCATAAGCAATGTGCAGTTGCTTTGCATTTAATGTTTACTGAATCCTCCCAAACACTAACTGTAATATTCTAGGTTCTCATTTTACAGGAGAGAGAATTAAGATTCAGAGAGGCTAAGTAACTTACCCAAGACTCAGTTTATACAGCTACTAAGTGGCAAAGGCGGAATTCAAATACAAGCTTTGGAACCTCAGAGTACACTTTAATTATAATGAGGTTGCTCCCTTCCCACTGTCCCTGACAGAGGTCACCTGGATTGTTCCATTTGACCCCAAACTATATGCATGAAATCTCCTCCCCAGCAGTGGCCAGGGGTCTTTTTAGGTTTACAAGCGTTCTAAGCATTGCAGGAGGTATCCTCTGAGGGCCCCACATGATACGGTTTGAGGCAGGTCTGGTATTGTAACCAGCTAGCTATTAGCTGGATGGTCAGCATGAAAGAGCTCTGGTTCTCTCACATATGAAGACTGGAAGGTCTCCAAGATGGAGGCATCTTGGATTTAGCATCTCTCTCGGGTAATCAAACAGGGTCCCTCACACTAGGCTTTCCCCCAGTCCGGAGACACTAACCTGGCAGCAGACTCACTTTTGCACAACTTTCTAGAATCAGGGCTCAGGCTTTATTTAGGCAACAGACTCCTCTGATCCTAGGCCTTCCCTGCTGGTCTGGGGTCTCCTTCTATGTGCTCTTTATTCCTGAAGACTAAACTCTTGATGGGATGCTTCATTGGGAAGAGTTTAGGATCCCACCAGCCTAGACCAAAACCATTAGCAATTCTGCATATCTCCAACCTAGAATACAGGGAGGGCTTGGTGTTTAGAAACACAGTGCCCAATTTCCTCTCTCTGAATAGGAAGGGCAAAGCTTTCATTCCCAAAGAAGGGATGGAAGATGTTAGCAGGAAAGAAGAGAAAGAAACAAGGATTCATGTTAAAAACATAACTATTGGGGGGACACCTGGGTGGTTCAGTCACTTAAGCGTCCAACTCTTGGTTTCGGCTCACATCATGATCTCGCAGTTTCATGGGTTCAAGTCTCACTTGGGGCTCTATGCTGGCAGTACTGAACCTGCTTGGGATTCTCTGTCTCCCTCTCTCTCTGTCCCTCCCCCACTCACCCTGTCTCTGTCTCTCTCAAAATAAATAAATAAACCTAAAAAAAAAAATCATTGGCTATCCTGATACCCTGACATTAAATTGATGTAAGCAAGATGAGAGCAAAACCCCATCACCCTAAGTCTGTACCCAAAGTACATCTCTGTACTCTCATAACCCACCTGGCTGCCTTCTATCATAGTACACATTACATTTCATTATGCAGGCCTGTCTTCCTGTTAGACTGAATGGAGACTGGAGCAAAGCAGACGCTCAGTAAATGTTGTGGAACAAATAAATGCAAGTGTAAATTCACAAAATATCACAACAAAAAGAGCAGCAAAATCCAACTTAAACTTTTGACCTGCTGCATAAAGTCGTTCCTTTCATTGCTGTGCTGCTCTTTGGTTGGAGTCCATGCCTTCCACATGAACATTTAATCATCCACCCACCCATCCATCCTTCCATCCATCCATCCATCCATCCATATCTATCTATCCATCCATATGGAGTGAATTTTTTAGTGCCTACCACATGCAAGTCACTGTGCTAAGCACTACGATATTAAGGGCAAGCAAAAACATCACATGCTGAAAACACAATAGCAAGCTTTCCCTTTATATTTTTTCACAAAGTTAAAGGAGAAAAGGAGAGCAAAATACAAGAAGTTAAATAATAGATAGTAGCTGCCAGACAGAGGACCAGAGATATGCTCAAGGGAGAAAGAAATATCTTTGAAAGGTGATTTGAAAAGAAGGGCACTGCCAACACACACACACACTACGTCCAAGAAAAGACATTCTAGAAAGCAGAAGGTTAGAAAATAGTCCCTTAGTAGTAAGAAAAACCAAGTCAGCCAGCTCATTCCTTTATTGCTGAGGGCAAGGAAAAAGGGTGTCTGACTTGTCTACATCCTCTCTGAGAAAGTCCAGCTGTTCCCTGGACGACAAACGTCTGCCCCAGGAGCACAGCTGAACCTTGCACACTGATTAATAGAACATGTACAGTTAGAGAATAAACACAGAGCTCAAGAATGTCCTGCTGTGTACTATGCGGTCAGCAGAGCACTGCTGCGCTTTTAATATAAAGCTATTGTCCATAGCTGTTGACCCCTGTTCCTAAACTACACGAATGTTGTAGCCTCTTCTCAGAGGTGGTCTGTCCTGCTTGTGGACACCCGATTTGCACTTCCTGACAGAACGTTAAATGATATTCCAGGAGACCCTCCATAGTGGACAGAGACCTGAAGGACTATCGCTTGTAGCACATTGCACTTTTTTTGTTTTTCTTAATGAGCTTTGGTTGCTCCATGCATCCACTGTACGTATACTCCCATTCATCCAAACTGACCTTCCAAGTTTCAAGCAAAATTGTCACCTCAGAGCTTAGCTTAACAACTGATTTAAAAGGAATTAACGTCAGCTGGAGGACCTTGATTATCAGAGGATTGTTTGTACCAAAATTCTCATAATAGGACTCTGAGTTGGTAGAAGGAACAACAGTGAATGGCCCGAAAGACTGAACATTTGAGGTATTTCAAAAGGGTATCTGGGTGTCATGCTGGCAGGGTGTGTATTTTGATCCACCTGTTTATGAAAGAGGCCCCTGAAACTCCTCACGGAGAAAAAAAAGAAATACAGTGGCTACCTTCACTCTTAAATGAGTGACTCATTGAGTCACTCAAATTGAGTAACTCTTTCTAGATTAATCAAGACCTGCAGTGAAAATTTACTAACATAAGACCTACTATGTGCCTATAACAAGGGGTTAAATCAATTTTTGTCCTCCTTCAGTTCCTGAACATCTATGTCATTTAGGGTAGGTCACAAAATCTCCCTGAGAAAATTAGATTAGATTAGGATCCCTTGGGACACATTTGGAAGCCATCCAAGTATTTAAAAATGGGGAATTTAATCTAAAATCTAGATTTCTGACTTAGATTTAAAAATTTTTAAACTTAGACATTCCCACATGGCACTAATCAGCAGAGGACATGCATTTGTAAGTTGGCCATGCTTCCTACCACCCTCTATTGTCTCCACCTGCCACATTTTTCTCCTTTGTGTGACCTCCTTGGTCTCTATGGTCATTTTTATTTAAACCTCCTAGTCTGTAGTGCTAAAACCCATTCCAGTATTGATGTTCTAACGCTCCAGTAGGTATTTTAAACATAATATGTATGACTTCACACAAATGTTTCCCAGTGACTCAGAAATGTAGTGGACATATGGGCCAGTATTTAGAGCATAGAGACAAAGGCATTAGTGAAGCAAAAACTGCCTCACAATCCAGTCAACCTGGAACTGCCCAAAATACATTTGTTCAAGTTCATGACAATGTTTGCCTGAAGATTTCCCTTTCTTAAAATTTTCAGGATGGTGGGGGAAGGTATATTTTGTTTAAGTACTACTCTATTGTAATAGTTAACATTCCTGAAATACAACTGAACAGATGGCAGTGATGGGGAAACGATGATTTATATGATTCTTTGGTGTGAACTGGAAGCCTTCATCTTCAGCTTGATGGCTTTAAAATAAAACAAAATAAATGTATTGGGTGTGAAGGGAAGGGAATGGGGCAAGTTAGAGGGGGACAATGATCAGGGTCATAGGCGAAGGGTACCTGAGTCAGTGAGGATATTGAGCCTGATACCAAAACCCAAACCTTTTATGACTTGAAGAGGTAGTGCTTTCCCTACCATCATCTCTCTCTTTTTATTTCTTCCATATTACATTTCTTTTGCAGATACTATTAAGAAGTTTATCAGTCAGCATAAATTAGACTATGCTGTTGTAACAAATAGATCCTCTAATCTCAGGAGCTCAACACAACAAAGTATCTCCAAGTTAAGTCATAGTTTGATGCAGGTCGAGTAAGTCTCCTATGCAAGTTTTCTCTAAGCATGACTCAGGTACCCAGATGCTTCTTTTTTTTTTTTTTTCCACACGATCTAAAATATGATGCTTTCAGTATTGTGAAAGGGAGACAGCTGGAGGATCACATGAGATAGTCTTAAGAACCAAGTTTTAAAGTGGACTATATCTTTTCTGTCCAAGTTCCACTGGCCAAACACAGTCATATGTCCCCAACAAAACCACAAGTTAAGCTGGGTCATGTAGTCTTCCCATCTAGCCATATCACATTGACTCAGCCACAGAGTTAAATATGTCCAATAGCTGTAAGTGACCACCTGAGAGTGAAGGTGTTACCATGAGTCCATGACCAACTTCATCTGTGTCACAATTTGGATTTTAGCCAGTCTTGGGTATATAAACAAGGAAGACAGATTAACGGGACTGATTGTGATCATAGGGCCACAGGTCACATGGAGTCAGAAGAGGAATATAAGAAAGGAAAAATCTTTCTTTTTCCATGTCATCAAATCTCTGGCAGAGTGAAGTGTACAACATCATCATAGTCAGGACTACAGGGAAAACTATAATTTTCTCTGCTCACTTCGGCTTCCAAACTTGATTATAATGTGATGGCTGAGAGAACCAGGCTCAGTGTACCTGTTGGTTCTCTCTTGTTCTATAAGGATAGCCTAATCCCTGCTCAGGCACAGAAGATCACTTTGCTGGGGCCTGTCTTAGACCCACTGGTGAGATTAATTATTCTGTGAATTGACTTATCACCAGCTTGGCTTCAACATGGAAATATACAGAGCAACATAGGTTCATCACGTTGAATGAATGATGATGGAGCTACATGTATGAAGTTCCAGAGAAGAGTTTGCCAAAGACACCTAGTCAAGCACTGTAGAGATTCCCAAATTCCAGGTTGTCCCCCATGCAACTGAAATCACAAATTAGCCAGGAATTTTTAAATTCCTAAACAGTTACTGTGCAAATCAAAAAACAAACAAACAAACAAACAAACAAACAAAAAGCCAAACAAGACCCCCTTTTATTTATTGGAAGCCACTAAAAATAAAACGAAAAAGACAAGCTACAAACTGGGAGATATTTACTGTATAGAACTGACAAAGGAATAAGATCCATAAAATATAGTGAGTCCCTGCAAATACATTTTTATTTATTTTTTTTAAATTTTTTTTAACGTTTATTATTTTTGAGACAGAGAGAGACAGAGCATGAACGGGGGAGGAGTAGAGAGAGAGAGAGACACAGAACCGGAAGCAGGCTCCAGGCTCTGAGCCATCAGCCCAGAGCCTGATGCGGGGCTCGAACTCACAGACCGCGAGATCGTGACCTGAGCTGAAGTCGGCGCTTAACCGACTGAGCCACCCAGGCACCCCGCAAATACATTTTTAAAAAATCAAACATTCCAACAGAAAATGGACAAGAGCTCTAAACACATATTTCACTAAGTAGGAAACACAAATGACCGTGAGTATGTAAAAGACATTAACTTCATTTGTAATCAGAGAATGCAAATTTAGACCACAACAAGGTATCTTTTGTAGCCACCAGATCAGTAAAAGTTATCAAATCTTTACACTCTCACAAGAATTAGTACACATTGTTAGAGACAGTGTAAAGTGATAAACCCATTTGGGAAAATATTTTGGCATCATCTAGAAAAGTTGAGGATGTATATACCCTTTAATCAGGCAATTACTTTCCTAGGTATATTTCCTGAACTAATCCTGCACATGAGATATGTATAAAAATATTCATAGCAGCATAATAAATCAGGATAGAAAAATACTGGACATAAGCTAAATGTCCACTGACAAAAAGAAGTGAACAAACTAATTGTGAGATATTCATGAAATATGCAACACAATTATTATATTAACACAATATAGTAGTAAAAAAATGAATAAACTACAGGTACATACATCAATGTAGATAAATCTCTGGAAATGATGTTCAGCAGAAAAAGCAAGTTCCAGAGGAATAATATATATCTAAAGCTCAAAAAGCATGCAAACAAAATAATATATGTTCATGAGGGTAAAATTCTAGGGGAAAGCAAAAGAATCTTAAACACAAAAGTCAGAAGACTAACAAGATGCAGGGATAAGGAAGAACTTGTAATCAGAAAATGGCTTATAAGGGGTTTCAGATTTGTTGTTGGTTTCTCTTTCTTTATAACAGGTTGTGTGTACACAAGTATTTTATTAGTCCTCCTTAAACTGTTCATATACAATATCTATTCTCCCTTATATACATGACACATTTCGAAATACATAATTTTCCAGGATGCCTGGGTGATTCAGTTGGTTAAGCATCCGACTCTCGATTTCCGCTCAGGTCATGATCTCACAGTTCATGGGATCAAGTCCTGAGTTGGACTCCATGGTGCTGACAGCACGGAGGCTGCTTGGGATTCTCTCTCTCCATCTTTCTCTCTCTCTCTGCCCCTCCTCCACTTGCACTCTCCCTCCCTCTCTCTCTCAAAATAAATAAATGAACATTTTTTAAAAATACATATTTTTTCCTGTGTTACTATGGTATACTGTTATTTATTTATCCAATATCCATTCTCCCTCTCCTCCTTGCTAATAGCATTTCTGTTTTGTTTGGCATAACTTCTCCCAAAACAGATCACCTCTAATCAAGTGTTTCTTACTTTTGCAACTTCCCTTGCAGATGGGGGTCCATGTCATGGTTATTAAGATATGCATGGAGTCTGCTGAGGGCCTTCTGGGAAAGTTTTTATTTACTTAGTCAGGGACAGATGTATTCGGCACTGCCCTTTCTCCTTGTTTTGGACATCCACGGCTGCCTAATAAACCACCCCAAACTTAGTGGTAGAAAACAACAGCCACTTTATTGTGCTCATAAGTGAATTCTGTGAGTCAAAAATTTGTACAGAGCATAGTGTGGATAGCTTATCTTTCTTTCATGAAGTCTGGGTCCTTATCTGGGGAGGTTTTAAAGGGCCTGAGGCTAGAATCATTTGAAGGCTTCTGCACATCCATCTCTGTATCCTGAGCTATGATGGCTCAAAGACTGGGCTCTGTTGGGACTGTTGACCAAAGTCCTACACTGAGCTTTCCATATAGCTTTGGCTTCTCACAGCATGGCATCAGGGTTTTGAAAGAGAGAATCCCAAGAGGAAGAGTCCCAAGAGGGGCATCCAGAGAGTAAGTGTTCTAAGAGAACTAGACAGAAGCTGAATGGAATTTTATAATCTAGCCTCAAAAGTAAAAAAAATGTCACTTCTACAAGGCTCTGTTGTTTGAATCAGTCACAATGCCACTCAGAGTCAAGGAGAAGGAACATAGACCCCTTTCTCAATAGGACATGTGTCAAGGAATTTGAACTATACTTTAAAACCATTACCCTCATCAACTTTCTCTTTTGAATAGAAGACCTGATGTCTGGAGCGGCACCAGCCATCTTGCAACCAGGAGGGAAAAGCCAGGAGAAGGGAAAGCTCTGGATGTCTTGAGCTAACAAGATATATATAGCCTAGCTGATAAACAAACTACTTTCTAAAGTTTACTTATTTATTTTGAGAGAGAGAGAGAGAGAGAGCGAGCAAGTGGAGGCAGGGCAGAGAGAGAGGGAGAGAGAGGATCACAAGCAGGCCCCACACTGTCAGCATGGGGCTCTACATGGGGCTCAGTCCCACAAACAGTAAGATCATGACCTGAGCTGAAACCAAGAGTCAGACGCTTAACCAACTGAGCCACCCAGGTGCCCCACTCCTATTTGTTTAACCCATTTTTAGATTTTTATGTTACTTGCAGGCAAAGCATTTCTAACCAATGTGCTACCTCTCCCATAGATACACTCAGAATGGTATTAATAGATCTGGATTTGGAGTAACATGGATATAGAATTAAGAAAGCTATGCGGAGATGTTTGTGTCTTTCATTATTATTTCTGAGTTTTCATTAGCTCCAGCTAAGCCTCAGAGAATTTCAGAGTAAAGCATATTTGTAACTAGTTGACACAAATTTTGTATATAAAACTGACATGAAAAATGCATTATCCTCAGAAAAATGGTGGAACACTTAATGATTGCAAAGCACTTTATGGTCCTCAGCCAGACAACTGGAATAGGTGATTTACAGTCTTATTCCCATTGAGGGTCAACCCCCAACGGTGTAGGAAATGAAGACATTTGTTTCTTCCAGAGATTATAACCATAGAAAACAAAGCCTGGAAGAGGCATGAGGGATTCTGAAAGAATGAAGGAAAGTCAATGGTCAAAAGTCCCCCAGATACAAACTTGAGGAAATGCTCAAAGACAATGGGTACCTATGTCTCCCTACAGTGGGACCCGTCTCTGTCCTGCTGTCCAGATAAGGAAACAGGACTAGAGAACCCCACAGATACCTAGTCTACTCTAAGAACTGCTTCCTGAGCTCACCAATCAAAGTTTGCTACAGCATCTATTTGACTTGTGGGGCTAAGCACATTGCTTCTTGCAACACATGCTCCTTTTATGTGGGAGTGAAGTTCAGGAAAGTGAATTAGCCCATCTTTCAGAGAAAAGTTACCCCCGGGTCCATCTCCCAGCTCTGGATTCTGAGCCTGAGAGGACCCACTTTAGAAGTTGCTCTGGAGTTTAATGAAGCTCCAATATATGCCATTTGCCTTGGGGATATACCGAATGCTTTGAGCTCGGTAGTCACAGCAATAGAAAATGTAGAAATTTTTCTCAGAGAAGCTTCTGCTTCCCGTCAGATACTGCGATTCATTATCCCTAAGGACATGTCAGCGTGTGCTCACACATCACAGCACAGGATCCTGCTGGGGGGGATATTTCCCACATTGATTTAGTGAGGGCCAGTTTTCAGGTTGTGCCAGATCCACAGTAAGGCGTAGCCCTGAGCCCGTGGACCATCCCGGCAGTCTTCCCTCCCAGCATGCAGCACAATAGGCATCCTGCATCTGGGAGACCTCCAGCACTGATCCAGAGGGGATCCTCTCCTTCCCAGATCTCCAGTAGAAGCTGCTCCATCTTAATATAGCTTACCAGCCCAAAGGCTATCAGCAGGGATCTTGGCATTCCATGAACTCATTGTGGGCCCTTGAAAGACTTTCAAAGTCCTCAGCTCAGGCTCCTAAACCCCCTCCTCTACCCAACAATGCTTTGTAATATCCTGGGCTCTATAAATCCTAGGGTTGGAGTCATGAGCATTCTAACAAAACAGAATGACCTCAATATAAGGCAGAGTCTTGTTTTTGAAAGTAAACAAAGAAACACAATTGCAGTTTTTCTAAAGCTTCCAATTTTCTCAAATTTTCCATTTGGATGGTAAGCCCATCCTTAGTGACCCCAGCTAGTCATTATCATTACTAACAACAGAATATAGCAGATGTTTATTTGGATAATGATGCTGACTCAGTAGTCTAGAGGGAACACTCTTACCGAGGAAGGAGCTACAGTCAACTTTGCATGTGATCAAACTGCTGGCCCTGAATGGGGCAGAACTGGGGTTCACTGAAGAAACTGTACCAGCTTCATTTTCAGGTGATGGTAAGTGTGTGTGCGTCTACCATTACACATTTGTAATTTATCCCCTCGGGAGAAATGGAATCTATTATTTTGTGAGGCATTCTGCTTTGCTGCTTTTCTAGCAATACATAAACCTGTCCTATTCTAGTATCTTGCAGACATTACTTCAGGTTTGCATGGGGAGGTATTATTGTTTCCAGAATCAACGTCCTGCTGCAATCCCTAAAAGAGCTCTTGAATGCTAACCAAAACAATCCCACCACTTCAAAGCTCACAGATGCTTATATTAGATTTTAAGGTGAAAGTTCAAGGAAGGAGATTTCTTCATTTCTAATTCCTGCCATCTGGTCTGAATCTGACTCCAAAGAGAAGCAAGCTGGCAGGTGACAGCTTAGAGCATGACTGGTCTTTACAAATGCCACCCAATCCTCTTCTGTGTAATTGGCACTTGAATTTGCATAGATTTGCATAAATTATGCATCCATCAGAATCCTTTTGGTGCCCATTTAGGATTAAAATTAATTTGCTATTTTTAAAGTATTAATTCTAGGTGACTTTTTTTTCTTTTTATATACTTGTGTTGCCTATGCACTCTCTCAGATTTTATCAGTCATGGCTCTAGTAGGATCTCCCAATGGTAACTGCTCTGCCAATGGCAAAGTCACTCATTTAATAAATGTGTGTTGAATAAATGAATGAAGCCAAGATCTTGACTATCAGTCCCAGTCGTTGATCCTGAGCCAAGATCTAAAAGCTTTCTTGGGCTGGAAGGCACCTGGAAGCTTGATTAAATGTAGGAGTAGAACAAAGGTAGAGACTGCCCAGCAACTGGCCACAGAGAGGGTGGTGATCCCCCAGCATGACTGATACCCACAGGCCAGTGGCTGGAAGCTACTGGTGCATCCCTTCCAATGTGCTAGAGTACTTTTGAGCACACGCACATGTTTGTGTGTCTATCTCCTTCTTTAGGGCAGGGATGAAAGAGAATGAGAGTAATAAATGAGATAAAGGCAAGGTTGGAATTTGCTCACTCAGAAACATCTCCCCCCCTCCCCCCTCCACAGCTCTTAGAGGGTCTTGCTGACAGTACTTTATGTTGAGACTCTCTGCTCTTATCCCTGACAATATTGCTTTCTTCTCAGCTATCTGAAGGTTTCTGAAGGTAAATTTCTGAGGTAAATTTCCTCAAACCCACACTCCAACACTAAAATGAGATTTTTTGTGTGTGCTATAAGGTAGCTTTCTCTTTCTCCTAATCCAGTGTTGGGATCTCTAAGAAATCCTGGACTTGGAGTTCACACAACCCTGTGGTTCTCTGCTTGAATGTACATCATCGCCCCTTGGGTAAGGTGAGCTCTACCCTCAGAGAGTTAGATTAAATAAGTCTGGAGTGGATCTCGGGAATCCAAACCTAGGTATTTAAAAAGCACCTCTAGGTGATATTGAAGGACAATAGAGTTGAGAACCCCAAACACCTCAGTCGGTTTGCCCATGAAGGAAATTTAGTTCAGAGAGATGTGATTTCATAGAAAGCCAACCCCTGGAACCACACCTCTCTCTTGTTTAAAAAGAGATTAGCCCAGAGTTGCAGTTAGTAGAAATGTGAGTCTGTCTTTAAGGCAGTCGCATCTGGGGTGAGGTAAAGAATGGAATCTTTTTGAGATTCCAGAAGCCTGTTAAGGAAATTAATCCATCTAGTAATGTAGGGCCACACTCAACAGCCACTCCCCACTGCTCCAACCTGGTCCTAGTTTTTTAGCTCAGGTTTCTGGCAAGGTACAGAGGTGGTATCTGGGAGTAAGAAATGGGTAATCCTTAATCTTAATCTTTCAGGAATCCAAAGGTTCTTTAGACAGCTTACCAGAGGTCACAGAACCTGAATCCAGAAGCCATCAGGGATTGATATTCAGGCCAATAGCAGTTTGAATAGTGGTTGGGCCCGGCCCTTCTTTAGGGATACCTGGGTTTTATTTTGTTTTGCAGCAAAAGAGTATTAGAACCTTAATCTAAGACCCTTGGAAGTTCTCAAGCTTCAAGCAGTTCTTAGAATGCAAAAGTGCAATGGTGAAGAGAGTCCTCCTTGTTGTCCTTAATTCTCTTTGTTCCCAAGACTGAACGCTATACCAAAAATACAGTTCTGAAGTCTATGCTCACTGGAAAGTTGAACTCCATTGAAAGGTAACCAGGGAGTCTGGACTGCATCATGCCTGGACACTCGATGCCCACACAAAGACAAATGATATGTGGGTTAGATTTACACTGCGTGGCTTCCTTTATGTTATGCAACATCTGGGCTTTTGTGTGCTTCCCAACCCACCTCCCCCCAAAATACATGTTGAACACCTATTTTACATATGATGATTTGCATATGGTGCCTCGTCTCATTCACACAGACATCTCATAAGGTGGGTGTCACCATCCTTTACAGACGAAGAAATTGCCCCAGGTCACTCTGTTAGAAAGCACTGTCAGGATTTGAACTCATATCTGTCCATTTCACAGGATCCTCAAGAGCCACCACCCCTCCCCCTCCTCCCATTCAGTCAGAAGAGAACTGAGCAGTTACCTCCTGCTCTAGAATGACTCAGGCCCAGCCTGATGTTTGAAAAGTACAAGCTGAGTCTCATATACCCCTGGGGGAAAGTAAAGTGCATCTCCCTGACTTCAGAGAGCTTTCCTGAGCTGCCCTGGGGCTAGGAGCAGCTCTACCAAGCAGCTTAAATATACACATTTCCAGGAAGAAAGTTCCTTAGTTAAAACCTGCTGTTTTGAATTTGCACAGCTATGCCTTTGCCTAACGTCCTACAGCAGATGGATTTAAAACTTCTTCTTTGTAGGGTGTGGTGCTGGGAGCAGAGCTCCCTCGTCAAGATGGTTCAGCCTGGTTGTGTTGTTTTGTTTTTAGTCTTTTGTTGGTTGTTTTTCTGATTTGGAGGGATGCAAAAGCACAGTGAGACATTTAGTCGTCTTCCAAATAAAGTTCTCGCTACAGATTTGAAACATTTGCACCATAATTGTGTGTCTTCAGTGTCAGAAAGGGAGTCATTTAACTTTTCATGGAAATATTTCTACATTTAAAAGCAGCCCACATGCCAACAGAAGCCATGAATGATTTGTTTTCTCTTGATTTCCTTCTAGGCAATTCAAAGTTTTATATACTAGCAGAGAGCTTTGAATGGGGAAGACATGATCCACAAGTGTGTTGAATGAATAAGTGAATGCAAGTCAGGCGGTCTGGCAATTCCAATGTTGAGAACTCAGGAAAGACACTGGTCGAGCAAAGCCCCAGGCACTGCTTCACAGACCACTTTACACGCAGAAGCTGAGTAAATCTTCACCACAATCCTATAAGGTAATACAACTTTTATTACGAATGAGGAAGCTGATGCTGAAAGGGCATGAGCAATTTACCCCCCTTCTTGGAGCCAGCAAGAAGCCACATGGAGTCATTCTTATTCTGCCCATCCCTTGTTTCCACCCCCGTCAGGGAGTCACTGAACCCCTTAGGAATGGGATTTTGCTTTCTGGCTCACTGTCAGATGAAGTGCATCACAGACCCAGTAAGAAGTTCTCAGAGAAAAGTGTGATAACCCCAGAGCAGTCGAGGGTCTGGTTGACTTTGGGATCATTTCTGAGCAACACTCAGCACTGTGCCGATTTACCCTCTCCCCAAGCAGCAGCACTAGGCAGACCAGAGAAGCCAAGGGCTTTTTATTTACCCCAAACTCTCCTGAAAGACAAATATGTGCTATCAGCTCCCGGCATCTCTCAAGACTTCCTGTTTTCTTTGGTGCTTTTCACATCTGCTGGTCCCCTGCTTCGGGTTAAGTTTACATTCAGAGAAGAATTAGGGGTGAGACCACAACTGTGTTCTTTTAGACTGTGAGTCTAAAGCAATTCTTAGATAAATCTCTCCTCCAGCCTGTTGATGGGGATCAATACTAAATAGACTCCCCTTGTGAGTTGGGGTTTTACGCTCACTCCCGAAAGAAGTCCCAAAAGAATATCATAAACCATGGGGCACCTGGGTGACTCAGTCAGCTGGGCGTCCAACTCTGACTCATGGTTCGTGAGTTTGAGCCCCGCATTGGGCTTTGTGCTGACAGCTGCCTGCAGCCTGCTTAGGAGTCTATGTCTCCCTCTCTCTCTGCATTCCTCCGCTCTCGCTCTGTCTCTTTCTCTCAAAAATGAATAAACATTAAAAATTTTTTTTTTTAAAAAGAGTATCATAAACCATTCCTTAAAATAAAAAATGATGACCAGAATGTCACGCCCCCACAATCACTAACCCCTGTGCTTTTCGCCACATCCTATGGGTGTTCACCTCCAAAGAAAAATGATTTACTTGTTAATGTGCCCTGAGACCTAATCTGAGGTGAAATTAGATGGTTTAGTACCTCCCTTTCTTATGCAGCGAAGAGCTATTTTTATAATTAAATTCAAATGTTTAATTAAAATCAAGAGATTTAAATATTATAACCAAAAATGAAATGTGATGTGAAATGGTTCTTGGTGAAATGTCCTGGATCCATCCTTTGCTGTACTATTGTTGGTCTTTTTGTGCCAAAATAGGCATTTTTCCTTGACAGAAAACTCTTCTCAGCTCTGTTAGTAGCAATAAAATACAAAGCTTCATTGACTATCAATACTAGCATCAGAATTTACAGAGCATGGGGACGCCTGGATGGCGTCCGACTTCGGGTCAGGTCATGATCTCACAGTCCGTGAGTTCAAGCCCCACATCAGGCTCTGTGCTGACAGTTCAGAGCCTGGAGCCTGCCTCAGATTCTGTGTCTCCCTCTCTCTTTGCCCCTCCACCAGTCACGCTCTGTCTCTTTCTCTCTGAAAAATAAACATTAAAAAATTAAAAAAAAAAAAAAAGGAATTTACAGAGCATGAGAAGAAAAACACCCAAATGCCTGGTACTTCTCAAAACTCTTTTAGAATCACTTTCTTGACTGTGGGTTTGTTCATTTAAAAATGAGGGAGGTGAACTAAATGATATGTATGATTCCTTCTAATTTTGATGACACTAATCAATAAACACATAGAGTACTCTCCAAAAGCTCTAAGTAGAGTTAGAATTAATTTTTCTAATGCGTTAGAATGAATATTTTCATCACACCAATGTAATTGTAATAGAGTTGGTGTTTCTTTTTGCTACAACATTAAGCCAGGTTTGTTGAAATGAATGTGTAATTTCTCTCCTTTTCTTCCTTTCTTTTTCTATAAATATATCCATTTTGCCTAAAAAGCCAGATGCTCAAATGAAAATTGCTTTATCAATACAAGGCTTGCCATCGAAATCACTGCTCGTGTGCATTTTGACTTCAGAAAGGTGACTGACAAGGACCAGTTTACAAACATGCACGTATATTCTCATCTCTTTTTGCTGAAAGACAAGACATCTCTGACTTGGAGGAGGTTGTGACTTGGGTGTTGACTGAGCGGCAAATGAGTTCAGAATGGATGCTCTCCCACTTCATGTCAACGGCAGTTTGGCTCAACTCCAAAGCACATGTAAGAAGCCTAAGTCACATCATACCATAGAGTTTGTGTTTACAAGAAAACCTTCAGCCTGCTTTCTGCGTTCCCTAGGATGCAGCTGTGAAGATTCTACCTCATCCCTTAGAACCTTATTTCCAATGTTGTTTTGACATCACACCATATGCACATCAGAATCCCACATCTTATAATGCAATTCTGCACTTACTTCCAGCAAAGCAAGGAGGATAAGTAGTGGATAGACCTGGTTGACGCTAGAAGTTGTTACAAATTGGCTTGTCTTATCAATAGAAGATGGTGTTTTCTTCCCCAATATTCACTTTATTTTAATGAAGACTGTTCACACTTGTGTATTGGGTCCGTGCAGTCACAAGGTCCCTGACACAAGGACAGGGCTGCAAACCCACCATAAGCTTAGCAAGTGAACACTAGTTGATAGTGACAAAGACCTTCTCCTTCAGACAGACACCTCTGAGCCCTCTTTTCAGCTAGGTCTCGTCCTCAGGACTTATCTTTAGGCTACTAAGTCCAGTCTTAGCAAGACTCTAAGTTTATTTATCTGAACAAATTCCTCACCGCACCCCCCCACACACACAACATTGACATCTGATCACCCTGACCTGCTTTCAGCAATAACCCCCTACCCTGGACCTCTCCTCTTAGTAACTTTCCACCCAATGACACATCCCCTCACCCACTCTGCTCATTGGCTATAAATCCCCAGCATTTTTGGTGCATTTCAGGTTGAGCCCAATCACTCTCTTCTATTGCAATAGTCTTGACATCTACGGCAACAGTCCTGAAGAGTCTCCCTTTCCATTTCAACAAGTGTCAGAATAATGTTTTCCACAACAGGCTGTGTTATTTGTGTGCCATAAAACAAAACACTTACAATCTTCTCCAAGTTTCATAGTTTGGTTTCAGCCACAGGTATTAAAATATGATCTGTTGTCTGAGGCCCAAAGACTCCAGAGCCTTTATTGCAGATGCACTTAGTCCTTTCTCCTTCTCCTCTCTTCCCCTCTACTCTCTGGAAAAAGAAAAGATGTGCCTTACTTAAAACTGCTTTCAGCATAAAAAACATTCAAGAGGAGTGAAGTTGGACACATGGGAGAGACACAGCAGCTCCACTCTGGACCATAAAAGGGCAAGTGGGGGTTCATTTGCCAAGAGGGCGCCCTCCTGCACCAGGTGAAAGGCACTGTTGGTGAATGTGCAGGTGCCAGGGAAGTGCCACCAGACATCAGGATAAGGTTTTATGGGTCATTGGAACAAGAAAAGGGCTAACAGCATCCTCCTGGAAGTGTTAAAAGCAGAGAGTAGAAGAAAGCCTGAGGGAGATTAAAGAGAAAAAATAAGTTAAGGAAAAAAAAAAGCTGGAAGAGTAAGAAGGGGAAGTCGGAGGTTTGAGCCTCCGGGTAATTTGTGGCAGAACTCTAGCAAATGCCTGCACAAACCCACACTAATCTGATGATGTTGTTATTCCTCATCCCTTTCTGAAGCCAAGGGGATGCTCTCCAAGTTCATGGAAGAAAGAACTAAAAGGTAATGATTGGCCTATTCACCAGTTTATACAAACCAGCCTGAGTTATTTATTCCAGCTTATTTTATGGTCTGTTTCTCAGGCATCTGAGGATCACCAGTGGTAGGGTATTGTGTGATTTACTGCAGAATGCTATTCCACTTTTCTCTGCCTTTTAAGTGCACACAGTTGTTAGACCACACATTTGGCCGTGGATATGATCCACAAAACAAAGGCAGCTTTCCTCTATTCATTCTACACGTGAACGGAAAGTTTCCCCCATGACAGCTCCCCATAGCTCCGCAAACCCTGCTGCCATCTTGGTATCTACTTCCTTGGCTTAAAATGCCACTGGAAGTTGTTGCCTTTGACTTTCTTAATGCACTGAACATGTGATTTCTGAAGAAATTAAGGGTGAGCATTGTGGACTCTGGTGAGGACACATGTTGGGAGATGTGAGAATATAAGCAGATCATTGTCATTCAGTCAGTGCCTTCTTTCCATTGTTCTATGACAGGATTTAGTCATCAGAACACTGAAGATCACAGCATGGCCATTCCCGAGCAGGGAAGCCCACTGGGCTGGGTGTTCCTTGTTAGTGTCTTTGGACTCACTCCCCAGTCTGTCCTATTCTGTTCCCTGAGAGGTTACACTCTGTGGATCACAGCATTCCCGCTCATTTGCCCTCTGGTTTTCATTAGGTCTGGCCAATGAAAGGCACTGGCAGGAGATCAGAGGGTAAGAGGAGGGAGCACTTCTGGAAGTGAATTCTTCTCACTCCGCCTCCTTCCTCCCTCCTCCCAGGCACAGATGCTCAGTGACTGCAATCTTTGACATACGGCCACTGATCCTGTCTGGTAGGACATCTCTCCAGAGAACTCCAGATCACTTTCTGGGAACTTCACCTTAACCTCCTTCAGATCATGAAAGGAATGTCACTACTTCCTGCTGGCACCAGTCCTTGTCACCATCCCTTTGTGGTTGACTTAACCTAACCCACACATTTTTTAAAGCATCCTCTTTAGATAATCTTTTGTGTGGGCCATCTCTTTGCTACTGGGACCTTTACCACTGCACACATACCTCTTCATTCACTGTCAGTATTTTATACGTATCTCAATTTCCAAAGCATAGCTACAATCTAAAATATTTACTTCACCTTTAAGGGTACTTTTAGACTACATTAAAAACAAGTGGTTCTAGGTTCCACTTTCAGAAGAGCCACACAAGGAGCCCTGAGGACCTGTTCCCCAGCGAAACAATTATAACTGATGAAAAGTTTTTTTTTTTTTTTATTTAAAGTCTCTAGAAATTGTCCTAAGGGAATATAGAAAATGAAGAAACACTTATTCAAGAAAAGCTACTAAATCTTGTTAAGAACAGGAAGTCTGTGGCACTTGAACCATCATCTGCTAGCTTCCTCTCCCTTCTAGCTCAGCTTGAGGAAGCTCCACTCAGAACAGGTCCAGGGGCGCCTGGGTGGCTTGGTGGGTTAAGCGTCCGACTTTAGCTCCTGTCGTGATCTCATCGTCCATGAGTTTGAGCCCTGTGCTGAGCTCTGTGCTGACAGCTCGGAGCCTGGAGCCTGCTTCGGATTCTGTGTCTCCCTCTCTGATTGCCCCTCCCCGACTCACTCTCTGTCTCTCAAAAATTAATGGACATTAAAAAAAAAAAGGGTCTGCCCAAAAGGCGAGGCCCCTTCTCTCCCTACCTCTTACTTAAGGACTATAGTATCTCACTGGAGGGGACAGGGCACCATTTTTCATCCCCTCCAACTTCAAGTTGGAAAGGCTAAATTCCTGGTGAATGTGGCTGAGAAGTGGGTGTTTCCCATTGCCCACTTAGCCCCCAATGACAGGGCAGAAGCTCTACTCCAGAAGCGGCAGGCCAAAAATATGAGGGACACAATTATCCCCTCAAACGCACTCCAAAGTTTCACGTCAGAAGCAAGCCAAGATCAGAGGTTTCCACCCCCTGACAGCACCCAAAGCAGTAGCTCTGAGAGTTTGCTCAGGGGAGAGGCAATCTGTAAGAACTATAGGCTCCAAAGCTTTCCCCAAAAGAAATGACTTTATTGTAAACAAGTGGGAAGCTCAAGCCTAAAGGCTCTCTCAAAAACAATGGGAATTTTTGTGGCAAATAATTAAAAGGAGATCCTATTTAAAAAAAAAACAAAAAACAAAAAAAAGAAAGAAAAGTCTAAACCATAGGCAAGATAGTTAATCAGAAAAAAACAAAACAAACAAATAAACAAAAAAAAACAACAACAGGGAAATAGCCAGAATAAGCAATCCAGAGGTCAGAACAAACTTCCAAGACTGGCCTCAAAAACTACTTCTACCTGAATTTAATTGGATAAGACTATGGAACAAGTTATATAACAGGCATTGTCAAAAAAATAGAGAAGTTGTTAAATTACTGTATTGTACACCTGAAACTAATATAATACTGTATGTTAACTAACTGGAATTAAATAAAAATTTAAAGTAAAAAAAAAGAGAGAGAGGGGCGCCTGGGTGGCGCAGTCGGTTAAGCGTCCGACTTCAGCCAGGTCACGATCTCGCGGTCCGTGAGTTCAAGCCCCGCGTCAGGCTCTGGGCTGATGGCTCGGAGCCTGGAGCCTGTTTCCGATTCTGTGTCTCCCTCTCTCTCTGCCCCTCCCCCGTTCATGCTCTGTTTCTCTCTGTCCCAAAAATAAATAAAAACGTTAAAAAAAAAATTTAAAATAAAAAAAATTAAAAAAAAAAGAGAGAGAGAAATCAGCTGGCAGTTGGTGAAGCCTACCAACTTAGTGTGATATCACATGAGGAAGAGGAAGACAGCTTAACAGAGAACTCAGAAAGTCAAAAGCAATGTAGTAGACATAAATCCAATAATCATTGTCGTTCTCCTCCTCCTCCTCCTCCTCCTCCTCAATATGAATGGCTAAATGGACAAATCAAAAGGCAGAGTTTGTCAAATTGGATATTTTTTTAAAAATCCAACTATATGCTATCTATAGAAGACATCTTTTAGATTAAATGATACAAATAGACTGAACATAAATGGCAGAAATTTTTATATCATCCAAATAGCAACCATAAGAAAGCTGGGGTGGCATACTAATATCAGATAAAATTGTCCAATCTCTCAAGAAGATAGAACAATTATAAACATATATACACCTAACAACAGAAACTCTAAAAATACATGAAAAAAAAAAAAACAATGGACAGAATCGAAGGGAGAAATTGACAGTTCTACAATACTATTTGGAGAGTTGACTTCTCTACTTTCAATAATGAAGAAAACAATTCCTCCTTAAGACCCTGGAAAAAGAAGAGCAAACTAAACTAAAAGTAAGCAGGAAGAAGAAAATAGAAAGAATTAGAGCAGAAACTAATGAAATAGAGAATAGAAAAATAATGGAGAAAATCAATAAAACCAAAAGTAGATTCTTCGAGAAGAAAAATTTTAAAAAAGTATTCAGCTTGATTAACCAAACAAAAAAGAGAGAAAACTCAAATTTCCAAAATTAAGACTGAAATAGGACCTTTCTATTGATCTTACAAAAATAATCAAGATTATAGGGAATATTATGAATAACTACATGCCAACAAATTATAGTTTAAATGAAATGAGCAAATTCCTATAAAGGCTACCAAAACCAACCCAAGAAGAAATATAATCTGAACAGATAGATCTATAAGAAGTAAAGAGATGGAATTACTAGGTCCAAAAGACATCGCTGGAAATTCTACCAAAATTTAAATAAGGATTAATAGTGTTTTTGAAAAAAACTTTTCCAAAAAGTAGAAGAGCAGAACACATCCTAATTCATTCTATAAGAACAGAATTATTCTGATACCAAGCCCAAAAAGACATCACCAGGAAAGAAAACTACAGACCATTGTTTCTTGTGAATATGGATACCAAGTTCTCATGAAAGTACTACCCAGTCAAATCCAGCAACATGCAAAAGGGTTGTACACCACGCCCAACTGAAATTTATCCTAGGAATGCAAAGTTGGCTTACATTTTGAAAATCAATTAATGTAATACACAGGATCCTATTGATGTGTTAGTCAACAGATATTATAGGCACTAGTCAACAGGACTAACGCTATGTGATTATCTCAATAAATACAGAAAAAGTATTTGACAAAATATAATATCCCTGGATGATAAAAAACACTAAACAAACTGAAAATGAAGGAAATGTCCTCAATCTAGTAAACAGTGTTTATATAAAATCCATAGCGAACTTCATACTTAATGGTGAAAGATTGAATGTTTTTCCCCTAAAATCAGGAACAAGATAAGAATGTCTCTTGTTGCTACTCCTGTTCAACACTGCACTGGACTTGGGTAAGAAAATGAAATAAAACACACCTAGATTTGATGTATTTTTACATTTTTTTTATCTTTTAAATTTATTTTTGAAGGGGGAGGAAGAGAGAGAGAGAGAGCAAGAGAGCACGAGTGGGGGAGGGGAAGAGAGAGCTAGAGACACAAAATCTGAAGCAGGCTCCAGGCTCTGAGTTACCAGCACAGAGCCAGACACAGGGCTCAAACTCATGAGCTGTGAGACCACCCAGGTGCCCCCAAAGACATCTGGATTTTAAAGGGAAAGTAAAGCTATCTATTGGCAGATAACAAGATCTTGTATATAGAATATCCTAAGTAATCTACTTAAAAAAAGGAAAACTAATAAATGAGTTCAGCAAGTTTGCAGAATATAAAATTATTATGCAAGTCAATTATATTTCTATACATTTATAATGAACAATCTGAAAATAAAATTAAAAATAACCCCATTTGTAATACCATCAAAAATAATACTTACATTTAATAAAAGAAGTGGAACCCTTTAACAAAAGAAAATACAATTATTAACAAAAGAAACCAAATGCTGCAAACTACAAACTATTGTTGAAAGAAGTAAAATAAAGAAGTAAATAAAAGAAGTAAATAAACAGACATCCCAGGGCACCTGAGTGGCTCAGTCAGTTGAGCATCTGGCTCTTGATTTTGGCTTAGGTCATAATCTCACAATTTGTGACACCGAGCCCCACGTCAGACTCTGCACTGACAGCATGGAGCCTGCTTGGGATTCTCTTCTCCCTCTTTCTCTGCCCCTCCCCTGTTTGCTCCCTGTCTCTCTCTCTCTCCCTCTCTCACTCAAAATAAATAAATAAACTTAAAAACAAAAAACAAAAAACGAAAGACACCCCATGTTCATGGACTAGAGGACTTAATATTGTTAAGATGGCAATATTCCCCAAATTGATCTACAAATTCACCACAGTTCATATCAAAATGATAAGTAAATTCTTTGCAGAAATCGACAAACTGATCCAAAAATTCCAATGGAAATTCAAGGGACCCAGAATAGCCAAAAAATTTTTTGAAAAAGAACAAAGCAGGAGAACTCACATTTCTTCACCCTTCCAAAACATTTCAATGGGGAAAGAATAATTTTTCAACAAACTGGATATCCCCACATGCAAAAGAATAAGGTTGGACTACTACCTCACATCATATACAAAACTTAGCTTAAAATGGATCCAAAACCTAAATACAAGAACTTAAACTATGAAACTCTTGAAGGAGACATTGCTGTAAATTTTTGTCACCTTCAATTAGCAATGGTTGCTTGCCTCCTGCTGCTTCTTCCAAAGTCAGATACCACTAACCTACCATCTGGCCTCCTCTTCCACCTTAGAAAACCCTATAATCCAGGATAATCTCCCTGTTTTAAGGTTTGTAACCTTAATTCCATCTGCAAATTTCCTTTTCTACATAATTTAACATCTCATCTATTCCAGGGATTAGGACCTTGACATTTGGGTGGGAACAAGGAGAAGGACATTATCCTGCCTACCACTAGAGCCCACAGAAACTTCTGTCACTAAGCTAGCAAGTGGCAGAACTGGAACTAAAATATAATCCCTCTGGGGGCGCCTGAGTGGCTCAGTCGGTTAAACCTCTGGTTTTGGCTCAGGTCATGATCTCACAGTTCGTGGGTTCAAGCCCCGTATCGCACTCTGTGCTGACAGCTCAAGCCTAGAGCTTGCTTCATATTCTGTCTCCCTCTCTCTCTGCCCTTCCCCTGCTCACACTCTATCTCTCTCTCTCTCTCTCAAAAATAAATAAAACGTTTTTTAAAAATTGAAAAAAAATTAGCAATGGTTGCTTAGTTTGAGAACAAAAGCACAAAAGAAGAGAAAAGTTAAAAATCATCAAAGTTAACAACTTCTATATTTACAGGGACACCATTTAGAAAGTGAGAAACACAACCCAAAAATGAGAGAAAATATTTATAAATAATATATCTGAAGAGGTACTTGTATCTAGAAAAGACAGGTAACTATTTACACTCCATAACAATAAGACAGATAACCCCATTAAAAATTAGCAACGTATCTCAATAGACAATTCTCCAAAGTAGATATACGAATGGCCAATAAGCACATAAAATGATTCTCAATATCCTTAGCCATCAGGAAAATACAAATAAAAGCCACAATGATATACCCCTTCATACCTAGGAGGATGATTATAATATGAAATTTAAAAAAAAAAAACAGAAAACAAATATTGGTAGGGATGTGGAGAAATTGGAACCCTCATACGTTACTGTTGAGAATGTAAAATGGTATAACCACCATGGAAAACAATCTGGCAGTTCCTCTTACCATATGACTCAGCAATTCCATTGCTAGGATACTTGAGAGAAATGTTCAGCCGAATGACAGAAACACAAGTGTTCATAGCAGCATTATTTATAATACCCATAAAATGGAAATAATCCAAAGATCCATCAACTGATGTGTGGATAAATAAAGTATGGTATATCCATGTAATGGTAGATCTTCAGGTCATAAAAAGGAATGATGTACTGATACATACTACGGCATGGGTAAACCTTGAAAACATTATGCTAAGGGAAAGAAAGTTGTCACAAAAGACCACATATGGCACAATTCCACTTGGATGAAATGTCCGGAATAGGTAACTCTTTAGAGACAGGAAGTAGATTAGTAGTTGCCTAGAGCTGAAAAGAGGAAAACAGGGAGTGATTGCTCATGGCCAGGGGGTTTCTTCTGGGGGATAAAAATGTTGTAAAATTGATTGAGGTGTTGGTTGTACCACTCTGTGAATACTAAAAAACATTGAGCTATACATTTTAGATGAATGAATTCTACGTGACATGAATTATCGCACAACAAAACTGGGTTTTCCTTTAAGTGGTTACAGTTGTTTTTTTTCTGACCCAGGAAAGCAAACCAACCATGAACACAGAGCAGCATTTCTCACCATTCACCTTCACACTCTCCACTGTGCTCAGACATGATTTCTGCTGCACAGGATGTGCAGGCAGTATAGTGTAATGGCTAAGAGCCAGTTGCCTGTGTTGGAGTCCTGGCTTACTCACTTACCAGATGTGGGATTTGGGGAAAGTTCCTTAATCTCTCTGACTCGGTCTCCATCACTGTAAAAAGAGGATAACAATCATGTGCAGCTCAAAGAGTTTTTAGAGGACTTAAAAATATAATACATGTACAGCTATTAGAACAGTGCCTAAGACATAATAAGTGCTAAAGAAGTATTGCTTTATTATTAACCCATTTCCCCTTCCTAATATACCTCAGAATTCTCCCACCATGCGGATGGGCCAATTATCATATTCCATCCCTTTGTCCATAGTGATTGGTTCAGAGACAGGCACATGGGCTAATCAGGCCAGTCAAGGCCAATTAGACTGTATTCTTAGACCCTGGCTGAGCTGTTTGGTAGCTGACTCCCTCCTTACACCTGGCAATAAAACAAGGATACATTTATCCACCCCCTGCCCCCAACCCCCACCCCCCCCCAGAAGTTCAGGCAGTCATTAGGGAACCACAGGGGAAAACCCACTGGATGAGACAGACACAGAAGTAACAGTTTAAATGTAAGTTCCGCCTGGAAATCTCTTCTCCATCATCATTACACACAGACCAGATTAAGTGTTCCTGCTACACGATCCCACAGCAACCTCTCCATCCCCTAACCCAAAGGTTAGACACATTCCAGTTTGCCCAGGGCAATACCAGTTAAAACATGTTGGTCCAATATTAATTATTAACAATTCCTCTTTCACCTTCAAAGGAGTCTTAGTTGGGTGCGGGGCATGGGGGGCGGTGCCTGGGTGGCTCAGTCAGTTGAGCATCTGACTCTTAATTTCTGCTCAGGTCATGATGCCAAGGCTGTGGGACCGAGCCCTGCATCAGGCTCCACGCTGAGCATGGATTCTGCTTGAGATTCTCTCTCTCCCTCTGCTCCTCTCCCCGACTTACATTCTCTCTCTCTCTCTCTCTCTCTCTCTCTCTATCTCTCTAAAATAAACATTTTTTTTTAATTATAAAACATTTTAATTTAATGTTAAAAGAATCCTAGTTGGGTGATATATTAGATAATCATCCTTTTCTATCACAGAAGTTATGTACTGCATGTACTTATTTATTTTTTTTTTAATTTTTTTTTTCAACGTTTATTTATTTTTGGGACAGAGAGAGACACAGCATGAACGGGGGAGGGGCAGAGAGAGAGGGAGACACAGAATCAGAAACAGGCTCCAGGCTCTGAGCCATCAGCCCAGAGCCTGATGCGGGACTCGAACTCACGGACCGCGAGATCGTGACCTGGCTGAAGTCGGACGCTTAACCGACTGCGCCACCCAGGCGCCCCCTGCATGTACTTATTTATTTAATTGTGTGACTTAGTTGTTAGGCACCAAACCTTATAAAAGTCAGGAACTATGACCATATTGGCCACTTTTTTATTCCCAGGACCTAACACAGTGCCTGCCATGAAATAGGTATTTAATAACTATATGCATAAGAAATTAATAAGTGAATGAATGAAATAATTTTTTAAATGATCACCACACCTATTCCTAGCCTCAAGGTTTTCGTCCTTCAAAATCATCATCCCTTAAAACTATCCCTAATGTTTAGTTTCTATGCTGATTTTACAATAAATTAAAATGTACTGGAGAGGCAAGCACATGGTGGGATGGTCCTGTAACATACACCCCTTCAAAACAGCAATGTTTGTTCCTCTGGGAGTCAGCGAATGGAAATATCCTATTCTCTTGCACTCAAACAGATACAACACCTGAACAGTTCAGGACGCCAAGTTGAGTAAAGGCTGTTTTTAGCTGAAACCTGAAACTCAAGGTAAATTCCCAGAAGCAGAGAAAGCCCAACCAGAATGTCTTAACACCTTTCTATTGGAAAAGAAAGCAATGGAGTCTTACAAAGCGTTTGTAGCAAATTTAACTTGTGCAGAAGAGTACTAGAAAGATTTTCTATGTTCCCTACTTGCTTTTTTGGCCTTCATTTGACCTCTCTGCCATGTCGCTCAGCTTAGATTCAGCACATAAAGCTTTATTGGATCTGTAAGCCATCTAATTCCCCCATATTTTGTCACGATGTTTTTTTTTTTTTCAAAACTATGAGAAAGAACTTGCAAAAAAGTTGGAAGAAGTTTTTCATTTTCAAGAGCTGGAATTACTACTCAAACTGCAGGCAGAAAAAGGACAAATTTGGGAGATGACACTCGGCACAAATGCACTTATCGCTTTGATAGAAGAGGATGAAGAGAGTAGCGAAAATACACTCTTCAGGATATTTTTGGCATTCATGTAGTCATATTAACAGTGCCCCAGAGGCAAATGTGGCCAAATCTAAGAGATTTACTGTGTGTTCTAAAGTTAAACTTAATTCACATCACTCTCACGCCCCCCCAGGGTGTGCAGCCAATGTTCTGAATCCAAAAGCTGGTTCACGGGAAAGAAAGGAAAGAGATGGAAAATGTCCAACAAAGAAGTTAGACATGCTTCAGGGTGGTAAAGCCACACGAACAACGGTGGCAAAACCATGAGAATATTAATTGGTCCAATGCTAAATAACCTTGACCCATCACTAAAACAAAAACACTTTTAAGCCTTAGGAGAAAACAAAGGAGTCTGTTCTTTGCTCTCTGCATTTCTCACTGCTGGTTCCCAAGGTTGCAAGATTATAAAAAGAGAAACCACACTTCCAATACATCTTGATTAGACATCCCAGAGCAAGAAAGACCCGTGACCTAATGCAAGGCTCCGCTATATGAAGAGCCACTCTCCTCCCTGGGTGCTCAGACCTGGCTTTATCATTTCCTTCCTCATGCACAGGCACGGCCGGAAAAAGAATTCTGAGCCCTGAATCTTTAGCCAGATGGAGAAGTCTTTTCTCAACTTTGCCATTTTTGTGTCTCACTAAGTGCTTTTTCTTCCTTTCCTGTTCTTTAATTTCCCTGTGCACCTCCTAAAGAAATTTATTTACAAAAGTATTAACTAACTTCCTCTGCAGTGCTATCTGCTGAACTACAGAAGAAAGGCAAGGGTGTGTGGGGAGAGCTGATGTTGAACTACATGTGAATATCTCTGAAAAGTCAGGATGACACATTTAGAGCTCCAACTCTTACTTCTAGGCTAGAGTGGAGACACTAATTAGGTATATGTCAAAGACCTCTGGATGATGGTGTCTATGGAATGGTCTTCCAGTATAATGAAAATCTAAATTAATTCTTTTTCATTACTTTTATTCTTTGAAGAATGGTCACGGTTTTGTTCAAATCTGTTTTGAAGATATGTCAATATGCCTCACTATAGAAAACCTTACACATCAAAATCTGAACCAAGAAAACATCTCATTTAAAGCACAGTTATTCACAATCCGAAAGAATGAATCTCTTCATAAGTGGATCCGTCGTTGGTTTCTTTAAAATACAGTAGTAATGTTTTTCAAGATAATTAAAATTATGTTGAAATTCTGATTATGTTTTAAGATTTACACACAAGTTGAGGCACCTCAGCTGAGTCGGTTGAGCGTCTGACTCTTGATTTAGGCTCAGGGTCATGGGATCAAGCCCCATGCCCAGCATGGAGCCTGCTTATGATTGTCTCTCTCTCGCTTCCTCTGTCTCTTTCCCCCATTGGCTCTCACTCTCTCTCCAAAGTATAAAAAAAATTTTTTTAAGATTTATACACAAATTCTCAGAGTTTCACATTTTATTTTTTTAAATGTTTATTTATTTTGAGAGAGTAGGGGAGGGACAGATAGAGAGAGACAGAGAGAGACAGAATCCCAAGCAGGCTCTGCTCTGTCGGCACAGAGTGCAATGCGGGGCTCTATCTCATGAACTGTGAGATTGTGACCTGATCCAAAATCAAGAGTCAGACATTTAATCAACTGATCCACCCAGGCAGCCCTCAGAGTTTCACATTTGAAAGTGTACAGTAGATGTATTTGTTTTCTAAGCAGATAGATTATAAATCTTGCTATGAGTTTTCTTCCCATTTTGTGGTCTACCACTGTATTGTCACTAATTGATATTTCATAAAAATCTTGTCCTATACAAAATAGGTATTTCAAATGTATTTCTTTAATCGTTTACTATTTTATTTTTTGTAATAAATTAAACTCATTTAACTAAATACCTATTCAGCAGCCACAATGTTTCATGTCTTTTATCAATGGCTAATACTACTTTATAACTCCCTTCCTGTGACCTGCTGACTCATCTAACTAAAATTCAAACTTCAGTCAAAACCCTTACCTGTATCTCCAACAGAGTGCAAAACCTTGCAATGAATACAATTGCATGTGAAAGTTCAAATTGGCAAAGAAAAGATGGACTTTTACGTAGGTGGTATTGACATAATCAGGTAACTCTAGTTTAAAAAGAAAAAAATGCATCCATTTCTCCCATCATAAAATAGGATAAACTCCAGCTGTATAAGAAATTTAATCAAACGAAACCCTGCAACTATTAGATGAAAACATTAATGAATTACTAAATTATATAAGTGGGAAAATTTTTCATAGCCATGACTCAAAATCCAGAAATAAAAAAAGGACTGATAAAATTGATGTAAAAATTTAAAGAAAAAAATCTTTACGTGGGGAAAAGAATGTCAAAAGGAGACAAATGACAAAGTAGGAATTTATGTGCAACTTATATCACAAAGGGTAAATATACTTAGTATATGAACAGCTTTTAATATTTTGAGAAGAAAAAAACCAATGATGTTATATTGTCAAAACAGATTAAGAAGCAATTCACAGGCAAATGGAAATGACTTACAAAAAGCTCAGCATTGATGATAAAAGAAACATAATTTTAAATTTCACTGACATACCAGTTCTCATGTACCAGATTAAGGGGAAAAAAAAGAAAGTTTCACAACATACACTTTTGGCAAGACTGTGGGAAAATAGGCACTTTTGTTCTGCTGGTGGGAATGCTAAATTATACATCTCCCTTGGAGGGAAATTTGCCAATCTTTTCTGAAGGGACCTTGCTAGATATTGCCCCAGGAATCCCATTTCTAGTAATCTAACCCAACGATACACAAGCAAAAATACAAAAAAGGATATGACCAAAAAAAAGATATAACATACAATCTGTAATAAAGGACTTGAAAGCAACCCAGATGACCACAATAATGGACTGATTGAATAAACCAAGATATAGCCACACAATGGAGTACAAGGCAGTTGTGAAAAGAAATAAAAACTATACCTATAGCATTATGAAATGATCTTCAGATAAATCATTAAGTAAAAAAGGCAATTGTAAAAGGTGTAGCTTACTAGGAAGGAGGAGAAGGATAGGATAAGTATTTGCTCATTAAAAAAATAAAAGGATTAAATTTTTTTTTTTTTTTAATGGTTACCTGTGAGGAGAGAAGAAATAGAACTGGGACAAAGCAAGACTTCCTTCAATACTTTGATATGTATATTTGAGCTTGGAGCAATATAAATATTTTACATAACTAGAAAACAAATCCAACATAACAAGATGTAATCTTTAAAAATTGAGAGGAAAATTAATCCAGTGAATGAAACTGTGTATCAAGTAAGAGGCAAGCAACCACACAGAGGAACTATTCCAAATGACATCGAAACACTGGAAACTGACTCTACATTCTTATTAGAACATAACACCCTGAAGACAAACAGAACTGCAAACAAATCTTATACTGCTTTCAATTATCAAATCCTTGAGCTGAGTGGGAGGTATTGTTATTCTGAATCCGTTACACATGTACTGTTTGATTAAACAAATAAGTAATTGTGTTAGTGTTATCAAAAACCAGGATTTTTGACATGAGAGAAAGGAAATACAAATGCAAGATCCGTAAGTTAACAACGTGTTGCCCTAAATTTGAATCTGAAGTATCAGTGTGAAATTATGTGTTTTTTTAAATATGTATTTCCTAGCTCTGTCCTCTAAAAAAACCTAGAAGAAATGATCAACCCAAGAGGAATGAACAATCCTAAGATCCCATATTGCTGTTTCTATAAATCATTCCTAACTCTAAAGAATCATGTTCCTATGGGAAAACAGCTGATTACAAGTCTAAGGAAGGAAATGTAGAGGATGAGCCTTGACCATCTTGTCATACTATAAAGCAAAGAAGCTCTCAAAGATCACTGAGATTGCTAAAACAGAAGACAATTTAAAAAGGTTCTCACTGGCCAAGGATGGACAATTTTGAGCATCAATAAGCATAATGACTGCAATCAATTAAAACACGTGCAGTGTGCTTATTTCATAAAAATAATTCCTTAAATTAGTGGGTCACCTTTGAAGGATGCTAACCAACCAACTAATGTTTTTGAAAACAGATTAAGGGAAAGAATTAAGCATTTATCAGGCCTTGGCTCTTCAAACCGCACTGGAATAGCCAAGTAGCTGATACGTCTACTAAATGCAAGAGGGATGATACAATTTAAGTATCATCATCTTGCAACCCTTAACAAACTTGGTAATAGTTATCAATGACCACCATTTTTTAAAAAAAATAGACAAACTGACATTGTATATCTCCTGATAGAAGTGCACACCGCCACTAAAACTATATTCTTGTCAGAAATAAATAAATAAATAAATAATCCTGAATCTGATTAAGCCTTAATATCCAACAACTAATTTATAAGACATACAGGAACAGGGGAACATGTGAAACAATCCTCCAGGAATACAATCAGCAAAATCCAGACTGTGGAGAATCTGATGGGATGAATTATCTGATCTCTTCAACAAATACATTGCAATAAGAAAATAAAATGGAGATGAAAGGCTAATATGTAGATCAAAAGAGACTAGAGGTGTATCAACCAACTATAATGTATGACCTTATTTAGACTTTAACTTTTAAAAATCATATTAAAAAAATCTGAGACAATTGGAGAAATTTGAAAATAGATAAGATATTTGATTAAGTTGAGAAATTATGGACATCTTTGGTACGATACTGAGGTTGTGATTAGATTTGAGAAAGGAGTCCTTAACTTTAGATATTTACAGACAAAATCATCAGAGATTTGGGATTTACTTGAAAACAATTGGGGCCAAGGAAATAGCGATCGGTGGGCATAGATAAAACAAACTAGGCCATTGTTGATAACCATTGCAGCTGGATAATGAATACACAATCCCTACAAGGTTTTCTCTAGTGCGTGTGTGTGTGTGTGTGTGTGTGTGTGTGTGTGATGGCTGGCTCTGAGAAACCTCAAAATGTGCAAATTGCCTTCCAATTTGGTTCTGCTACTAACACTATGACGTAGTCTTGGTCGATCTGTATTCTCTGGGACTCAGTTTCCTTGTAAGCAAGAGGAAAGGGATGAATTACATTATCATAGAAGCACCAGAGAACAAAAGGAAATTTGAGGATCATTTAGTCTAACATGCTTGTGTTATAGAAGAAGAAAATTCTGAAGTGCCTATGTTGGTTGGATATGATAATTCAACTACTAATCTTTCCAGTCATATTTACTTACATTAACTTCTTACTCCCTCTTAAGAAATGAAATTAAATTAGCTTTATTTTCTTTTAACTTAACACATTTTCATTTCACTGTTTTCAGTATAGTTAAACAACCTGATATGTATAATGTATGTATAATGCATATTTTCTCTTTTCTCTTTTTTTAATTGAAATATACTGTGTTATGCTAGTTTCAGATGTACAATACAATGATTCAGCAATTCTATACATTACTCAGTGCCCAACACTATAATTATAGCCCTAATCTCCTTTATTTATTTCTCCCATCCCCCACCCACCTTCTCTCTGGCAACCATCCATTTGTTCACTGTAGTTCAGAGTCTGTTTTTTTTTTATTGCTTTCTTTTTAATTTGCATATATTTTTTAACTTCCATAATTTTTTTTCAAGAACAATATGCAGACATTTATATTGCCCAAGACTGCACACCAAACTCCAGTTAGTAGACAAACTTTTTTTTCCCTTCTGTAGTTCAGAATTATTTCAAATGTTTTAAATATACATTCAATTTCTCAACAGAAAACTGGTTCAAAATGGCCTAAGCTGATTATTAGATGAGAAAATGGGTTAGTGAGAGGGTGGTATGTTGAAAGAGAGGGGTTGGTTGAAAGGGAATTGGGGAACCGTATTTGATTCTTAACAATGTGAAATGAATCTTCACAAGGAGAAACAGACTCAGGACAGGCATGATCAACGTGTTTCCTGGTGCAGAGGCTGGGACAGGTCTGTCTGAACTCTTCAGCAGCCTGGAGCCAGGACGAGGTCTGAAGGCTAGAGCCAGGGTGAGCAGCCAGTGTATCTGAGAGCTGACTCACGAAAGAAGCTCAAGGGCCAATGTCAGCCAGAGTCTTTAGACAGAACCTGAAATCAGGCCAGGAAGATCAACTTCAGTCTTTTAGGTCTATAGAACAGAATCAAGACTCAAAACGGAAGCTGAACCCAAGCAGGGTTAGCCCACAATTGAAAAAAGATCCCTGGAGATTGCCCCAAATCGAATTTAAATGTCCAATTTGCCTTTATTGACTACTGGTCTCCTCATACAAGGAAGAGGGGTGAACTGAGTGGATTGATCTAGTGTCTTGATGTGTGATGTCTTGACCTAAGTCATTAGAGTGGTCAGTTGCAAAGGGCTATACTCAAGATCAAGGTTTAAAGCAGACACATAGTCATCCTTAAGCTCTGATAAAATGCCAATCCATTAATTCCTTCACCAAGGACTTACTAGGTACCTTCCATGTGCCACATATCATGGTAGGTAGTGAAAAATTCATTGCAAAGGATAGAACTACATTAGCACCCCTCATCCTGCCAATTCCTTACTCAGCAGAACTACTACTCCTTAAAACAAAACAAGCAAAATATGGTCATTCCTGTGCCCCTAAATCTCCATTTGATACCCAGTTGCCCATAGAAACATACCTCAACTACCCAACATAGAACATCAGACCCTTGATAACATGCAACTCAGCCTCCCCACACTCTCCCCTGGACCTGAGGTCTGAATTAAGAGCCAAGCATCCCATTCTTTCATATTTCAGGATCTTTGTGTATGCCTCAAATGTTCTTTCCCCTTTTCCATCCGGCTTCCCCAAACTTCCAAAGCCAGTTTAATTGTTACCTCCTCTGGACCTCTCCCACAGAATTAGGTTAAGGCTCCAACGCTGTACTCCCATGGCCACCCATACTAATACACTATCATAACATTTATCATACTTAACTATCATTGCAAATTTAGCAGTTCCTCCTTTTGTGCATTCCTCAAATATAGTGCTCATTACGGAGCACTGTAATTATCTCTTTACTAGGCATTCTGTCACTTGAAGGTAGAAACCAAGAGTTACTCATCTCTGTATCCCCCAGTCCTGCAAGTTGCTTAGTACGGTCACTTACATATGTTGGGTTGGGCAGGATGGTCAGGAGAGAAAAGAGAAGGAAACAAAAGCCAACAGTTAGATCTGGTGGTTTGATTTGCAATTCCAATTTTGGTTTTTTTTGTTTGTTTTTTGGTTTGTGTATGTGTGTGTGTGTGTGTGTTTTAATTTTCAACAGTTATTTATTTTTTGAGAGACAGAGACAGAGCGGGGGAGGGGCAGAGAGAGAGGGAGTCACAGATTCCCAAGCAGGCTCCAGGCTCTGAACTGTCAGCACAGAGACTGAAAACAGTGTGTTTTAATTTTCAACAGTTATTTGTTTTTTGAGAGACGAGACGAGTGGGGGAGGGGCGAGAGAGAGGGAGTCACAGATTCCCAAGCAGGCTCCAGGCTCTGGACTGTCAGCACAGAGCCTGAAGAGAGGCTCGAACTCGTGAACTGAGAAATCATGACCTGAGCTGAAGTTGGATGCTTAACCGACTGAGCCACCCAGGTGCTCCAGATTTGCAATTCCAATTTTGAAACACCAATGATTGTTAACATATCATAATTCAAAAATAATAACTTGAATTCACTTTTACCTAAAATCAGAAGGTAAGTGGGAAGGAGGACTTCGTGAAGGCAACTAGAGAGCAGAGCCACAGAGAACAATGGGGAGTCTCTATGGCAGAAAACTGTGGTGTCACAGTTTTGTTGCTCTGGCTTCCTCTGAGATCCACATGCCCGCTCCCCAGGCTCAGGCATCAGCATCAGCCCACTCCCCAGCTAGGCGCACAGTGAGCCTGTGACATGATTACATCAACATTAGACACGCTTGTGAAAATGGACAAAGACAGGAAGGAAAACACAAAGTTGAACTTGTTCTGTTAGGGCAGTACAATTAAAAGTTATGTAAGTTTTTTTTTTGTTTCCTTTAATGTTACGATTAAAATAACGTTCTTGGATGTGACAATTGGTATTCTTAACAATAGCTCTTAGCTAAAAATGGCAAAGCTGCTGATATACAAATTAGCACTGAGGTTCAAATGACTGATAAATGATTTGGGGGATTGTTATTTCCAGAATGTTGCTTAAATTGGAATCATAAATCTCTCCTACTAGATGTCATGAAGAAGCATGAAAATAGGAAAAAACACTTTGGGGTAAGGTTTTTCCCCAAAACCCCCTGTAGTCTCAAGGGAAATACTTACTCTAATTTTGCAGGAACATAAAATATACTTTTTCCCCCAGCACCTCTGGCAAAATATGGTAAGCATATTTCAATCAGTAGCTACAGTAAGTTTTCTATTGAAAACAATATAAAAATGGAAAATTTTTTACAAAGGAAATGACTGCAATGTTTTGACTTTGTTATTAATTTGATTCCTTTTATATAAAGAAAGCACATGAGCTATGTGGTCTCAGCTGGATACAGTAGACATTAAAGTAACAAAGTATGAATGATTTGAACTATTGTCCAAATCTGTAATCCTCTTCTAGGAAACTCTTTGGCTAAAAGTAAGTAAGTGAGTAAATAAATAAATAAATAATCCCATAAATTTTGTACCTCTTCATTGCAGTTCCTCATTATTAAAGAATACAGTTTGTTATACAATGTGCATGTTTAAAAGTTTATGGGGCGCCTGGGTGGCGCAGTCGGTTAAGCGTCTGACTTCAGCCAGGTCACGATCTCGCGGTCCGTGAGTTCGAGCCCCGCGTCAGGCTCTGGGCTGATGGTTCAGAACCTGGAGCCTGTTTCCGATTCTGTGTCTCCCTCTCTCTCTGCCCCTCCCCCGTTCATGTTCTGTCTCTCTCTGTCCCAAAAATAAAAATAAACGTTGAAAAAAAAATAAAAAAAAAAAGTTTAAACCCATCTTCAAAGTTCCCTGAAGATTCATTTTCCTGTTTGACATTGACTTGTCTACCGTAAGTAAATAATTCAACAACTTAAAAATACCTCCTGTAAACAAGCACCTAAAGGATCTTCTCTTACACCAAAATACAAACTAAAAAGCAGCTCTGTGCCATCTTTTTGCTAAATGTCATCACTCGAACGTCTACCTCACCCACAAGACACCTACGCAAAATCACAGATAGAACCAAGCACACCTTTGTAGAGGGATTCAAGAAGCGTTCCGCCCTGGAAAAGGTATTGTGGCTCACCCACCAAATGCATCCCATACCTGGGCAAGTGATCAGAGAAGTGCGGAAGAGAAAAGAAATCTCCCTATCCGACCTTCTAAAATGCTTAGAACTCTGACTATTGGAAACTGCTTTGGCTTAAGCCTCTCCTCCTCAGGTTTTCATTCAAGATTGCCCCCAACCATGGGAGAAGAAGTGAAAACAAATCCCAGAGTATCTACAGACCCAGCCCAGAGTAGTTTACCAAAAGTAAAAATGTCTTTTCTCATGGCTTACTTTTAAGACATGGGGCATTTTGATTTCTACTGTAATATGTGTCTCTATTTGCTTTCATATGAAAATAAGGTGGGTTTTTTTTCCCCCAAGAAAATCTTCAACTAAATCGGAAGCCCAAGAAAATGTGTAGTACATATCCTGTGAATTATTCCTAAGAAAGGCCAATTTGGGAGGACTGGACAGAGGTAAGGCCTTCAAGACCCCAGTCAGATAAAATGGGAATGGGTTCTTTACAAGGAGATGCATATTTGGCTTGATTTTTATCGGCTATTAACAGCTTGGCATGCACTGATTTTTGAGAACTGGCCAGTTTTCAGGCCCTGAGGTAATGAAACCCAAACAGAGCAAGTTTATACAGCAGACGCGTAGGACAGCCAGGTAAGAAGGCTGGATCATGCCCCACAGGGCTGGTCTACTTGGAAGGGCAGGGGAACAGTTGGAGCAGTAAGACACGGCAAGCCTGGAGTTTGAAGGTTCTGACAAGAAGACGAGGAAGGTTTTTGCAAGAAGGAAGAAGGATTCAGAGATCGACTCTTCCCACATCTTGTATTTATCAAGAACACCCCAGACCACATCACCAGGAATGAAAACACAAACATCTGCTTAAAGCATAATCCGTGCAGCGAATTGCAAAGTGGCTGGAGCGGGTCCCTTCTAACGGTTCTCAGGAGCCTGTGGAGAACGGGACAAGAGATAAAGCCACAGTCACGTTTTCTCCTTGAGGTTCCCACCAAACTGATTTTCAGATGGGGTTATTTCTGAGGTAGCAAATATGTTATTTGTCAGGTAGTAAGAGCTTAGCAAGCCAAACTTTTTTCCTAAACAAAGATAAATCTGGACTCCAGAAAAAGCGCACCAGTCAGTTGCAGAGCGAATAGCCCAAGACATGAGTCACAGACAAAGCCTGGAATATAGGTTATGGGATGCTTTTCAAATAGCTGAGATATGCACATTCCAGAGGACCACAAGGACTAAATAAACAAGAAATACTTACTACCTAAAATACTTAATACTCAAAAACCTGAGAGTTCCCGGACTTTGTATAAAATTGCATGCTAACTCACTCAGCAAGGCTCAGGATGTTTATCCTTCTAGATATAAAAGAAAACATGTATCTGTTTCCTGCCCTCCCCTTCTATCTCCCTCAAGTGTGCTACATGTTTAAAAGAGGTTTTTCTAAAAGAATAAAATACTCCCTGACATTACAAGTAGCAGCATACTTTGCATTCTGTCCTTTCAAAATTGAATCATAATCTTGAAAGCAAGGGGCCTCTCTATTTACTTCTTTTGTGTCTCCTTTGGTCAATGAATACTCTGCACAAGAGAATCCAAAAATTCCCAACTGCTTTTGCAACAATACACAACATGTCCAGTCGGCTCACAAGTATCATAAAGTCTTTAAAACACAGCTAATTTAAAAATTAATAAATGCAGTCAGTCCCATATTGGTATCAAAAATAATTGCATGCCACACAGCACTGTTTTGTAGAAAGATGCAAGGTGTCGCAAAAATTAAAACATTGGTTTGGTAAAACTGGTTTGCAAAACATGAAAACAAACAAACAAAAAAAAAACTGGTTTCTCTCATTCCAAAAAATGTTGGGAACTGCTACAGTGACCCCTCCCTGCTTATCTGTGCAGGAGCCATCAAGATAGAGGATATAACTTCATCGCGGTTCTCCTATGTTGGACATCAGGCATAGGCTGCTGCCCCCCGCCCAGCCCAGCCTCCCCAGCAGCTAAGCTCTTCTGGTGAGAACTGCCCACAGCCTGACAGTGCCTTCCCTCACACCGCCTTCCCTGCTTTCAGAAGGATCTTGCAAGAGCTGCTCCCTGGCTACCTTCCTTCGTCCACCACTCACCATTGGATTAATTCCCCCACAGATGAACTTTCCCTCCCCTGTACACGCACATCTACATAAACACACTTTTTCCTTTTTGCTTTTATTCTTGCCCAGTTACCTCGGAAAAAGACACACGGCTCTGCAGTGGATACTGTGATTTCAGGACAGAGGACCAACGCCCGTCCTCCCCGCCATGGCTGGGAGAGCTAGTGGCCCATGGCTCCCGTGGTTACTCGTTTCCAATGACTACTCTCAGATGGAGAGCCACCTCACTCCAGATCATGCCTCCTCCCTGGGAGTGACCCATATGCAATGACCCGTCAGCAGCTGGATGTAAGTCTTAGCCCCTTGCCTCAAGATGGTCCAATTCTGAAGGGCTGTGCCTGTTCTGTGGCTCTCCAAGCATCAGTGGCTTTGTTGTGGCTGCATCTCAACCCAACTGCCCCTTCCCCAGTTTCCCCAGTTCTGCTTCCTTCACTCTCCCAGGGGTCCACTGAGAGTGTGTTCTGCAATAAACCTCTCCTACACAAATTTCTATCTCGGACCCTGACTTCCAGGAATCTCACCCTAAGAGACCCTCCCTCTTTTCTTTCTGTGATCCTCCTTTGAGATGAAAAATGAACCATATGGTGGCTCATTGGTGCTAGTAAAGCACAAATGTCAAAGTAAAGTTCCATAGTAAAATTATTCTTTAACTTCTAAAGCCTCTAAATATCCCGAGAATTTCCCCTCAATAATTTCCACAAGTCTTCAAATTTCCTCTCATCCTCATCTAATTAAAAGTGCCACTATCAAAGCCATGTCATATAAATAAGAAACTTTTCTTTATTAATTTGGTTGTTTTCTGTTGTAATTAATGGATTTGCAAACACAGTCTTCATTTCTAAACTATAATATTTGATTCTTCTACTGCCTATCACTGCAAATGTACATTATTTCACTGAGGTCTGAATTTAAACAGATTTCTATGGGCTGGCCTTTTGGTCCTTTCTTTTATTGTTTTTGCTAGAAAAAATTATTTTCAAGTTCAAAACAACTGACTTTGAAATAAACTGTTGGAACCCAACCTCTCTGCAAGTGGGAGTTCGTGATCACTTCAAATAATTGGCTTTGGAAACAGAGAGAAGCCTGACACCATTTCAGGGACTTGAAACAAGCTTTCAGACTTCCCCTGATGATGCAGTTGCTTAGTTGCCTAACTGTGGCAGCAGGGGCCCAGTTGGGCTGTAGCAATTTGATTTCCCCGACTTCAGATCGCTGCTTGGCCCACACCTGCACTGACCATCCGAAGAGCCAAGTTAAAGGGTGACAAAGGAAATGCTGTATACGAAAAGTCACATGTGCCATGGGCAGCAATTATTTCCTGCTTATCAGGCATGTGAGGTCACCTAATGCACCTAGCCAAAACCTAGGCGCCCCTTTTTTGGGGAAGTAAATTAGGACTGAAGATTTCATTAGATCTTTGAGTGATTTTTCTTTTTTTTTAAATCAGCTGTACTTTCTGAGGGGCTGGAACTGTAAACGAACAAGTTCAGAGCTTACCATCCACAGGAGAGCAAGGACTCAAAAGAATAACTACAGACAGCAGCACACCAGGCAAATTGAAAGGGACAAAGAAACTGGTGTATACAAATACTAACAAAAGGAATATGAATTTTCCGCTATTAGTGGACAAAGAAGCTAGATTAATGGGTAATCAAAGTTGCTTTCTTCAAATATTCAGAAGGATTAACAGCAAAACCAAAGTATCCCAGAGGATTAGTAAATGATATAAAGACTCATTTAGATGCTAATAAAGTCTCTGGAGCGCTAGCCAGAAAGTGGAAGCTACCCCACGCAAGAGAGGGACAACCCAGCATGGCACAGGACAGTCTCAGTTCTGGCATGTGCTGGAGCTGAGAGGGAATGCCCAGTGTGAACAGGTCTTCTCCAACAGAAGGGAGGGAGGCAAAAATCTTTCTATATCCATCTGAAACATATGGATTTTCTACTATTTGTAAATAGCATTTATTATTTTTGCTGGTGTGCCATTGAGTCATGTTTCTTTGTGCACAAAAAGAACTCTGTTGAGTATATTCTCTCGAGAGACATCCATGAAATGAAGGCAAGCTCTTTGTTCCAGCTTAAATATTCTGTGATTCTCTGTCTTACACCACAATCACACATTGATACAGTAACAAAATTATAGGGAAACATGTACTGCTACAGAAACTTGTTAACACAAAGTAGGGTCACTTAGACACGTCTCCTTTTGTCTATAGCTGAAATTGGTGTTGAAGCTGGAGCTCTAAGCCACCTCAGGGAGTTACTCATTTTTCTGTAGGATCTCCCACATAAATATGAGGTATATATGTTAATAAGCTTTTATCTGTTTTTCTCTTGTTAATCTGTCTCTTATTACAAGGTCTCAGCCAAGAATTTGGAACGGAATTTACAACTGTCTCATCCCAGTTGGCATTAGACCATTACTTCCTTCTATTGGAGCTGATATTCATTTGTTTTATTCAACATATATCATTGAGGGTTTGCTATGTGCTAGAGTACTGCTTTGAGTAGGAGAAACATAATGATAAAGAAGAAAGTCCTTTCCAGTTCTCCCAAGGCCAGGCAGCAGGAACAACTGAAAAAAAGGAAATGTCCCTTGTACTGAGGTTCTTGGAAACTGCAACTTTATTTTTTTGTGTTTGTGTTCAAGATTACTTTGCTGTCAACTTGTGTTTTAAATGACATAGACTAAAGAGAAAAAGAAAGAGGTAGACTTATAAATAAAAGATGCATTTATGCCAAATGAAAGCAAATGAGGTTAAGGTACAAAGTTTCTCTGTAGTTCAGATGGAGAAATGGGGAAAGAATTGGGACCATCTCCTGCATGTAAACGTGCCAAATTCCAAAACTTGCATTGTGGTATCAGGGACGTATTATGTGAGTAGCAATTTAATTTCAACAAAACTTCATCTGTCTGTCACCTCAAATTAATGTTGTTAATTTGAGTTTTATTGGTTTTAGAGTTCTATTCTAATTTGTTTCAATTTTATAATTAGAAGAGCTATAAGCATCAAGAATTTATACTTGGTTTTATATTTGCACATATGTAAGTAACATTGTCATTAAATGAGTTTAATGGCACCGAGGCACCGAGGAAAACTGTACCTTGGGTTCATATAAGCTCTGGAAACTGATTTATTATACTTACTGTTGGCCGTTCCCAGCAAGAAGCTATCATTCCAGCTCCTACTGATGGAGCTACTCCTTTCTTCAATTGTTTGTTGATCCCAGAGTTGAAAGAAATGGTCCCTTTTGTTATCTAGAGGCTTGAGGGGACACTTCTGGCCTTCTGTGTGCCTGGACTGTAATTTCCTTCAAATTTATCAGTGAAAGAAAATGGTGAGCTGAGAGTTAGTAAACATCTGAAAACAATAAAGCGGAAAAGAAAACCCAATTCAGTCTGTTGCCTTAGGGAATGGGGGAAAGGCTGTGTTTTCTGATAACACAGGGAACCTTGTGGAAGATACCACCTACTACCTTACTGCTGCTGTCCCAGTATGCATGGGAGGGAGCCGTTTTTTACACCATACATCTAGAAGGTGATACTGTAATCAATACCTGGCCACCCTTCAGTCTCCCTATCTCAAAAACACAGGTGAGGAAAGCAGTGTTTTGTTCTACATGGTTCCCCACTGCTTGTCCTCAGACATGCACTGGGCCACGGCAGTTTTCACCAGTCTTTGACAAAATGAGAAAGATAAGGTTGACTAGTGTTTATATAAGCATGTTGGTGTAAAGTTACCAACTGTCCTTTCCCAGGAAGAACTGTTCTTTGTTCTAAGATGTGACCTTCTTGCCTCTTTGTGGTTGAAATGTCCTGGGATATATTAGCTGCACATAGGCTCAAAGTAAGCTTCCTCTCCAGATAAGGAATCAGACATGTTCACAACTTCTGGCCTTCCAAAAACACAAAGCATTATGCTAACTTTTTAAAATATAACAAATATAATTAAATACCCTTTCTTTTACAACATTGTGTTAAGACCAGGTAATGATGGTTTCTTTTTCTTTTTCTTTTTCTTTTCTATTTATTTGTACCTATAAAAAATTGTCAATGTTACTTTAGTCCCAAGGATTTTGTTTCTTTGCTTTTGCTTTCTGAAGGTTTACTGAATCCAAACGTTCAAGAACCACTGAGTACTGACAAGAGCTTGCAACTTAGAGGCAGAGAGAACAGGGTTTTTACCTGTGTTATACCACTGGCTAAACCACTCTGGGAAAGATGCTTAAATGTTTCAAAGCTGCAGGGCCCTCATAAGCAAAGGTGATGGCATCTTTCTCCATACAGCCACTTGTGAAGAGTAATAAAAAATATACATATAAAGCATCTGAACACTTAATAAATGGAAGTTGTCATCATTGGTAGCTATCAGCCCTTGGTTTTCATACATGCGATATAAATTCCATAGTCAAGATACTTAATTGGGAAGACTCAACATCCTTTAAAATCAGAGACAAAGCACAAGACTGTAATTTCCAACCTGACTGGTTACTTATTTTTTTCCAGATACTGTCTATACAAGTATCTAAAAAAAAAAAAAAATCAAAGAGAAAGAAACTAGAACACTTAATGGAATTCTTGCCTACAAGAGAACAAACAACCAGTAAGCTGATGTTTTTAAACTTAATTTGATATCACTTGAGACAACAGCTCTCAATATCCTTTGATGGGAACCCATCTAAATAGGCATATACACGCTGAGACAAAACAATCCACCACGTTTTTAAAAATAAATTTTCAAAAAAAAAAAAAAAGCTTTAGAAAACCAAAGGAAATGGGATTTAGGACACTTGCCCAGAACAATAAGAAATGCTTATTTAAAATCAAATATATTTATGTCATTTAATTTTAATTCATGAAGTTTACTCATTTATATGAATCATTTGAAAACCCTGTCAAGTTATTGTTAAGGGGCAGGTAGGTAATCTTCACTGGTCTCATTTACCTAAGGTTTGTTTGTTTTGTTTTGTTTTGTTTTGTTTTGCTTTGTTTTGTTTTAATGATGAATAGGCCTAAACATAGGCTAACTCCTTAAGAAAATATAGATGTTAATAGATTTAAATTGAGGAGACTACGTGTTCTTCCTTGTTTGGATAATGTTCACTGACCGTTTTTTAGCCATTGAGGAAATAGCTCAATTTTATCCTAAACAGACTCCAACTGAGAAAATAACATAAGACACTCTTTTGTTTACCTGGGGATTTGAGAGCTCTGGAAGTTCCTGTAGGTTTCATGAGTGAAAGAATCAACACTCTTGCTTTTCACAGACATGTCAAATTGGCTGTTCCCTAAATCAAAACATGGCATGGTATAAATTGAGGTCTTGATGTGGCACATTTCTGACATATTCTTCATGAATATGTTTTTAATTCAGCAAGTTGTTCATCTAGAAGCCTAGATCAAATAAAGCCTCTTACCTGTTCCCTAACTCTTTCTACTGAGCTTTGTTTTGCTTTCCCCTTGCAATTTGCTGTGGCTTAGCAACTGATAAATGAGTCCTTCCTGGAACACTGTTTGACCATTAAATAATGCCTAGGGAGCTGTGTTAGCTGAAAAACATGGGCTATGCACAGAGAAGGGCAGAGCAGTCACAAAAGCCCCCAGATAACTTCAAAACAAGGGCATCACTGTCGACATAGCCCACTGAAGTTCTCTGCTTACCCCTAAATCCAAACCTAGAACGACATCACATCACTCCCCAAACACAGCTCCAGGGAACTGTTTTCCTCCAAAACATTTCCATTTCCTGAACATGCATCCTGAAAATATACACTAATCTAGAAAAGTAGATCCTTGCCTTGGGCCTATCCATTTTTTTCTTTGAAGGTAGTTAGCCAATTTCAGATATAATTCCTAAATTGAAGAGTTGAGATTATAATGCCTTGTTTCTTTTCAATTTGTTGACCAAAGTTAGTTACTTGATTTAGTTCTTGAAAATCTGGCGGAGAGCTAACAACGAATGTTTCACTCAGTCTTCTCCATTTGTAGAGGCAGGATTTTCCCAGGTGCATGTTCTCAGCCACATAAGCACAGATATTCACTTTTTCTCGGCATCCCAAGGTGAAAGCTCTGTTTGTTTGTGGGGGATTCCATTCTTAGAGATAACATTCTTCTCAAACCCCAAATGGACTTAAAAACTGAACTTTTCAAAAGTAAGTTTGAAGATATGGAATAATCAAAACCCAAAGCAATTCCTTTCTTCATCCCCTTGAGCTTGAAAGATGATAATCATATATTTTCATCTTGTAAAAGTCCATGGATCAATCCTTTTATATGCAGAGGGTAATAAATCACAGTTATTTCAAGCATTTATTTATTAAATTGCTTGCTTTTTATTCATTTTGCTTCTTAATTTGATAATGCTACCAATTAAAATGCCACCTACTTGGTTTTGAAATCTATAGACTTTTAAGTGGCTTCTGTTTTGGAAAAAAGTCAATATACTACAGAAATAGACCTCATTAGTGACAAACAGTCAAAAGTAGATTCTGTTGATATTATCCAAATCCTATCATTCTTCAAGAATAAAATTAAACCCTAGGCTTACCATGGAAATTCTTCCTGACTTCCCAATCTGAGTTCTCTTCTAAACTTCTAAGCAACTCAATATTTATAATTAGTCACAATTTCTAGGATCATGACTATATTGTTGTCTTGAGTTCTTTTTATATCTTGAATGTTACTTTGCTTTTAATGTATTTTAACTCTGTCCCCTAGCCTAGCTTATAAACAAACTACTTTTTTTTTTAATTAAAGTTTATTTTTTTGAGAGAGAGAGAGAATGAGCAGAGGAGGGGCAGAGACAGAGGATCCCAGACAGGCCCCATGTTGTCAGCCTGGAGCCCAACACAGGGCTTGACACAGGGCTTGGTACCATGAATCATGATATCCTGACCTGAACCAAAATCAAGAGTCAGAAGCTTAACCAACTGAGCCACCTGGTGCCCTGAACAAACTACTTTTATTCAGGCACCATGAGTTACAATTTTTGTGTTTTTCCCTTATACAATATTTTCATTAAAAAAAATAAGTTTAGGGGCGCCTGGGTGGCGCAGTCGGTTAAGCGTCCAACTTCAGCCAGGTCACGATCTCGCGGTCCGTGAGTTCGAGCCCCGCGTCAGGCTCTGGGCGGATGGCTCGGAGCCTGGAGCCTGTTTCCGATTCTGTGTCTCCCTCTCTCTCTGCCCCTCCCCCGTTCATGCTCTGTCTCTCTCTGTCCCAAAAATAAATAAACGTTGAAAAAAAAAAATTTACAAAAAAAAAAAAATAAAAATAAATAAGTTTACAATTACATGCCAGTTGGTGTGCTGGGTAAAGGGGGCACAAAGTCATCTTGGTTTAGTCTTTGACCTCACAAGCTTCCATTTTTGATTAAGGAAAAAAATACACAAAAATAACGAAGTAAGATAACATGTCAAAGAATCTCTGAGGAAGGAAGATGTATAGAGAACAGCACAGAAGTGGAAGAGGCTGGTTTTATAGCAGGTTGTCTGTAAATATTTGTTGATATAAATTGATAATTTACTTTTAATATATTATGTATGTCTTTTCTGTGTTTATTTTCACATTTCCCCATTACTATGTAACACAAACATGTGCAGCAATTTTCATTCATCCATTCCACAAATATTTATTGTGTATGTAAATATGTTACTCACTGTGGTTAATGTTAGGAATACAAGAAGGTGTGGTTTCTGCACTCATACGTTTTTAGGAGTTTAGACAGAATACCAATAGGCAAAACAAAACAATTATAAATTATGATAAGGGCTTTAAAAAATACACACAGGGACCTGAAATACAGAACAGTAAGGAGCAAACTCCTTTAGTTAGATTGGTCAAGGACTGTTTTCCTGAGGAGAAGCCAGCTTACAAGAAGAAGAGGAAAAAGTATTATGTGATTAGGAAGAGAATGTGCAAAAGCCCTGGGGCAAGCAAGAACCAAAGTAAAATCTGTATGATGGTAACAAAATATATGAGGAGTCAAGTGGTTCAAATTAAAGTTGGGGATGTAGGCAGGGGCCAGATCTTGGCAACTTTTGTAAACCACAGTAAGGATACTTTTCTTTATACTAAGAATAATGGAAAGCTACTGGAGATTTTAGCAATAAAATGGCATGGGCTTTAAAGAGGCTAAATGGATAAGAATCATTAAAAAGACACTTGTTGGGATGAGCACTGGGTGTTATATATACGGGGTGAATCACTGGAATCTACTCCTGAAATCATTGTTGCACTATATGCTAACTAACTTGGATGTAAATTAAAAAATTAAATAGATAAACAAGCAAACAAGCAAGCAAACTATGCTTGACAAAAAAAAGAGGATCACTCAATCCGTTATAGGTAGCTGAATGTTGTATTGATTAATAGCATGGATTCTGGATCCACATCTGTGTAACTTTGAAAAAGTTCTATATCTTCTCTCTGCCTTGATTTCTCATCTGTAAAATGAGAATAATAATAGTATGTGCCCCAAAATGAGTTATGAGCACTAAATGAGTTAATACATATAAAAAGCTCTAAAATAGTATTGCAGATAACAATTGCTATAGGAGTGTTAATTTTTTTCAATTCCATGGATAAAAAAGATGGCTTATTAAAAAGAAGGATGGTAAAAATTGAGTAGACATCTGCCCAAAATTAACAAGTTGGATCTATCCTTCATGCCTCATACCAGTGTAAGTTTCAGATGGTTCAAAGATATAACTGCGAAACATAAAACAATAAACATACTAAGGAAATAAGAGAATTTAAGACTAAATTTAGAGCCATTATTTGTGTGTGACAAAACAAATGGTATAAAAATATACTGATAAATATAGAGAGAGACAATGTTAAAATCAAAATTGGTGTTGGAAGAGAGCAACACAGGCAAAATTAGAGGGACAAACCCTAGAAAAAGTATTTGCCATTCAAATCACAAAGAGTTAACTTCCCTAATATAAAATAAGGACGATAAATAATATATACACAATTTATGAAAATATAAATAATATAAAATACATCAGTAAGTAAAAGAAAGCAACTACCAAATAGAAAAATAGGCAAATAGGTTGTCCATTGTTATCCAGGTAAAGAGAGAGAAGGGCCCCATCTTGACATTGACCTTAATAATCGCTGCCAGCACCCTTATTTTTATTGCTGTGCGAGGCCAGCTTGGATTCTCCCACTTGCATCCCAACCTCTGTGTGTGTGTATCTGCATTGATGATTCATTCACATTATTGTTTGGGAACAAGCTTGTTTGGGTTTTTTTCCCCCTAAAGTGTTAAAATGAACTATAACCATGAGGTGTAATTATATCTCCGTTAGATTAATTTTCCCAATTGAATCCAGGGGATTCCACCTTTGGTGACAGTAAGAAGAGAAAGGAAGAAACCAGATGGATCATTTGGACAATCTACTATTGGCATCTTTATTTTTTCTTTGATATGCTGGCTAAAGACAGCATAACACAACTTCTTTGGACTACTGGCAAGACCGGATTCTTTTTTGAAAAAATTTAACTTAAATTTTTCTGAGGGAAGGGAGATTTATCGGTAAACTCCAGGGAGCCCAGATGAAGTTCTTTTAATCCTAGACTGATAATCCGTTGGAATGCTATGATCAATATATTGAAATAATACCATCCTGGTTGGTAATTAGCTACTTTTTGCAGCCCCTCCATTCTCCCCCACCCTCAACTAATGCATTTATATTTCCCCTTTCCAACCACCTGCAAACACCTAGACCCCTCCCCCACAACCCCTGGTCCAACAGTCCGTTAGCCCTTCCCCAGTCACCCACCTGACTCCACATGGAGCCCCTGTTGAAAGCATTGGCCTCCCAGTGGAAGTCAGCCTGTATCCCCCTCCCCCAAATTGTGGCTGCCCATCAGCCTCTCCCTCACACATGTAAGGCCATGTGTTGGACCTACAGCCTTCACTTCAGGCTACCACCATCCACCAGTTGTTAAATATATTTACTATCACCCCTACTTCAGTCTCTTCTATCTAGGCCAGGATGGTCCTAGAAACATAAACACACACACATACGCACACACAGCTAAACCTACAGTTAAAAGTGATGGGCCAGATAATAACAACAGTAGCAGCAGTGGAGACAGAAGAATTGAAATACAGTAATCCCCCATTATCAGCAGGGACACATTCTAAGATGCCCTAGTGGATGCCTGAAACCATGGATAATAACAAACCCTGCTCATACTATGTTTTTCCTATATATCCCAATACTAAAGTTTAATTTATAAATAAGGCACAGTAAGAGATTAACAACTAATAATAAAATAGCATAATTATAGCATTATACTGCAAGCAGAATTATATGAATATGTTCCCTCTCTCAAAATATCTTCCTGTTCTGTACTCACCCTTCTTCTTGTGATGAGGTGAGATGATAAACCTCAGGCACAAGGAGGTGAAATGAGGTAAATGATGCGGGCATCATAACGTAGAGTTAGCCTACTATTGACCTTCTGCTGATTTGTCAGAAGGAGCATCATCTGCTTCCAGACCCCGGGAACTGAAACCCCCATAACAAAATAGCAGACGAGGGGGTTGGGGAACTGCTGTAGAGGCATCCCCCACTTTTCGGCATTACACCACTTTGCTTTTATGAAAGACCTATAGAAGTACCTGTTTTTCACTAACCGGAAGATATCCAAGGAGGATTTTGTTTTTATGATAAAAGGCGAAAATAGCGAGCTGTTATAGAGGCCCTGAGCACCCCGAGCAGCAAGAGGGGCCCTGCCGGGCTCCTTCCCTAGAACCATACTCACCATCTCAGCATCCAGACGCCAGAGCTTTGAACCACGTGTGTGAATATCTGTGCTTTATCTCAATTGACTTTGTGCGTTTGTTACCAACATGTGTCCTAAGGTATCAGGAAAGCCTGAGGGGTTATTTTTGGGGGTTGGGAATGCTTCAGGATTTTTCCATATATAAACGAATGCTAACTGCTTCTTCATTTTAGGACATTTTGCTTAGGAAGCTTTCATAGGAACGTCCTACTTATGGATCACAGGAAGAAGCCTATACTTGAAATCCAAGCAAGGTCTGATTCCAAAGAAAAGTTTAGCTGTGTGGTTCTCAAACATAGGTATGCAGAATAATTACAAGGAGAGGATGTTAAGTAAAGGTTCCCAGGCCTACCCCAGGCTGAGCCAGGCCCTCTGAGGGTGCAGCCCAGCATCCATAGCTTTATTAAGTGTTTCATGGAATTCTTCTGCTCCGCAGAGTGTGAAAACTCTTATCTAACCTATTTCTAAAGCAACATCAACGCCGTGAGTGCTGCCCCCTGATCCCACCTTCACCAGACTTTTGTGCTGATTGTTCTAGCAGCCAAGATGTGAGGAGAAACTGGGGAGGATGAGGGTAAAAATAACTACAAAGACAAAAATTGAAATAGATGACAAAGGAATGAATATTGTATTGAGAAACGTATAAAGTTATCTACCTACTAGGTCATTTTAATTACTGCCTTTAAATTACTTTAATACTGAACAAAATTGTAGATTTGGGGTTTTTTTACAAAGCTAAAAACGCCAGTGAAATACTATCTTCGAAATGTATTTTTTTTGAGTCCGTGTGGCTAGTTATTATTCCAGATAACATCATACAGAACAAATGAAAAAGAGCTGACTGTGAAAAATAATCTGTGAGAATCCTACTGGGGAAAAAAAGCTGGTGTGAAGAAAAATCGTAAAGGGTTTAGAGTTTATGAAGAATCAGCTAAAATAATGTTCAGTGCAAAATTTATCACAAGGTAATAAAAGTTTATGACCATGTGTAATGCTTAAATGGAGAAAAATCAACGTAACCATACCTGCTTTCCTTCCTTTTGTAAGGGAGTCTGTATTGCGTTTTTGTCTGCCCCCCTATGTGGTCCATGACCTCGTGACCTCTGCGGTCACCCTTCTCCTTCCTCCATCCTCCTTCGGCCCTGTCTGTCTGCACATGCTGCTGTCCAGATCGTCCTGCAGGGCTAGCAGGGGCTTAGGAGGTGGCCAGTAGAAGGGTTGCATTCCACAGCGCTGGGGGAATAAATGTATGCAAGAAAGGAAGTCAGCATTCAAATTCAGGTAAATCCCAGTCTAAATGCCATGTCCAGAAGATTATGAGCCACAGATTTGTGGTCAGGCTCCTGTCTGTAGAGACTATAGAAAATTCAAGAATAAGAGGAAGGTCTGGGAAGCAGCTTTTCCGTGGGTCCTCCTAAATGGGCTGGAGGTAGGATAGAACACCTATAAGGTCAATCTGCCTACAATGAAGCATTAACCGTGTTACTTCCCTGCTGGAAAACCTTCAGTGACTCCTCATTTCCCACCCATAAGGGCCCTTCATGTTCTGGGACCAACTGTCCTTTCTAGTCTTATCTCCCACCGTTCAACTGCCGGGCAAAATTGAAGTTCCCGCTGTATGCCAGATTCTCCCTTGTGCTGGAGTCAGAGACACTAGAAAAGCGCTGACTGGTTCCATCCACTGGAAATCCAGGAACTAGAGGGCAGTCAGGCAGGCCCATAACTGGATGTTTAATAGGCATCTTGAAACTGGAGGTTTGAAGTTGATTTGATCTTCCCTCTCAAACCTGTTCTTCCCACAGCCTTCTCCACTTCCGTAAATGACAATAATCTTCCTTCCATTTCCTCAGGTCAAATCCTTAGAGCCATCCTTGACTTCTCTGTCCTCTAGCATCCCAAATCAGCACGCCCAGCCGGCTCTGCCTTCAGAACACATTCAAGAGCCAGTCATTTCTCACCAACTTCACTGCCACCACCCTGACCTAAGCTGCCATCCTCTCGCCTGGATTATTGCTCTTGCCTCCCAATTATTTCCCTAGTTCCATCCCCTGCCCTTCCGTAGCAAATTCTCCATACAGCAGGTAAAGCAATAATAGATTTTATTATAAGTCAAGTCAGGCCTGTAGCCCATCTGCTCAAATCTTCCATTGGCTTTTCATCTCATTCAAAACGAAAGCTGAAGATGTTACAGTGGCCTCTAGGATCGTGCATCCTCGGGCCCCCAGTGTGTCTCCCACTGCATCTTCTACCACTCTCCGTCTTGCTCATTCTACTCCCACAGATGTGTTTCTCAAATACACCGCCATGTGCCACCTCATGATCTTTGCACTGGCTGTTCTCAGCTTACAGCACTCTCCCCCATGATAGCTTCATGGTTCATTCTCTCACCTCCTTTAGGACTCTGCTCAAACACCTCCTTCTGAGACACCTTCTCCAATCACCTTGTACCAAATATCACCAACCTCCCCAAGCACTCCCTGCCCTCATCACCTAATTCTGCCTTGTTTTTCAACATCGTACTTACTACTACCTAGCACGCGCACATTTGGCTATCTGCTTCTTGTCCATCTCTTCTTCTTTTTATTTACAATTTTTTTGATGTTTATTTATTTTTGAGAGAGACAGAGACAGAATGTGAGTGGGTTGGGGCAGAGAGAGAGGGAGGCACAGAATCTGAAGCAGGCTGTAGGTTCCCTGCGAACTCACAAGCTGTGAGATGGTGACCTGAGCTGAGGTCAGACGCTCAACCGACTGAGCCATCCAGGCGCCCCTCTTCCACTTGAATATAAATACCAGGGATTCAGGGACTTTGTCTATTTTCTTCACTGCTATGTCTCCTGCACCTAGAACAGTGCCTAGCATATAGTGTGCTCCATATGTATTTTCAATTAACTATTTTTTAAGTTTATTTATTTTTGAGAGGGGGAGAGAGAGAACAGCCCAATGCTCAAACCCACGAACCATGAGATCATGACCCGAGCTGAAATCAAGAGTTGGAAATTCAACCCACTGAGCCACCCAGGCACCCCTTAATTAACTATTTTGAATAAAGAACTGTTTACTGGGATGCCTGGGTGGCTCAATGGGTTAAGCATCTGACTTTAGCTCAGGTCATGATCTCACGGTCTGTGAGTTTGAGCCCCACATTGGGCTCTGTGCTGACAGGTTAGAGCCTGGAGCCTGCTTTGGATTCTGTGTGTCCCTCTCTCTCTGCCCCTCTCCTGCTGCACTCTGTCTCTTCTCTTTCAAAACATAAATAATATTTAAAAAAAAATTTTTTTTTAAAGAACTGTTTTCTTTTCCTCTCCTTCCAACTTTTGGAATTGGTAACATCCTACTCATCTTTAGTCTCCACTCAAATGTCACCTCTTTAAAGAGCTTTACTGACCTACCCTAGAGAAATAACGTCTACCCATAGGACCGTGAGCCAGCTTAAATAAGATAAGTGTGAAGTGCTTGCAATCATGCCTGGTACATATTAAAAATTCAATAAGTGCTAATCAATTCTATTTTGGGAACTCTTTGGAAAGAGAATCTCTGTGCTGGGGCTGTCTTGCTAACACATGGCAAGAGCCTGCCTGGATTGAGTAAAACCAGAGAAGAGTAGAGCTGAGAGATTGGGAGAGACAGAGCCTGCACCCAGCAGTTGGGTCAGACATCTAGGTGTGCCTGACGGCCACTGACACCTAGACTTTTCAGTTCAGAGTCCATAAATTCTCTTTTCTTAAGGTAGGTTGAGTTGGGTTTCTATCTCTTTTTGAAGGACTTGTGCCTAGTACAGACAGAGATTCCAGGAGGTGTGTAAGTACTAAAAGGGTGTCACAGAGCAGGAAAGTACAGAGCATGGCAAGTTCAGTGTGGGTTATGGGAAGTAGCGAAGAGAGGCAGATCGTCCGCCTCAAATTCTGTCGGCTCCAGCAGTGGTGTCAGAAAATGGGGATAATTTGAGATATCAGTACCCCAGAGGTATTACATTGTTGATCAGAAAAAAGTTATCTTCTAGAAAAATGATGTCCTTTCAGAGCATTATACCAACAATCGCTCCCTTCCCATAGCCAGAATCTAGAGCCCTACCCTTTGCATGGAAATGACAGCTCCCAAAACTGCAAAAGTGATGCTCTCAGAGGGAAGAAAGGCCTTTGACTTTCTGATAGTCACGTTTCCTGGATCCAGCTGGCATTTTCAGAAGTCACAACTTCAGAGTGATTCATTTCAGGAAATTAGAAAGCACAGAATTCATTGCCGCGTCCTAAAGCTTCCATCCAGGGCTCTATGGGACCTTTTAGCCCTGAGTCCAGGGTTCCGTCCCTCATCTGGAATTGTGTCTGATCGCTGTAATCCTCCTCTAGAGTTTCCTGGGAAGAAGTCCCATTCCACACCTCTCCCTTGACCTTTTTTTTTTTTTTTTTTTTTTAGCAGTTTAGCTTTTCCACCTCTCACCCTTTCCTTGAAGAAATCCAGTTATCTTTCATTTGTTTTTGCACGGGGAAAGTAAAATACAGTCTGTCTTCTCACAATGCAGGGAACAGGTTTTATAGAGCCTAACAAAAGTATCATTTCCTGTGCCTGAGATTTGAAGTTGATAAGAGGTTTTCAAGGACAAAGGGATATTGGCAGACCAACTATGAGAGCAGGAGCAAGTGAGTGTATATGAGACAGAGAGAGAGGGAGAGAGAGGGAGAACAGCCAGCCTCAGTTCTCTCAAATTACTTCCATTTTTTTTCCCCACGGAGCAGCCAGCAAAGGCAGCTCCATTTAGAAAGTTCATTACAATTTTATTACCTTAAAATTGCCCCACACATCCTAACAACCAAAAAGGAAATATTGGAATTGGAAGCGTCCACTGTGTTACTCTTTAAGGTTAGTATCTGTTGCCAAATCCACCCTTGTTTGGTTAAGATTGTAATGTTTCGCTTTTAGCTTTGCTAAACGAAAGAAACAAGGAAAAGAAGAAAGAATCAAAAACCCTAAAAATATTTTGAAAACTGCCTTCTAAAAAGAAGACATAAAGACAATAGATCAGGATGTCAGAATCTACCCTGAAGGAAGGCCCCAAAGTGATTACTCAGTTGTGGGTGTCACGAAATTGTCAACTGCTCATTTCCGGCATTAGTGCCAAGAGAAAGGTCTGAATCCACAGCTCCAGCTTTCCATCGAATTTTCTCTCTTGTTCTCATGGCAATTGTTATAATGGCTACAGCTCTGAATGCAGACTAAATGATGTTCTCAGTTCCTGCTGAGTATGGGATAAATTGGAAGGCAGAGGGTTGACAAAGGTCTGGTAAGAGGCCATACTGTGACAGCCAGGGACGTCCTCTAGGAAGGATGGCTGCCTAACATTAAGTGACTCTTCCTGGCAAGTGAGATGCCTTGGGCTAGGACGGCATACGGCTGACTGCCTGACTTTTCCTAGACCTAGCACTGAGGGTATTTATAGTTTCGAATAATTCCATAGAAACGCTATGAATACAGAGGTGTGATTAGGCAAGATTTAAAGGAAAAGAAACGAGGCCTTTTTCGCCAGATGGAACTAGTTTATTACTGCTAAATTAAGAAAAAAATAAAACCCTTATCCTTTCTTCCCAGATCCTGAACAGACGCTTTCAATATCCTTCCCCATTTGCAATTTTTAAATTTTTTTTTTATTCTTTATTTATTTTTGACAGAGAGACAGCAAGATAGAGTGCAAGTGGGGGAGGAACAGAGAGAGAGGGAGATGCAGAATCCAAAGCGGGATCCAGGCTCCAAGCTGTCAGCACAGAGCCCGTCGCAGGGCTTGAACTCACGAACCACAAGATCATGACCTGAGCTGAAGTCTGACACTTAACCAACTGAACCACCCAAGTGCTCCTCTCCTCATTGCAATTTTGAGGCCATTTGAGGTTGCCAGCTCCCTTCAATTGGTGCTGGCCCAAGAGATCTCAACCCCATCGAACCCAGTGTTCCCCTTTTAGCAAATAGTATGTCCCTTTTACTGTCTTGAAGTAAAATTTGTAGGTAGTACGCCATACCTACCAACAAAACAATTTAAGTATATAAATAGTATGCCTAAACTGAAGTGGCAAGGAGAAATACAGGGCATGTCCTTTAGAATATATGAGCTCAGCTGCCCTAGATGACATCTGAAGTGTCGACACTGCCTCCATCTACAGGATCACTCTGAGTGTTGCTGATGCCTCAGATCCTGTGAACAACTGGAATGCATCTGAAATGGGGCACTTCCCCGCATCCAGGTCCAAATAGAGCAAAGTGCAATCACTGCTCACACAGCAAATGCATTCATGGAAAATTCAGTGCATATTATATAGGTATAGAGAGAACACTTAGCCTTTACATGTAAAATAGGGTTCAGTTTTATACTCAGATCATTATAAGCAGGTTTCCCACTTACTTTGAAGTTTGTTAGGAAATTCAAAGTCATGCAGGACAGGGGACGATTCTTTGTGTCACAGGATGAAACAGGGCATGTAGCATCATTGTTCTCTGCCAATCGGTGTCACCTAATCCCTCCCCTGATGCATACCAAGTTCCAAAATGCCATCCAGGGTCAGTGCTCCCAGCTCCCACTGAGGACACTGTGCTGATCTCTGCTCAGTTCACAGACAAACTCATCTCTGCTTAAGAGTAATGGAAGTCTTTATTTCTACAGTAGACAAAAGCTTACAATTTTATTCTAATCCTTTTATTTAAAAGAAAAATGACTCGGGGAGCCTGGGTGGCTCAGTCGGTTGAGCGTCTGACTTCAGCTCAGGTCATGATCTCCCAAGCCCTGAGTTTGAGCCCCATGTCAGGCTCTGTGCTGACAGCTCAGAGCCTGAAGTCTGCTTCGGATTCTGTGTCTCCCTCTCTCTCTGCCCCTCCCCTGCTCATGCTCCGTGTCTCTCTCTCTCTCTGTCAAAAATAAATATTTAAAAAAAATTTTTTTAAATAAATAAAACAAAAATGACCCTTGGAATTCTTAAATGATGTCATACAGCCACATGGTGGCACATACATAGCTGGAGCCCAGGTCTCCTATGTCTTTCTTGAGTCCTGTGGTCATCTCTGAGCTTAATACTAAGTCTGAGAACTATTATTCCTTCAAAGAATCAGTTTAAACAATTGCATCTTATTTCACTAAATTTTCAGGAAGTGTAACAGTATCATCTGTCAGTGCTCTTTCTTTAAAGAACACCTCTATCTAGAGAATTGATTCCCCAATGACCATGGATAACACCATGCTTGTAAAAATTCAAGTGTGGTGCCTGGCATAGAGGCATTCAATGATGGGCACCAGTTTCATTTCAAATCCCTCAGTTGGGAACACAGGGTGACACTGAATCTTTGGAACCGTTCAGAAGTTGTTTTGGATCTTCTCCCACTATGTGACTTCTAGCAATCTTCTAAACAGTCCCATGAGCTTGGTATATTATCCCCTTCACAAATAAGGAACTAAGGTCCTGAGAAGAATTTGTTCAAGGTCACATAGTAAATGAAAGGTCAAACTTTTAGCCCATTTCTCCTTATCTCCAAGACTGTATATATAACTTGCACTGTTCTATGCTTTCTCAATCTCAAGAAGTGTTAGATCCTGTCTTTTTTTTCCCCTACCTGAGTTGGTGTCTCTTTTTTTTTTTAATTTTTTTTAATGTTTATTTATTTTTGAGACAGAGAGAGACAGAGCTTGAGCAGGGGAGGGGCAGAGAGAAAGAGGGAGACACAGAATCCAAAGCAGGCTCCAGGCTCTGAGCTGTCAGCACAGAGCCCAACGCGGAGCTCAAACTCGTGGACCACAAGATCATGACCTCAGCTGAAGTCAGCCGCTTAACCAACTGAGCCACCCAGGTGCCCTGGTGGTCTCTTTGTTCTTTTCTCATTGTTTGGTCAAACTAGGAAAAGAAAAAAATAACACTTTGCATGCCTGCAGGATAAAAGCATTTTTAATCAGTAGAAATGTCCCTTGTTCAAGGTTCTTCGTGTTATTGAATTAATGTGGCTATTGCGTTACCTTAGAAACCAACTTGAAATAATTTAAACAAAATGAAACCATTGCAACATATTGGGATGTCTTATGTAATTTAAGGAAGAATGGGGAAACCAATCCCCAGAGATGTGGAATGAAGAGTCAGGGACCCCAATGCCAATGAACCCTTTTCTTGCAGGGCCTTCTCTTGCTGGGCTTGCTACTGATGTGACCCTACTATTAACCATTCCACTTTCTATGTCTCTTTTAAGTTGGATGCTGATATGGATCAGCCTGAATTATCCAGCAATCTTCAATTATCCAGTTTGGGACCTATCATTTAGGACCAGTAGGGAAAGTCATGTAGGAAACTAGAGCATCCAGGAGTCCACTTCTATGAGAAAACTGGGCATTCCTCGGAGGAAAAGGGCAGGTTGGTCAAACTAATAAGTGTCTATTACAAGAGGAAAGAGAAAGGTGAGAATATTTTGAGAGAGAAAATCAGCGGACTTCATGAAAGACCAGATAGAAGGATAACTGTACAAAAGTTTTTAAAAATCTAGGTATCAATCCGATATTGAAAGATAAAAGAAAGCACATGCTTTCTTTGTATTCCCTCTACTTAGAAGACCTTTAAAATGAGGGATTAAAGTGTGAATCAGATCTGAGGCCCAAACCGATTCTGATCTATTAGTCAATTACCATGTATTTCTAAGAGCCTTGCATGTCTGAGTCTGAACAGGCTTTTGCCACCTCCATCTTCTCCTGTAGCCCCCACAAAACTGAAGAAATACTAATTGACTAAGAGTTCAGAATCCACTTTGGTGGAAAAACAATATTCAAAGTTAATTTTAGCCATTAGATCGACTAGCCAGCATGTGGATCAATTGCATTTGTTATTTATGATCTAATTGTTCTAAGATTACCCAGTCACGGACATGGACCATCTCAGCCTGGCAAATGTGTTCATTAAATTTTCGTATTTCTAAGGGCAGAATGTGAAGGTGCTTACAAAGCTCATGAATATTAATACAGGGGAGCATACTTCCCCCCTAAATCCCTCTCACCCTATAGCTATTACTGAACAACTAATGGGAACATGTAACAGTTTGTAATTACTTTTTGTTTTTAAAAGAAAAGCTACCAATTCAGGTGTCTGAGCTAGAAGCAACAATCTAATTTATTCTTGTAGGCCTATATCATATAGCACCACACATTTATGCAAAGAACCAGCTCCAGCTTGCATTTAATAACTCCAAATGAGTTGTCTGACAACTTTAAATAGGAAATTGGCATATAAAGGATCCCAAGGGCAGAGGAAGGGTAAAAGTGTCCATAGATTTTTCCTGTCCCTCTTGTCATTTTTAGAATAAATTATGGCCTTTTATTTGACTCGCTAATCTACTAGTATAGTGCTGTAACAATAAGCCTGTAATTTGTGCTTAAAATATCTGGCCAACCCAGTGATACTTTTTAGACAATAAGGAAAACTCAGACTGTTCCTCAAAGGAATTAGATGATCCCCATTTGCAGTTCTGATATGACCTTCTAAAGCTTCAAAAGGTCCAGGCTACTGTTTTTAGGAATATATATCCCTTAATAATATTCCTAGAACTATCCTTTATATTGGCTGGAAACTATATACATTCCTCTTTTCCCTTGCCCCACACCCAACTCTACTGATTTTCCAAATAGCCATAACTTGTAGAGAGAGATTTAATTTACAAAGGAAACGATACAAACGCCACATCTGCAAATAAATTATAAAAGGTGAGCCTAACAAAAGACTCAGCAGTCTCAACCGGTGAGTGCATTTCTTCAACAGCTGCTGCATAGAGAAAGTTCAGTGTGCAGTGAGCAGAGGCCTCCCTGAGAAACAGCTGGAGGCTGCACGCTTTCCTGGGCTGGGCCACTACCAGAATGAGATCACTCCTAAAACGTCACTCATTCATAAGCCTGCTCAACCATAAGCATGATGTCCCCCACTAAGAAGATTTTCATCTTTTTTTTTCCCCTTTCCCACACTCCCACACTTCTGTGTTGTCTCTCGTTTCAGTCCCTTTGCGCCACACCTCCATCAGTCTTCCTTGAGTTGAATGCTTTAGCACCAACCTGACAAGCATGCCCTCCTGCGGGTGGAACAGCTCCCTTCCAAGTCATTACTTTGGTAGTCATGCGTGGCGAGAGCTGCAGAGTCGAGTGTAAAGAATAGCACACTCATCTCCGAGACGTTTGTCAGCTTCCTTTCTGAGAACTTCTGAGAAGTTCTCAGCATTATTTTCCACCATGATGTGCTTGATGGAAAATATCCATACATTTGTCACCTCCTCATCAGTGACAATTGTCTGCTTCCCACTGCCTAGATTATTGAGGCTAGCAGCCATGAGTTTGTGCAATTATCTGCTAGCTAGCTCTGCCACCACCCCTTTCTTGGCCACTGATTCAGGAGACGTGGTAGTGAAGATCGCCAGCAGAATAGGCCAAACACAATCAATATTAAAGCACAGTGAGCCAAAATCAGTGAACGTATATCACTTGTAAATAATGGCAACTGGAAATAAACATTGGCAGTTATGGCCACATGAGAAGGATCAGGAGCAATAAGAGAAGGGTGGGTAAAAATAGTGGCAACTCACTTAGAAAAAACGCAATGGGAAAGAAAAAGGAAGCTTGTGTATAGAGAGTTAAAGAAAAAATAACTTCAATATTTCTTAAAGACCATAAGAAATGTTTTATTCAAAAAGGGATCACTGCATTGGGGTTTTGCAGGAGGAGTACAGACTGGGTTCAACAATGAACACAAGAAAGAAAAGTGAAGATTTATAGCCAAAAAGCAGGGTCAGGGATCAGTGGAGGAAAATTACTAAGAAGAAACATCAGGGGTAAGGGGAAATTTGGCTTAAACCAACTTCACAAGATTCTTGCTGAAGCCAGCCCAGGGTGGTCAGACATCACCTTGTGGATGGTGGAGGATGAGGAATCTGATCAAATGTCAAGGGTGATCAGATAAGGGGTGGGGGGTGGGGGGGGTCTTGTTCTTGAGCACAAGGCCCAAGGACAAGAGCCTTACTAAAGTTGGTGAAGGAGATTGTCTTTGCCAATAGCCACACCTTCCCAATGCAGTGAAGCAAAATTTTCCACCCCAAAATGTGTCTTTTGGAATGTGGGTTATTTTAGTCTGATTATTTTTAAGAAACAGATGACTCAAGAAGTATTTCTTTTTGCCTCCCCAACTAACTGCCTAAAAGAATTTAGATAGAGGACCTATTCCCCGGAGGGAGGTGTCCGAGCTGTCACTATAGGTAAGTACAGTATAATGTGAACTTGGTGTGGCAGACAGGGAGGAACCTAGCAAGGCCTGTTTGATTAAAGTCTCCTCTGTATCCCATTGTGTCCGGAAGGCCCAGCAGACATTTGTTTACTAAACATTTATTCTTTCCATTCTTCTTGTGAATTACCTTCCTTCCCTGTGAAGTCCCTGAGGCCCACCCTTTCTTGTTAGTCCAGAATGACTTTTATACTTCATTTTGCCTGACCGTCTTTAGAATCTCTTACGTTCATGTGCATTCCCCATACATGTGTAATTAAATTTGATTTTCTCCTGTTAATCTGTCTCACAAGTTAGTTCGTAGGCCAGCCAGAAGAATCTTCAAGAGCATAGAAAAATTTTTCCTCTCCCACATCACCTGGAGAGTTTCTTTCTGAAACTCTTCTCTGTTTAAAACTTAGAAAACTTTGCTCTTTGTTTTACGATAAAACAGGAGGTACTGTTTTGTTTTTAAATAGGAGCAGGAACACATAAAAATGTTGGGCCAGTGTTCAACTGTTAGGGGAAGCATTTCTATCACCTATGAATGCATTTTTTTTTTAATTTTTTTTAATGTTTATTTATTTTTGAGAGAGAGACAGAGTGTGAGTGGGGGAGGAGCAGAGAGAGAGGGAGACACAGAATCTGAAACAGGCTCCGGGCTCTGAGCTGTCAGCACAGAGCCCGATGTGGGACTCGAACTCACAAACCATGAGATCATGACCTGAGCTGAAGGTGGACGCTTACCAACTGAGCCACCCAGGCGCCCCTTCCTATGAATGCATTTTAAGTGGACATTCCACACACACTTTTCCTGTTGCACAGCCATGAAAAGCTGACAGTAAGAATTCAGCACTGGCAGCCAAAGGGTTAATATTACCATTCGAGGAAGGCTGCTCTCAAACAGCACACTTAATCAGTCAACTATTTTTCCTGCCTCTACCACATGAACTGATGGTATTACACACATGTTTCGACTTACTCCACACTGTGCCAGCTATTGCAAATGCATCACAATAAAGGGGGTTCGTATGAAAATATTTGAAACTATTTAAAGTAACTGCAAGCATATGCATAGTTGTTTTGTTACATTTTTCCCCCATTGTTACCGAAGACCATGTCTGTCTTTTCTTTCTCCATTGTTTTTCCCCTTCAGTTAAGCTTTAGAGATGAATCTTTACTACATTTTGATCATTTCCTCACCTCAAAACAAACAGAATTGTATTCAGCAGGGTGCATTGAGTATAGCAGTGCTTCCCAAAATGTAGTCCGTGGAATGGTCTTTGGTAAGCTTCACATTTTTGCAGGTAGAACGCCATTTTAATGAATGCCTTCAAACACTGATTTACAATCAGTTACAATCAGCTATTTCCCTAGCCCCTTTGTTAGCACAGACTCACAAGGTTTGCTCATGTGGATACTATAAATTATATTTCAGTGTTAAATACACGTTAAATAGATTCATTTACAGGGCATATCCATTTAGCAGTTTCTATATTTAACAACAGACGTTTGTCTTTTTAATACAGAATTTTTGCATCATATATATTTCAAAAATGATGGTTTGGCATTAAAGTGTCTGGAATAGCACTCATCTACACATTCTCTTGATAGGAAATTGTTGTTTGTTTTCCTTTAATTCTGTTGATTTCTTTGTCGCCATTATTTCTTCATATTAAAAAAAAATCAATTCCCCTTTTTCCTTTGTTTTTGTTTCAAATTTATATAGCTCAGAGCATGGTTATCACTGCTTATATAATGAGTTTTTCTATTTTTTGTCATTTTGAATTTGATACCAAGTTTATTTGTTTTTATCCCTTGGGTCCTGGGAAAAAATAGTGTGCCGTTTAGATTCTCTGGGAGGCAGACACTGAAGGGAAGTTAGGAAAAGAAGGGTTTATTGGGGAATGACGTCCATGAAATGAACGAGCGGGAGGCAGAAATAGGTAAGGGATGCCATCAGACAGTGATGTAGTCCTGATAAATTATCTCTCTGCTCAACAGGGAACAAAGATCACCTGTTAGGTGAGTTCCACTCTGGGTGGAGATGGCTAAGCCCTTGGATCACCATCTTGTTCCAACATTGGCTTTAAGCTTCCCCATGAACAGCGGGACCTCTGTGCAAAAGCTTGCTAGATGCTTGAGGAACCAACCGAGGACTGGAGATGTCTGCTAATAACACTCTCATAGCTGGTCAGTGACTCCTTTCTTGAAGGGGGATGTGAGTGGTGCATTTCTATGTCTGCCATAGGTGTATTCTATCTTACTTTTAACAAATAACAAGTGACCAAATACAATATTTTGAAAAGCAAAAGGAAATTTTAAGAGAGTTAAACGTTTTAATAGAGTTAAACGTTGCATCAGAATGTCTAAATGTGTACACTGTGATATCATTATTTGGTTTTCTAACATCATACACAAACTTACATATACATACATCTAACTTGTTAATATTTGCAATCATATTTTCTTCACATAAACGTTTGAAGATACACAGTGCTAGAAATCCAATGGACAGGCATGGAGTGACCCAAAATGAGTGGAAAAGAAAATAATTTCTTATATATGAATCTCTCTTATTTTCAAAGGAATATTTGATTCTATATAAAGCATTAAAATGACACATTGGTATTGGAAAGACATGCCAATGCCCAACATCTATTATCTCACAAATATTATGTTTGGTAAGTGATTTTTTTTTGGAGTCTAGTTTATCTTAAATAGTTTCACAGAAATTACATATTTATTTTCTAAAGATTTACACAATCAACAAAATATTGGATATATAAATCTCAAGAACATTTTCAAAATTAATTGGAATTATTCAAAACCCCTTAATCATTTGTACTGGTATTTTATATTTATGTTTTCTTCAAAGTACTGTGGGAATTGGTAAGCATTAATTATCCATGGACACCAGCTATTAGAGGACACTTATCATAGTTAATGGTTAACATCTGCATTAATACTACATGTACCTATTAATTAACCCCCTTTGTGTGGAATGTTTATGGTGCATGACATTTTCTCATATTTTCCTCGAGATAATATGAAAGTTAATGAGAACTGCACATGTGCATCAAGAAGAGAATAGAGCCTTTGTCCTAATCTTATTAAGTTTCTCCAGATGTGATAATATTGTCCTGTCTCCAAATGGCTTTTTTTATTATCACTTTAAACTAATAAGATTTAAAATTAGAAAACAAAGTAACACAAGCAAAGAACTTCCTGAACTTGCATTTACTTTTTATTTTCCTTAATAATCTTAAATTTCCTGCGGGTAAAAGAATGTGATTGCAGAGTCAATACACAGCTGATCATAGATCTAGGGGCATTTTTCTTGCACATAAACCTGAGTTATAAAGCTCAGAGTATTTTCAAGTCCAGAAGAGAACTAGATACAGATCCTATTGAGCATTCCCTAACCCACTTTAAAACACCATCTGCTGAATGCCAATTATATCTCTATAATATGCTAAATGCTTCCACATCTACCGTCCCACTTAATCATGTATTCATTCAACATATATTTATCAAGTACCTTCTGTACTAAGCAAGAGGAATACAAGAGTGAGCAAAACAAGCATATTTACTTTTCTGGTGGATCTTTCAGTCTGGTGGGGGAGACCGGTAGGAGATAATCCTATCAGTCATCAGTTGCTACAGAACAAACTTTCCTGATGTTCTGTAGCATGCAACAATAAGAATTTAATGTCATGCTCCATATGCAGGTCAGCTGGGGCAGCTCAGCTCCATATGTCTCTCATTCTTCTAGGACCAGCAAACGACCAAGTGCGTGTTCTTCTAAAGGAAATGACAGAGATACAAGAAAACAAATCCCACCACACAAGCATACTTCAGACCTTTACTTATGTCGTATCCACTAACATCTTAGTGGCCAAGTTGAGTTACATGGCCAACCCCAAAACAAATATGGTGGGAAGTATACCCTGCTTACAAGTGGATTGGCAAGGAGAACCAACATTTGCTGAACAATAATCCAAATTATCACAAAAATTAATCACAAATACTTGAATAATTAAAAACTCTGGGGCACAATGATGGAAGGTTAAATGAATTTGGCCAGAATCTTAGAGCAGAGCTGGGTCCCATCTGGGGGTCAGGAAGACTTCTCCAAAGACAAGGGAATATGAGATGAGCTGAGGGTTGAAGAACAGGTCAAAAAATAACTAGGAAAAGAAGAGGTGTGAGGAATTATCCAGGCAGGGGAGGAGCATACAGAGTGGCAATTTCAAGGAAATGAAGAGGGGGCCCTGACAACATTGTTCAGAGAGTGAGAAGGAAGGTCAAGAAGCATGAAGCTTGTGGAGTAGGTACAGTGAGATCTTGCAGGGCTTTGCAGACCATGTGCAGGATTTCATCTTTACCCTGAGACCAACGTGAAGCCCTAGAGGGTTTTAAGCAAATGAGAGACATGACCAAATTCAGTTCTGGAAGTTACTCCTGTTGCAGTGGAGGGAACAGCTTAACAGTGGACTTAAAGACATGAAAGTCATCAACAGATAGATCATAATCAACATCATTGGCATAGTTCCCTGCCTGTTTTTATAAACAAAGTTTTATTGGAACATAGCCATGCTCATTAATTTATAGATTGTCTATGGCTGCTTTTATGCTACAGTACAGAGTTGAGTAGTTGTGACAAAGACCAGATGTCCCACAAAGACAGCAATATTTACTATCTGACTGCTTACAGAAAACATTTGCCAATCCCTGTATCGATGACATAGCCTTAAGAAGAAATCATAGACAAAGGGAGCAGAAGACCTAAGACACAACCTGGTATGGTAAAGAATGACAAAAAAGAGAAAATGAGCTAGCAAAAGAAGCTGAGAATCCTAATCTGTTTGACAGGTTTTAGCCCTACTTTACAGATCTAGAAATACAGGTTTGGAGAGTGTGGTAGATTGCAACCTATAGCCATAAATTTCTCCCCCTTTTCTATGCTTACGTTTTTCCAGCATGGGGTTAGTATTTCTCCCATCTCTCCACAGCCTTGGTTTTGGGTGGTCCTGGTGACTGACTTTGACCCATAAAATACGGTTGAAGTGACAGCATAGGAGTTCCAAGCCTTGGCTTCCAAGGCCTTACAGTTTCTCCACTTCTCTTGTGTCCTGAGACTATTACAGGAGGAGACTTAAGCCAGCCTCCTGGATGCTAAGAGTCCACATGGAGAGAGGCCCAGCCCACAGCCAGCAACAATCACCAGACATGTAAGTGGGCCATCTGGGACTACCCAAATTCCTGCAAATGGCCACCTTACTGCTGTCAACTAAATGTACCTAAGCCAGCCCACATGAAGAGCCACCCAGCTGATTTCAGCCCAAATTGCTGACCCACAAAGCCACTTAGCTTTCGGCTGGTTTGATACACAGCAAAAGATAACTGAAACAAAGACATTGAGTGACTTTCTTGAGATCACATGACCATATAGCTATTAAGTAGCTTGAGATCACATGACCATATAGCTATTAAGTAGCGAGGCTAGCTTTCAAGCCAGGTCTTAGGACTCCAGGTACATAATGTCCTCTCTGTTCATGTTTAAACATGGCAAACAACAAAAATGATACTATGTTAGTCTGTCTTCCTCTTAAGACACTGATTTGGGTGATTGTGGAATTGATAATTTGTTGTTATTTCAAGGTATCTGGGGATGCCCTCTTCTATTAAATAGAAGATATAAAATTTAGAAACATTGTGCCAGCTTGCCAAGTTTTTGAAAATTCAATCTTATGCATCTTTCTGAGTTTGTTTTCTCTCTTTCTTTCTTTCTTTCCCCCTTTCTCATTCTAGAAAAGATTTCACTCAGCCCTCCTCCAACAGATGCATTGTTTTGGTTTAGTATATTGCCCTAATTGAATTGCAAATAATAATCTTGAAAGGAGAGTTAACAGTCATTAGCTCTGCAGTGTATAAATTTGTCTATGAATTGTTTCCTGAAAGGTTAGACACAGAATAACTAAGTCTTAAATACAATGATGATAGCCAAGGATAGTCATTGCCTGGACATACTTTAAGAGAGACAGAGAGGCAGAGAGGGATACCCAACTAGGAAACAACAGCCAGAAGGCAATATGAGTCAAGAATTAAGAAAGTGGACAGAAGGAAAGAAAGGAGACTTGGAAGGCTGAAACCACTTCACAGCTAAATCAGAAGAGCCACTGTTTAATCCTGAGCAGGAAAAACAAAGTGAAGAAGAGTTAAGGAAGGGTTAGCCTCGCTTGCTAGAATCCAGGTCTGTGGGTACAGTCGGTTTGCATACAAATGGTGAGGAAGGTGAACTTGGCCCTCAATGTACTACACTCCATCTTCAACCCCCTCAACCTCCCCTGAACCCCGCACCATTGCCACCTTCACTGCACCTCTGCCTACAAACACCACTTCTCTCCCTGGAACTCTCCTCTCTTTTTTCTGTTGCTTACCAAAACCCTCTCCCAGTAAAGCAGCTCTTGGTTATTTGCATATTAATGAGTCTAAATGAACATTAATTTAACATTTAAATGAGCACCTTGTTCCAGATAAATGGCATCTGAAGTCTAATTATAGGTGGGTGGGCAATGCTGTGTTAAAGGAATTTCTAGCAGTTGTGAACTCGTGGGAGAAGTTCTTTCTGGAGCTGGAGAAAGAAAGTGACGGCTTGAGTTGGATACACATTCACTACATTTAGGAATAACTTTCAGTGAAAAAAGAAATCCGTAAATGAGGGTGGTATGGCAGGCTGGTAGATTGGGAGGATTATTTCAACTCCGTGTTGAGGTAAAGATAGACTTGGAAGAAACTCACTTGGGCAGGGAGCCAAGACAATGTGGTATGCATGGTAACAAATGAGAGGGATGGTTAGTAATAGACTGGTAGGTACTGAGTTGAGAGATACATATGGAGTCTGTAGGTACAGGGAAAAACTAGCATGAGTGAAAGAGGTGGAGTTGAAAATGATGTAAAAAATGATAGATGGGAAGATGATCATGGAGAATAGTGAGCATGATTTCAAAGAATGATTGAGTTACACCTATCACAGTGGTTAAAGCCATAAGACCAGCTACACGAAATGTTAGCCAGTATAGGGGGCAAATGTGATTCTCCTTCACTGTTGATGGAGGTGTCACAGGGCACAACCACTTTGAAGAGGTATTTGGCAGTTTCTTTAAGGTTAAACATTCATCTACCCTATGACCCAGCAATTCCTTTCCTAGGTATTTACCCAAGAGAAATGAAAATATATTTTTCTCCAAATGACTTGTATAATAAAAGACATATGATAGCAGCCTATTGCATAATAGCAAAAAACACTGGAAAAGTCCCAAATGTCCATCAACAGAAGAGATGAACAAATTATGGTATGTTCGTGCTGTAATATAATCCTCGGTAATAAAAAAATGAAGTACTAATACATGCAACCGCATTGATAAATATCAAAAATATTATGTTAATACAAAGGTGGCAGATTATGGTCCACAGGCCGTATCTAGTCCACCATCTGTTTTTCTAACTGAAGTCCTATTGGGATACAGCCACACCCATTCATTTCCATACTGTCTACAACAGCTTTGGTGCTAGGACAGCAGAGTTGAGTAGTTGAGATGGAAACCAAATGGAATGCAAAACCAAAAACACTTCCTATCTAATCTTTATAGGAAAAAGGTTGCCAGTCCCTGCATTAAGCAAAAAAAGGCAAGCACAAAAGAGTACATACCACATAATTCCATTTATATGAAATATAAGAACAGACAAAACTAATCTATGAGGAGTGGAGGGAAGGGAGAATTGACTGGAAGGGGCCACAGATTTTTGGAACGATGAAAATGTTCTGTATCTCCTTTAGGGTGGTGGTTACTTACTCGTATATAATTATCAAAACTTCTCAAAGCGAACACCTAAGATATGGGAATTTTATGAATAAAAAGTTATTTCTTTGAAAGAAGTTTGAACTAAACCACTTAATCAGCCTTATCTTAGGGGAAAAGATTTATTGAAAAATAATTTATTTAATTCTACTAAAGTTATTTTGGAAATCCAATGTAATTTTATTATTTCCTACTGGTACTGTAATAAATTTCCACAAACTTCATGGTTTAAAACAACACACATTTATCATGTTTAGTTCTGAAGGTCAGAATTCGGAAATGGGCCTTCTGGAGCTAAAACCAAGGTGTCAGAAAGGTAAGTTCCTGTCTAGAGTATCTAGGGAGAATCCGTTCTAGTCTTTTCTAGACACTTTTCTGGCTCTTAGCCTCCTTCCATCTTCTAAACTAGCAATTGCACCACTGTGACCCCTTCTTCTACTGTCGTATCTTCTCCAACGCCTGCCTTCCACTTTTAAGGATGCTTATGATTACATTAGGCCCATCCAGATAATCCAGGATAATCTTATTGTAAGGTCAGCTGACTAGCAACCTTAATTCCATCTGGAACCTTAATTTCCCCTTGCCATATAGCAATACATACCCGCGGGTTCAGAGAATTAGGAAATGGACGTCTCTGGGAGTCCCATTATTGTGCTAATCACAACACCCTTTCTGCAAAGCTAATATGCCTCTTCTAACTACTACCTTGATTGCAAATCTAATCACTCTCTGATGAGTGAGTATATGCTCAATCTACTGAATCCCTGCCTGGTGTAGCAGATGACTACAGAGAGGAAACAAAGAGAAGGTATTTCTTTAAAGCAGTAGAGGCACAGAGCTAATGCTTTCCAAGACAATAAGAGGAAATGCCTCTTGTAAATTTATGCCAGAGTTGGCAGTCAAGACAGGCCAAGGGACTCGGACTCTCTGTGGCAAGTAGTAGGCATTGGTCAGAAGGGTGGCAGAGATTAGCAGGGCAACTAATGGCTATCAGCAGAATAAAATCTGATATACCTAGCACTGCACTCCAGCCAACTGAGCCAGCCAACCCCAAATTCTGTTTATCCACGACACAACAAAGTGAATAAGAATTCACCGTTGCACAAGAATTCTAGAATGATGAAACTTTTCTATATACTTAGAGGTTTTGTGATATTTCCATCTATAATTCATAACCTCAAGAAGCACACAAATACTGCTGGTAAAGCCACACGTACATGTCTTGGCTTTTGACTAGAGATAAATCAACACAATATGGCATTATCAGCCATTTTCACTTATCAGTTGTTCTGACTGGCTTCCCTGTACTCAGAGGAATACTGGGTTAATGAGAGTTTCTTGCTAAATCCACATATAAAGTATGGCCCATAAGCATGCCCCTTGGACATATGACCTTGGACCTTGAATCGGACATCCCCTTTTTGGATCTGTTAAAGAACAAAAATTCAACTGAGTGAATTTGAACATCTAATTGGCTTTATTAAAAGTGATTCATGAATTGGGCAATACCCCATCCAGCAAGTAGAGGGGAGCAAGTGTTGTGCAAAGTAGGAGGTTTTCATAGGAAGGAGGGTAGAGCAAGAAGTTACTAGCAGAAGAAAAGAAAGGATTGTTCCAGACAAGGTCACCTTCTCTTAAGGGGAAGGGCAGAGGGTCTTATTGTGCAGATTACATCATCTTCCTTTGAGGCCCATGTGACAGATAACCTTGCTGGTACCCTTCAGAGAATTCCTGACTGACCATTTGATGCTACATTTCTGGGGGATGTTGAAACTGCACTGAGGTCAGGTATTAGTCCCAGTTCTGGTGATATGGCTTACATGACTCCATTTTGGGCTTGTAATTCTCTTTTTAATAGGTCCTACCCATCCTGTACCATTTCCTCCATATTTTTTAGTTACCCATGTGCCAAGGCTCTGTATAGAAAGTGAAAGTGACACTTGGCCCACAAAATGAAGCAATCAACAACAGTAGATAGTACTTTTACTAGAGATGCTTTTACTAGAATCTCAGCCATAGCTTTGATTATAGATTTCATAGTGTTTTTATAAACCTTTGCATAAATACATTGTTGCTTAAAATACAAGTAACTTTGAATTGAAAACACAATAAAAAGTGGAACAAATTAATTGCTACAATATAAATGTCATAGTCTAGATAGGAATCTGTCAGAACATGAGAGCTATAGAGGAAAAACAAGAAGATAGGTTTTCAGTGATGGAAAAGCCACCAGCCATTGTTTTAACTCAGTCGCCTCATTCAACTCCATATGGATGGAGGCTCTAGGGTTCAGTGAGACAAAGTACCAGTTAATAGGTGGTGAAGCCACTTGCTGAGTTCAAGTTTTGACCCCCAGCTGCATCTCTTTATTTCCTGTGGTTGTTTTGTTTGTTTGTTTGTTTGTTGTTTTGTCTTTTTCATTTTTGCCTAAAAAGAATGTGAGCATCCAAATAGGGGCTTCCTAGTGCTCTGTGATGTGCTAAGATAACTATTCACAGACGTGTCCCAGCACCCAGCACTGCTGGACTATAGCCCTAATGTAGATGAACCGTAAGTAAGAGTGGTCAAGATTAATAGCCAATTCATACAAAAACTGGCCTTGCCAGATTTTCAGGGCCCAAGACACTACCAGATGCATTTCCCAGTGTGAAAGATTAGTGCCTGGAGCTGGCTGGCCTGGATTCCCTACGGTTCCCAATGTCACTAGTGAGAGAAGAGTTACAGATTTATTGCTGGACTGTAGTGAAATGAAATCATCATTCGGTCATCATTTCAAGCCAACATACAATCTTACTTTTTTTTTTTCCTCGTAAAAGTCCCTGGACACGTTTTCCTCCTTCTTCAAGCAACCATTATCTGCACTATATAAAATGAGATCAAGTAATAAATTTTTGTGCAGTAAAGGTAGTCTCCTATTCACTATGTAATGATGACATTTGCTTTTTAATTCTTTTCAGTTGGAAAAATGCCTTTATTTGTAAATAGCTGCTTAGCAACATTCTTTGTAAATGCTCATATCTCATTTGGAACACCTATCACTTGGTTCTGGAAATCCTTAAATTCCTTGGGGCTTATGCAGTATTCTCAAAACATGGACAAAAGAGCAGGAGAAAACATGTGATAGAGTTGAATCATTCCAGTTTTCTAACCAGAAGAGGAATTTAATAAATATGAAAAGCGGCCTTCATTTCAGATGGAACTGATGTGATGCTGAAGGAAAAAATATGAAATTCAGATCTGGGTCCGTAAAGAATAGTATGTCCATCCATGATAGAGCACATGGCTAGAGCAGATCAAGTCAGGAGTGGGAAACTGGGAAGGTACAAGAAGATCTAAAACTGTAGTTTTATCATCTGTTTATCACTGGGAATCCCTGGTGTCTTGGAACCAAATGCAGCCCTAACATTTTACAGATGAGGGAAAGAATCCCAGTTATGATTATTGTCCTGAGGAGCCCCATTTCCTCACTCACACCCTCAGGATATGTGTGTCTATGTGTATTGAATGGGAAAGGAAATACAGAACCCCAGAGAGTTTGTGATTATGTGCACCTGCCCACATCACAGGGTAGAAGTGTAGGTAAAGGAATTTCTCTTAGAGTTGGCAGACTTCCCAATAATGGGAAGTTCTGACTTCCCTCTTTTGGATCTTTCCCAGTAGCACTTTCTCTCTTTTCTTAGTTATCTGTGTGCCAAGGCTCTGCATACAAGGTGAAGCTGACACATCGATTCAAGAGTCGTCATAAAGTGGTGGCCCAACACTTCCTTGTTGAAACTCATTGACATTACCTATGAACATCAACAACTGCTCTTCCGCTCTTGAGTGTTGGGAAAGAAAATGATACTCGGGGACAAAATAACATATGACTATAGGAAATTCTGTGAAAATAAGTCAGAATAAGTGTGGTAACCAGCCTTGAAGATGGTCCCCTGTGACTCCCATCTCCTTACATTCATGTCCTTGTTTAGTGTCCTTCCACACTATACCAAGTTGGTCTGTGTGACCAGTGGAATAAGACATAAGTGGTGGTATGCCACTTCCAAGATTAGATTCCATACGGCATCACATTTTCCATCTTGGATGCCCTCTCATTCTCTGTCACCCTTGGAACACTCACTCTGGAAGAAGCGAGATGCCATGTCTTGACATTCAGTCAGCCCCATGGACAAGCCATGCAGTGAGGATCTGAGACTTCCAGCCAACACTTGTGTGGGTGAACCTTTTTGATGCAGATCCCCCAGCACCAGTCAAGATTTCAGATCATCCAACCTAGACCCTGAGCCAGAACGACCCAGTTAAGCCACTCTTGGATTCTTGAACTTCACAACCTGTGAGAAGTAAATATTTGTTGTCTTAAGCCATTAAATTTTAGGGTAATTTTTCAAATATAGCAATAGATAAGTAATACAAGTTAGAATACAACATTTGAAAACTTCAGTCCATAAAATTCTTGGTAATATTTTTATTCTTTTAGAGAAAGAAACATTCTGAGGAGAAACTGTATTATCTCATTGGGAGGATGTAAGGTGCTTTTTTCGGCCTTGTTAAATTCAGTTTTCAAATCACTTTTCTTCACCCAGTTATCAAGCATCTTTTATATACACACTACTAGGATAAAATTATAGAAATATAAAGATACACCAATATCTTGAACATGCTTAAACCAAAAGTCCCACATGGATACCCTGCAGCATATTTTGTTTCCTCCTCAGTATTTGTTTGCATTTTATTTAATCTACATTAAAAACTATCAATGCTGCATATTTTCAATTCAACCTTTGAGATCCACTTCCCAGGGTGCTGGCCTTTGGGATCCACTACCCTCTGACTTTCTCTTGGTTTCAGCCAATGGTAGAATATACAGGAGATGAGAGAATGGAAGAAGGAGATGAAGGTATTTATAACCTTGGCTCCTTCACTACCTTGGATTGGCTACTTCTCTCCACCCAAGATGATGCTTCTGGCTCGCAGACCTCTCAGTCCTCTCCCATAGCCACAGCTAAGCCCTTTAGACCAACAAGCAGTAATGTTCTCTGCTGTTGCCAGCCCCAGGGTGCTTCACCATTCCTTGATAAGTGAGAGAAACCCCACCCACAACTTTTAAACAATTCCTGTATTTGTCAATTAGCCATTTTAAACATGTCATGCATTTCTTGCCAGGACTAAACAATATACCCACCTTTAAAAACTGGGAGATTTCCCATAGAGATCAGAATTTCCACACTCATCTTAAAAATCAGAAGATCCTGGGGTCCGGACTTCAAGCTGTATTACAAAGCTGTAATCATCAAGACAGTATGGTACTGGCACAAAAACAGACACAGAGATCAATGGAATAAAATAGAGAACCCAGAAATGGACCCACAAACATATGGCCAACTAATCTTTGACAAAGCAAGAAAGAATATCCAATGGGATAAAGACAGTCTCTTCAACAAGTGGTGCTGGGAAAACTGGACAATGACATGCAGAAAAATGAACTTAGACCACTTTGTTACACCATACACAAAAATAAGCTCAAAATGGATGAAAGACCTAAATGTAAGACAGGAAGCCATCAAAATCCTAGAGGAGAAAGCAGGTAAAGACCTATTTGACCTTGGCCGCAGCAACTTCTTACTCAACACGTCTCCAGAGGCAAGGGAAACAAAAGCAAAAATGAACTGTTGGGACCTCATAAAAATAAAAAGCTTCTGCACACCGAAGGAAGCAATCAGCAAAATTAAAAGGCAACCAACAAAATGGGAGAAGATATTTGCAAATGACATATCAGATAAAGGGTTAGTATCCAAAGTCTACAAAGAACTTATCAAACTCAACACCCAAAAAAACAAATAATCCAGTGAAGAAATGGGCAAAAGACATGAATAGACACTTCTCCAAAGAACACATCCAGATGGCCAACCGACACATGAAAAAATGCTCAACATCACTCATCATCAGGGAAATACAAATCAAAACCACAATGAGATACCACCTCACACCTGTCAGAATGGCTAACATTAACAACTCAGGCAACAGATGTTGGCGAGGATGCAGAGAAAGAGGATCTCTTTTGCACTGCTGGTGGGAATGCAAGCTGGTGCAGCCACTCTGGAAAAGAGTATGGAGGTTCCTCAAAAAATTAAAAATAGAACTACCCTATGACCCAGCAATTGCACTAGTGGGTATTTATCCAAGGAATACAAGTATGCTGTTTCGAAGGGACACATGCACTCCAATGTTTATAGCAGCACTATCAACAATAGCCAAAGTACGGAAAGAGCCCAAATGTCCCACGATGGATGAATGGATAAAGAAAAGGTGGTATATATATACAATGGAGTATTACTAGGCAATCAAAAAGAATGAAATCTTAACCATTTGCAACTACATGTATGGAACTAGAGGGTATTATGCTAAGCGAAATTAGTCAGAGAAAGACAAAAATCATGAATTCACTCATATGAGGACTTTATGATACAAAACAGATAAACATAAGGGAAGGGAAATAAAAATAATATAAAAACAAGAAGGGAGGCAAAACATAAGAGACTCTTAAATATGGAGAACAAACAGAGGATTACTAGAGGGTTTGTGGAGGGAGGGTGGGATAAATGGGTAAGGGGCACTAAGGAATCTACTCCTGAAATCATTGTTGCACTATATACTAACTTGGATATAAATTTAAAAAAAAAAAAAAAAAAAAAAAGAGTGCACTTGTGACGAGCACTGGGTGATTATGGACGTATTGAATCACTATATGGTACCCCCAAAACTAATATAGCATTCTGTTAACTGGAATTTAAATAAAAACTGCGGCGCCTGGGTGGCGCAGTCGGTTAAGCGTCCGACTTCAGCCAGGTCACGATCTCGTGGTCCCTGAGTTCGAGCCCCGCGTCGGGCTCTGGGCTGATGGCTCGGAGCCTGGAGCCTGCTTCCGATCCTGTGTCTCCCTCTCTCTCTGCCCCTCCCCCGTTCATGCTCTGTCTCTCTCTGTCCCAAAAATAAATAAAAACGTTGATAAATAAAAACTAAAAAAAGAAAAAAAAGATACTGGGGTGCCTGGGTGGTTCAGTTGGTTGAGCACCAGACTTTTGATTTCATCCCAGGTCATAATCATGGGTCATGGGATTGAGCCCCATATCAGGCTGGGCGTAGAGCCTGCTTAAGATTCTCTCTCTCTTTCTCTCTATCTCTCTCTCTCTTTCTCTCTCTCTCCCCCCTCCTCTGTTTGTACTCTTTCTCTCTCTCTTTTTTTTAATTAAAAAAATAAATAAAAAATCAGGCAACATTGGGTTCATATTCCCAAGCAGCTGCTCTCTGTGTCTTTTTTGACAGACCATGAGCTCTCAAATTACCCATCAGTTCCTACCATTGCCTGTTATGTGACCCCCAACTTTTCTTAGCACTTATATGATATGCTTGTCCCTTTATGTTCATTTGAGTTTGTGAACTTGGGCTAAATCTATGGCAGGAAAGAGATCATCTTGAATACAAATCACTATTATATCATATGGTATATTGGTGCCAAAAAGTGATTAAGACATTAAGGACAATGACGATTAAGTGGATGGAACATTCATCTCTGTCTTTGAGAAATTTCATGGAGGAACTGGTCCCTAATGCTTCACTTTGAAGAACAACACTACACTTGAAACATTATAGGCTATAAACTCATGGGGAAGTCTGGTCATTATTTATACCCTTTGCTTACATGGAAAAATAAATTCTGGAAACCAAAAAGTTGATTTCAAGGTAACATTTTTGGAATATAATCCAATAATTAAATCGGTGACCCTCTAATAACTAACTCTAGGCATTGAAATAATTACCTTTTAAATAAAGTATGTCCAAATAGAAAAAGTCTAGGATTTGGGACCTTGATCCGAAAGATTTTAATGGTAAAACATTAAAGTCTAAAATGTAAAGTGTAAAATGGGGTTCTCTATTGCCAACATTCTTTAACCTCATTGTGGATGAACTAATCAATGCAATTAGACAGCAGAAATAAATTAAGTATGAACAATAGGAAAAAGACTCAAAATTATCATTATTTGTAGACACTATGAGCTTATAGACTAGAACATACAAGAGAATTGACCTAAGAACTATGGGAAACAATGGTACGATAAGTAAGGTGATGAGTTACTTTTCTATATATTTGTTCATTCAGAAAACATGTACCAAGTATCTATTTGTTGCCATACTGCATTCTAGGCATTGGAGATACAGCAGTAGACAAACCAGATTAAAAAAAAAAAAATCATTGCCCTCATGCAACCGCTATTCTAGTGAGGAATCTATAAAATAAATATATATAAGACAATGTATAAAATAAATAAGTAAAATGTATGGTGTGCTAAATAGTGAGTAGTGTTAAGGATAAACATGAAGCAAGGAAGGAGGTATATGGTATATGAGGGATTACACTTTTATAAGTGGCCAGGGAAGGCCTCATTCAGCAGATGCAAAACATCACGATCTCGAGGGAATAATGGAGCGAGCTATGGGTGTGTCTGGTAATGATACCAAGCAAAAGGAACAGCAAATGCAAAGGCTCTTTGAGTCTTTGGTAAATTCCAATTAGTTATAATTAGCAGGAGGATCCAATTAAAAAATATACAATGGAAGGAAAATTCCATTCACAATCAGCAAGCAGAAAGGTAAACTAAGAATAAACAGTTTAAAAAGTATATAGGATCAGGTTGTAAGGAGGGCACTTGTTGTGATGAGCACTGGGTGTTGTATGTGAGGAATCACTGAATTCTACTCCTGAAACCAATATTGCACTGTGTTAACTAACTAAAATTTAAATTAAAAAAATAAAACAATAGGGGCGCCTGGGTGGCTCAGTCAGTTCAGCATCTGACTTCAGCTCAGGTCACGATTTCGCGGTTTGTGGGTTCGGGCCCTGCGTCCGGCTCTGTGCTGACAGCTGAGAGCCTGGAACCTGCTTAGGATTCTGTGTCTCCCTCTCTCTCTGCCCCTCCCCCGCTCACGTCTGTGTCTGTCTCTCAAGAATAAACGTTACAAAATTAAAAATAAATAAATAAAATAATAAATAAAAAGTATGTATGATCTATATGAAGAAAACATTAATACCATAGTAAGAAATGAAAGAAGAGCTAAAGGGATAGTGTATTCAGCAGGGTTCCACAAGGGAACCAGAGCCTCTATGGGTACTATGAAATAAGGAATTGATTACAGACTTAGACCATACTGAATTGTGGAAGGAGCTAGAGAAGTAAAGATCCAAGAGGGAGAACTTAGGATCAGAGAAGAGTCACCAGCTCTCCTGAACCCTGGTCCAGATGGAGAAGTCAGGGTTTTCAGGGGAATCAGGAAGCAAGACACCTGCAGCTGCCAAGAGTGATGAGCAAAGAGAGCTAGCGCATCAGTCTAGAAGACTCTGGCCTCTGCGTAGCAACCACCTCCATGAATTCACAGCCAAGATCTGTTGGCGGCACTGGTGTGCTCTTGGTCGTAGGGCCAGAGCCGGGAAGAAAAGCAGAACAAAGAGTGAGGAAGATTAAGAACCTGCTGGAACCCACTTGCATTTCTGCATTTGCTCTTCTGCATCTGCCTCTAATAACCTCTATCCCTGATGACCTTTAAAGACCATGGCTGCTGCCTCACATCTGCTTTGCCAATCTCACACCAATTCGCCTTTTGGTGAATTCCAACCTGGGACTACACAGGGAGGAAGATTCTGGAAAATGTGGCCAGGTTGACCCATACAACTTCTACAGAAAGACATGGTGCTCTTGCATAAAAAGATTTGTTGTTGTGAAAATACCAACACAGTCTCCCTCAGGAAGGGTTGTCAAGAAATGTATTAGTAAGGTTTATCTGTAAAAATGAAAATGTGAGAATAGCCCTGAAATTTCCCGAAAGAAGAGGAGCATCTGCCTCATAACATATTAAAACATATAACTGTTTGGTACTGGAGAAAGACTGAAACAGTGAACAAAAGAGTTGAGAACTCAACCTAAATACATATAGGGATTTTAATAAAAGTCGCATCTCAATTCAGTAAAGAAACAAGGGATTTTTTTTTTTTTTTTGGTATATAATGGTGTTGAAACATGTTTAAAAAAATTCCTCAAAGTACAGGACAGAAAATCTAAAAGCCAAAGAAGAAAATAATGATAAAAATGACATTAAAATGTTAAGGTTTGTGATAGAAAAAATATATGATAAACAAAGTTGAAAGACCAACAACAAATATCGGAAAGCATATGTGCACCACATTTGAGACACAAAGGCTACTTCCTTTTGTTTAAAAAGAACTCATACACGGGGCGCCTGGGTGGCTTAGTTGGTTAAGTGTCCAACTCAATTTAGGCTGAGGTCATGATTTCATTGTTTGAGCCCCGAGTTGGGCTCTGCACTGACAGCATGGAGCCTGCTTGGGATTCTGTCTCTCCCTTTCTCTCTCCCCAACCCTGCTCTCCCTCTCTCTCTCTCTCTCTCTCTGTCTCTCAAAATAAATATATAAATACTAAAAAAAAAACCCTCATACCATAAAAAAACCTCATACACATTTTTAAAAGGAAAAAATCAGCAAGGCAATAGAAAAATTCAAATAAATGATTAAATAATAATTATTAAATGAATTATTAAATAATTAATTTTCAAATAAATTATTGAAAACATGTTCAGATATTCAACCTCATTAATAAAGAAAAGTACATCAAGGGGCACCTGGGTGACTCAGTCAGTTGAGCATCTGACTCTTAATTTTGGCTCATGATCTTGGGGTCTTTGGAACGTGTCCAGCTTTCCACTGAACATGGAACCTCCTTGGGATTCTCTCTTTCTCTCTCCCTGTGCCTCTCCCCTTCTCACTCTCTCTCTAAAAAAAAAAAAAGAAAGAAAAGAAAAGAAGAGAAGAAAGAAAGAAAGAAAGAAAGAAAGAAAGAAAGAAAGAAAAAAGAAATGTATATCAAGATAATAAATGTATTTTGTGTATTTTGTCCCAGTCCAATGAACAAAAATTAGAAAGTACGAAAATATTCAGTGTTGTCAAGAATGAGAGAAGAGGCACTTCAGAGCCCAGTCTCTCAAATGACTTTGATTCCTCACATTAATGGCTCCTCTGGGTTGGTTTCTCTACCCTTCACATTTTCACTCCAGGCATAGATTCAGTTCCTTTCTGGTCCAATCTAAGGAGGAGCTGAGACCACAACATGGTGTTAAATATAACTTTATGAGCAACTGAGGAATAACCAAAGTAGAGTTTGGAGAGTGACTTCCTCTGCTACAAAATGTAATCACTCACAGCTTGACCCTACTCCTAAATTCCCCATCTTAATCTGAGTTTTCTTCCACGAGACAAAGACAATGTACACCTCACAACCCAAAATCTCTAAGTGCCTCCCATCCTGAACCCCAAAAAACCTTCAGCCTCAACCACAGGTGGAGGTCCTGCCCTACCCTAGTCTGAGGTAGACTCATTTCATGCTTCAGGATGACTGATGGTGAGATCATTCATTTCTTTCAGTAGACAGAATCACAACAATCAATAATGGTATGCTTCTCCAAATCTGTTCAATAGCAGCAGTGAAGGATTATTAATAGTTCCTCTAAATCCATATTTAAGAAAAAACTTTTTTTCTTTCACTTTTCAAACACATAGCTGTCCATCTCAAAACGAACACTTCATATCTTCAATTGCAGCTTCTGCAGTAAAATCTATAGTGACTTCAAGTTATTGTCAAGAACTCTAGGTAAGTATTTGCCTTGCATTCATTCTGATGATGAAGCCAAATCAAAGCTGCTCCAACTGTGAATTAGTAACCCCACCGTCATCAGCAATCAAAAATGGAAGCCTCTCCAAAGGGCAATTATCTCAATAAAAGAGAATTGTACTTCTTATCTTCATCAAACACTCAGCGTCATGTTCATTCAAATTTCCTATACTTTACATAATTTACTTCTCTATTTAGAAGAAAATTAATGAATGCCCTTTGATAATCCTTTAGTCATTTGGGTTTGGCAGACAATGCATATCTCCATGAGTACCATCAGTTTGAAAAATTAACTGTCCTCTACTGGGATCAAACATAGACAAACTTGGGACATGACTCAGGTTCATGCTGGCACACTCACTTCCCTTTTGGGTCTCTCTCTTCCAGCACTGAACCATTCTTCCAAGAGAATGTCTTCTTTCTGGTTCTTAACTACTCTCTGTTATCATTAAGTTATCATTAAGCTAACTCAGGTATAATCCAAAGCCTCCAAACAAATCCAAAACTTGAGCTACCACAAGTTTTTTTTTCCTTTTGTTATTTTCTAGTGGTGACTTCAATCAGAAAAAAAAAAAATGACACTAGGGGCACCTGGGTGGCTCCGTCAGTTGAGCGTCAGACTTTGGCTCAGGTCATGATTTCGCAGTTTGTGAGTTTGAGCCCTGCATCAGGCTCTGTGCTGACAGCTCAGAGCCTGCAGCCTGCTTTGGGTCCTGTGTCTCCCCTTCTCTCTGCCCCTCCCATGCTCATGCTGTGTCTCTCTCTGTCTCTCAACAATAAATATATGTTTAAAAAAATTTTTAATATATTTTTTAAAAAATGACACTAAAATTCTCCAAGGGCATCTTTCTTATCATCCAAGGAGTGTCAGATATTGTATCAGATATCTGTGATATTTCAAATCTCACCACTTAACCTATTTGTAAACTTTCCCATTCCTCTTACCTTCCATTTGCCTCTTCTATTGATAGAAAGAATAGTGCTCTGAATTTATTAAGAATTGAAAAGCAAAACAAAAAAATTACTCAACTTAAAAAAAATGCATTCATATTACAACCAGGTAATCAAGACAACTATAAAGAAAATCTCATGACATGAAAATCAGGACCCATCCCATACTTATCAGGCCCACAGCTGGCAATTAGGAAGTTTAAAGTGAGTTTGTGACATATTTTTATAAATTTCCACAAATAAACTGCACCAACTCTACTCATGCCATCTTTCCTTTCTCCTTTTTTCTTTTTCCATATGAGAGTTTTTCTGTCTCCGTATGTTTTCAGAATAAAAAACTCTTTCCTTTAGTCGTCAACAGATACACCCTGCTGAGAATTACAGATGGAATACAATCTGTTTAGCTTAACTGAAGGCTGGATCTTGTTCATAAGATTTCAGACTCTCCTTTATTTACCTTCATAAACACCATCCCTTGCCCACAATTCAAAGAAAAAGTATACACACTCACAGTGGTCTTTCTGTAGAGTTTTATCTTTAATGATCTAGAAGAGAAATGTCATATGGGGGGTTAAAAGAGAGGAAAATATTTGGCAAAAATTTTAAAGCACCTGATAATGACTTCAAAGATTCTGAAGATTAAATTAGGAAGTTTTCAGAATGTCTGAAGAATAAAGAAGTGCATTAATTAAGGAAGTTTGATTTGATTTAGAAGAGACTTCTCCCTTCAATGTGCCTATGCAATTGCAGTTCTGAAAGTAGCTGTGCTATTAAATGGAATACTTTGTTTTCTTCATAATATCTTTGAATATACGTTGTCTCTTACCAGGGGAGCATTGAGGCAAGTGGCCTCCGAGATGACCCCAGGGGTACATCCTTGCTTCTTGGTATCTTCCGAGTAACCTTTTCCCTTAGACAGATTTGCTCTTAACCAATAGAATATGGCAATGCTGAGGCTATGTCACTTCTGCGATTAGGTTACAGAAGACTGTGACCTGACTCATACCTATAGACAGTCTCTTTTGCTGGTTTTGATGAAACAACTTGACATGTTGGAGGGAGTAGAGTATTTTTGCCCACATTGCTGTTCTAGCAACAGTGAGCTAGGAACTGAGGTGTTCAAGTGCAACAGCCCTCAAGGAACCAGACCCTCACAGGATCGCATAAGGATCATACAAGTGACCTTGGAAGTAAATCCTTCCCTAGTTGAACCTTCTGGTGAGACTTTGCATTAGAAAACCTCTTGATTGGGGGCACCTGGGTGGCTCAGTTGGTTAAGCGTCTGACTTTGGCTCAGGTCATGATCTCACAGTCTGTGGGTTCGAGCCCCGCATCAGGCTCTGTGCTGACAGCTCAGAGCCTGGAGCCTGCTTCCGATTCTGTGTCTCCCTCTCTCTCTGCCCCTCCCCTGCTCATGCTCTGTCTCTCTCTGTCACAAAAATAAATAAAAACATTAAAAAAAAAAAAAGAAAACCTCTTGATTATAGCCTTGTGATAGACCATGAAGCAAAGGATCCAGCTAAGCTATGCTCAGATTCCTGAACTCCAAATAAATTGTGAAGTTATGTTGTTGTAAGCCATTAAGTTTTGGAGTAAATTGTTATACGATAATAAGTAACTAATACAATTACTTATTTCACATTTTGGAACCGTCTTTAATACCTATAATTTTTGATAGACATAAGTTACAGATACTTGTGAAATGACTTACCAAAGTTTTCCCTAACACACTGATTTACTTTTCAGTTTCAGCTACAATAGACTCAGTAGAACTAATAATGACCAGAAGAATCAGAGGGTGGGAATTCTGATTCAGAGCGTAGACAAGAGTATTTATAGATTGGAAGAGTATTGGGAATAACTAAGTCATTTTAGGGAAGGCCTTCTACCCAGTCTTACCTATTCATTACCTCTGCCATCTCGTTTTAATGTTGGGAAATTTATAATTACAACATATTTGGACTTAAATTACCAGGACCTTGTCTCCATTTAAAATGAAAGTATGTCAAGGAGGTAACATGATGTTATCAATTTATACCTTTATCTAAGTATATAAGACAATTGTTTGGTTTCAGACATCTCAGAAAGCAGGTTTTTATAGGAGATGCAACTGGGTCCTGCAAAGTTAGGACAGTTGCAAGGTAAAAAACTCAGAAAACTATTTCAAATTTTATCAAATGCTAGCCATACTTGGGTTCAACACCAAGAAAATTGGCACTCAGGAGAGATTTTAAAACCCAACTCCTCACTTTTTTCACTTCTTTGCTATATCTTTTTATTATACCACTGTGCTAATGTGATATAAAAAGAAATATATATTTGGTCTCACCCCTGGTTTCTGGAACAAGATATTCTAAAACCCTTGGAATTTCCTGAGTGATAGGGGTGAGAAGAACATCTTTTATTATTTATAATAAGCTCCTTTCAAACATACTCGAGTTTGTGTTAATAAAGTGACTTTCTGGGCCCCTAGGTAGTTTCAGGATGGAGCTAGTTGCAGAGGGAACAACCATGTGATTAGAAGCTTGAAACTTTCAGCCCACCCTCTGACTTTTGGGAGGTGAGAGGGGCTAGTAGAGGTTGATTTGATCTCTAATGGCCAGTGATTTAATTAATCATACCTACATAATGTAACTTCCAAAAACCCTTGAACAATGAGGTTCAAAGAGCTTCCAGGTTGGTGAACTCATCAAGGTGATGGTAAAACACTCACCCAGATAGGTCATGGAAGCTCCATACACCCCACTCCCGTACCCTGCCCTATGCATACATTACATTTGGTTATTCCTGAGTTGTATCCTTTATAATAAACTGGTAATAGCAAATAAACTGCTTTCCTGAGTTCTATGAGTCAGTCTAGCAAATTATCAAAATAGAAGAGGGGGCCATGGAGATCCTTGACTTATAGTTGGTATATCAGAAGTGTGGGAGCTGGGGACTTGTGATTAGCTTCCAAAGCAGAGGTGGTCTTGTGGGATTGAGCCCTTCACCTATGGGACTTAGTGTCAGAATTTAATGAAATTGTAGGATATCCAGTTGGTGTCTGGAGAGTTGGAGAATAATAGGTTGGTGTTGGGGAAACAACAACAACACAAATTTGGTGTCAGGAACATTATCAGGTGAAAACACACGACAACCTCATATATGCAACTGAATTGGATTGGCAGACATTATGGAATCAGGTTTATAAACTAATTATCTTAGGCTGTATAAATGAAAGGTGTAACTAGTTGTCTTAAAGGATGAAGAGTAAGGTTGAAGTCCATATTGCTGCAGAAGTTCTCATCTGGGACATTACCACCAACCAGGGTGAGTTTAGAAATGTGGGAGGGAATTTTTTGTTTCTCTGTGATAATGACTGGCCTATGGTGATCTTTATCTGAGGCATGTCTGTGTCAGGGTGACATGACATAAGTCAAAAACTGAGGGTTATGACTAACTTTGAATCTTGGGAGAAAGATCTGGAGTCTTGATCCCTTTTCTCCCTAAGAAAGACTCCAGGCTCAACAAATGTATCTATCCCTGCCTCAGAAAACTTTGACCCCACTTATCAATAACTTGTTTTGAAGAAGAAGGAAGGAAGGAGGAAGAAGGAGGAAGAAGAGGAGGAGGAGTTTAAGTTCTTCTTCACTGAACATCACAGAATATAATTAAGTTATTTTAATACAATGTGATCAGTACTATGGCATGTTTGGGCACTAGGTATAGAAGTAATAACAACACCACCACAGTGATAATGATGGATAAGACTGAGTGAGCACTTACTATATATTAATGTGCCTGGCATTTTTCTTAGCACTTTCTATACTTCATCTATTTTAATACACATCTCGGTTCTGTACAGTGGATACTAACAGGATTCCCATTTTGCAAACAAACAAATCAAGTTTAGATAGGATAGATAATTCATGAAACAAAGTTCCCCGGGAAGGTTCTGAGATGGAGACTAGCATGCAAGGGGTCTTTAGTGAGTAGAGTGTTTGAGGTCCAGCCCCGAAGGAGAAGGTAAAGGAGGCAGGGTAGGGCAGGCGAGATTGAGCTGGGTGCAACCTCGCCAAAAACCTCAGCCAACCAGTGGCAAACTCTGAAGCTAGGATGGCCTTCAGAATTGTCAGAGTTGAGCCAGGGCCACTTTAGCCCCGGTTTTTGAGTGGAGGCTACTCCGGGAAGAGAACGTGACACTTCTACCGAAGCAATCCCAGAAATGATTGCCCCTGGCAGCAGCCAAGGAGACAAGTGCTCTATTCCTGCAGCACGATCTGAGGCACCTCCAGCCACAGAGCTGACCACAGTTTCAGCCTATTCCTGTAAAGTGGTAGGGATTGCTTTTAGAAAATTATTATTTTATTTAGAATAGTCTCTGGTTGTGAAAGCTGAGGCCCTCTGTTATTCTGAAAACTTCAGTAAACACCTTTTCCACACAACATTTTTTTTTTTTTTTGGTGGTGGTGCTTGAGGGAATATAGAAGGATCTAGTCCATGCCTAGGGAGCAGCAGGGAAGCAAGCTGGATAATCGAGAATTCAAAAAGCAGGAAGTTGTAAGCCTCTTTGAGAATTCTTGGAAATGTTGAGGGACATTGAATTTGTCTTATATGATTGATTGGGGATCAATCCAATGAATTTGGTTATCAAAGGAAAAAGTTATCCTCAGAAAACTGGAGTGCTTTGAAATACCCTGTTTCCAAAAAAGAAAATATGATACACTTTACTTTGGAAAGTAAAGGAAGGCTTTTGAGAGGAGAAAGACAAAGGAGCTGGGTATTGAAGGATGAATGGGAGCTTCTTAGGTGGACAGAGGTAGGGCAGGTGGGATAAAAATATATTCTAGGCACCTCTTGTTTTGGATTTTTATATGGGTTCCTTTATGAGGCCAATATGAGCATGATTGATTAAGTCATTGGCCATTGGTGATTAACTCAATCTCCAGCCTCTCCCCCCACCACCACCTCTCTACCCCCCAGCCATGTCAGAGGATGGACTGAAAGTTCCAACCTTTTAATCACATGGTTTGTTCCTCTGGCAACCAGCTACATCCTGAGACCATATAGGGCCCACCACGTCAGCTCATTAGCATAAACCCAGGTATAGCTGAAAGGCAGTAACATTTATAAAGACCCAAAGTATATTAGGAACTATGCCAAAAACCCTGGTGATTCTGGAGGATAGAGTACCAAAAAACAAACAAACAAAAATGATTAGAACAGTAGGCAGGAGATGACTCTGGGCTTTGTATGCCAGGTTACAGAACTTAGATCTCATGGTGGAAGCTCCTAATTCCCAAGATAATGTATGTCTACCTATTGATTGGCTAGAGCTTATGGAAAAACACAAAAGAATGGGACTTATTTCTCTGGAACACAATTTCACATATAGATATTAGGAGGTCATGCTTTTCAGATTAAAACAGACATTTTACAGTAAAATTCAAAATTTGTCTGACTTTTTTAACATAAAAAATACAGCTTCACATGAAATTTTTTACTTATTTAAGCTGTATTGCCATGTTCTCTGCTATGAGAGAAACTTAGCTGGAACTAGCAGTATAGATGACAAGAAGTTTCAAGTTGTAGAGAAGGCAATCAGCAGTTATATTTGGTTTTGTGTTGTTCTTATTTTATTTGTTTTCATTTTATATACCCCTCCCCCACCAAATTTTGTTGTAGTTAATAACAACATGGGAAGAGGAGAGAGAGACTGAGAGAGAGGGAGAGAGAGATTGAGATTACTACAGGGAAAAAATGGAGGATGGGTGTGTATGCTACCAGCTGGCTGCCCAGGCTGGACTTCATGGAACGTCTATACCTTCGTGAAGTTTCCAATAGATCTTTGGTTTGCTTGGTCCCTATCTTTGTTGTTTGAAGATCTGGGTTTTGATCAGGTCACCAGTTCACCCACGGTAGAGCAGATCCTAGAGGGTCAAATCACACTAACTAAACCACAA